>NC_052944.1:85584250-85929148 GCF_013358895.1 Oreochromis aureus | reverse complement strand
TGGAGAAATACCAAGGGCTCAGGAAGAGCTCGAGAGGATGTGGAGGGGGTGAAGGTGACGGTGGTCCTCAAGATAATCGGAGCACTAGGTGCGGTGGGACCCAAGCCAGGCGAGAGGCTCCAGCAGATCCCGGAAGAACATCGGAGATCTCTGTCCAGAAGAGCGCAGTCCTGGGAACAACTAAGATATCATAGGGGACCTCAAGCTCCCAGGCTCCTGGTAGAGGACCCAGCTTGAAGGATAAACCGATCAAGTAGGGGCGTGTGGGGTGTTTTTATACATATAGCATATATATATATATATGACCCAAGATACTTCGCTTTCAGCTTCGTGACATTATTATATTTGCAAAATAGTGTTCACTAATAGTGATTCACACAGTGAGCCTGCACTCTGACTTGTTTCCTGTTTGTCTTCAACGTTAACGTGAAATATGTTGGACCAAGCTGACCAAGCTTCTTCAACGCAAAGTTTGTCAACATATTTCAAACACACAAAGTTCACAGACGTGTCATTTTCTGGATCAGACAGTTTTGGTACATTGTCATGATGACCGCTCCGCCGCCTACAACGCAGCCTTGAGATCCTTCCTCAGAAAGCTTTTGCGCTTTTCACTTTGTTTCCAGTGCAACAAAACTGCACTTAAGTTTTACTCCTGTATTCTCAGTCCTGTATTTTGATCCTCAACAACTGCACAGTGCTACTCATGACAGTTGACCTTACTTTTGTTGGGTAAAGCACTCAGATAAACCGTGTGAATTACAACTATATGACCTAGTAGATTCAGATCCATTTTCACCACAACAGTCCATAGTACAGCTCTGTAGCACTGTTAAATCATGATCTAAAAACAAATCAGTACAACAGTGCTATATGTACCAGAGAGTATGTTTGAGTCATGATGTGACTGCTTAGTGCTCAGGAAATATAAATCAGTGTAGTACACCCCATGATCAGATATACTTAGATTAAGTTGTTGATCTTAGGCCCCGTAGAATCCAGATGCATGGCAGTTGATTTTTTGCCTCTGATTAAAAAAACCATCTGATCCTGTGAGTCTTACACAGTAGATCATGCAGGGTTCAGCCGATTGGTGGGTGAGGGACTTGCCCAGCAATTATCCCAGTAGGACGCATCTGATATCCTCGCGGTTGGTGGTGTTGTTCCTCGCCATCATAAATAAATGTTGTTCCAGGTTCAACATTGCAAGTGACCAATCACCTCTCCCGACATCATCCCCGCGACTGTAAAAAAACAAACGCCTACTTCACTGGTAGAGAACTGAATAGGCCTGCAGGTCGACCTATCAGTCCCACTGTTGATGGAAGTGTCTCTATTGATCCTGTTACCTCTGGGATGATTTTAGTAGTATGGACAGCAGGCTCCAAGGAAACAAATGCAATTGAATTTAAAGAACAAACTTAGGCTTTTCTTTTACTGTTTCAAAAAAAAAAAGGTTACAAGGCCAAAGTTAATTGCAGGAAATTTTTGTTAAATGAGACTTTTCCAAAGTAAAAGTAAAATCAAATAATAAAAATCACAAAACAATAATAAATCACTTAAACCATACTTATCCAATTTTTATTACTCTGAGTTAATGCTGATCTTGTTCTTATCTTTAGTGAGGAGAGGACCTGTGATCGTGGATGCAAGTCCATGGTGCTGATCAGATATTGGAATGCGATGCTCATAACATTATTGATTGGCTGCTCCATGCTGATATTTCTGCATTTAGTCAGTATCTCCATGAATACTGTCTGAGCAATATAAACATCAGCACACCGACCCAAGTGTTATTTTCTTTGCAGCCTTGAAATTAAAAGTCATGATGGAAAACTGAAATGAAAAAAAGAGTAATTATTCCTCCATCAGTTATGACACAATAGATTTGAAAATGAAACCCAAGTCTGTGTGTGTGTAAAATTTTAAGATGTTTACTGAGTCACACTCAATATAAAAGATGATGTAAGCTGGCACGCTGAAGTTTCAGTGAAAGCTTTTGAGTAACAACTCTGATAGAGGCTGTCACCACTCTTCATTCTGACTCTGCCCTGTTCAGGCTCAGGAGTACCGATAGTTCTGTTTCTGCCACCTGCATCTGACTGTGGAACACAGCATGAAAGAAACAGGAAGAAGTCAGGCAAGAAAACCTTTATTTAGAGAGCACATCTTAATCCATGTGCAAATACAAGCAAAACCGCACATTTAAAGCCTCCTATGGTCCGATGGTAAAGACATGAATTAAAACAAATCAAACAGCAAACATGAAGAAAAGAAACACAAGGAGATAATCAAAATTAAAAGACCTAAAATAAATCCCTCAAACTCAAAATAAAACTTAAAACCGTTGAAGCAGCAAAAATGATTAGAAAGATAGCTAAACCAAGAAAAAGTGAAAAATTAAATCAGTTATGATGAACAAGAGGTCCACTAAACAGGCCCCACAAGAGTGTTTCCAGTCATTTCTTTATCAAGATGACAAATATTTAGGTTAAAAAACCAGAGGCAGAAAAAAGATATTTTCATCATTTGCCATAGAAACAACTCCATACCCGGCCATCTGTTTTCCTGCTTGAGCTGATCTGAGGTCAAGTTTTGTCATCAGACAGTTAGTCTGAAGGTCGCTCCCACATGCCAGTTATTATTGGGGTACGACGACGCTGCAAAGAGCAAAGCTGAAACCTCTATGCAGACCATTGATTCCCCAGCCTCAGTTTTCATTTGCATTGCTCTTCTTGACTCTGTTTATCTCTCCACCTGTGACCTAGGTTGTGATTGTACAGAAGACGCCCATCAGGGGAACACGCTCCGCAGCGACCACCTGGGTACCTGGTGAGTGAGTTGATGCTCCCTTCAGGCTGTTTCCCCCAAAAGAACCAAAAAACATATTCCCGCAAGTTTCACATACCAGAACGGTCTCTCCACTGGCGCAGATGCCTGGTAGGTTAACACTGGACCGCTGAGTGAAGGTTTAGTTGCACCTTGTCGCACCAGTATGGCTTTCCTCCAGTGTGTATACAGCGATGGCTTCTGCCAGTTGAGCAATTAAGGTTTTGTCACATGGGTCACATCTTATATGGTTTCTTCCAGTGTGCAGCCTGTTTGCCACATTCTCCACAAATATAGGGTTTTCTCCAGTGTGAACACGGAGATGATTTGTCAGTGTATCTGAAAGTGCGTAAGGCTGCGTAAGAAACTTACCTTACATAACACATAACACATTTCAAATGTGTTTTTATCACTTTCTAATGTTTTATTAATTAAACAATACATGTATTAATTGTTGTGTTATCTATAGATATAGTATTTATATATATTTATTTATAGTATAGCAAAATATATTTAATTATTAATATTTAAATGACTAATATGTGACATGTATTAGTAGTGATGTGGTGCTGAGGGTTAAATGCCTTTTGTCTTTGGTATATTACGAAATGGTAATAAACCATTAATATATGTCTATGCTGTGCTCGTATTTATTTTACCTTACTCAAATTCAATGATATGATACATTTTAAGATTTGAAAATGGTTCTCTTTAAAGAACCATTTCAAAAGGTTCTTTTTAAATGTTTTTTAAAGAACCATTTGACGGACCTTTAAAAATGGTTCTTTGAAAACCTTTAAAGAAGTGCCCCAAAGAACCATTTCTTGATGGTTTTTGGGGCACCTTTAAAGGTTCTTCAATGAACCACTGAAAGAAATGGTTCTTCAAAGAACCATTGTTTGAAAGGTTTTTTGTGGCACCAAAAACGCTCTTCTATGGCATCAGTCTAAAGAACCGCCGGGTTCCAGTTGGCACCTTTATTTTCTGAGTGATAATGTTCTCAATCTTGGTAGAAGTACTGAGCTGCAATCAGGGTCTTTCATTATTTCTCCAAAACGCTTCTGGATCCCATCCCGCAGTGCATCAACAAGAGGTTCACGTGATTTTGCAAGATGACTCCAGCTTCCTCAGTTTCTCCAGCAACTGGTTAAGTGTTGCACAGCTAGAAGCCCATGTGCACAGATGATTGCCCTTGAGGATGTTAAGGCTGTGGTGCAAGGGGCTTCATCACAGCAGTGTACTCAACCACAAATCCCATTTCAGAAGGATTGAACCTAAAAAGGTGTAAAAACAGAAATAAGTCATAGCTATTTCTACAAGAATGTAATAACTGCATTGTCTGTAAGATTTGCAAATGATTGGAAAAATAAGACAGTAAAATTATAAGTAATTGATAAGGAATATTCATTTTCAGTCTCAGTCAAAGTCACTTAAAAAGGGTGGATTCAACATTAATCACAATTTAATAATTAAAACAAGTTCAATCAAATTACATCTTTTATCTTTAATGCTGTGCAAACATTGTTGATTCCTTTTCTCTTCTGTTTTATGAATGTGCACAAGTCTTTCCACAGCAAGGAACAGTGACATCCAACGAGTCTGATTGGGTCGAAAAACATCAACTTGCACTCATAAGCCATGATTGATTTGTTGGTTTTATTTCACAGAGAGTATGACATTTTGCAAAAGCAGACCGAGATAGTCCCTGCATGCTATTATTGGTAGCTTCTGCAGCAGTGGCATCAACTGTTGGTATAGGATTGAATAGAGGATATGCACACGCTTGGTCCGGGTCACTTTTTCTGATGTGATACTCTGAATGGATCATGGGCGAGATTTGGCATGGAAGGAAGGGACATGTCCCCATCAATATCCAGCAATTATTGAATCTTTGAGGAAAGAAAACAAACCCCATAGAAAGAAAAAAAAAAAAAATCAATCTGTCGACGCCTCATTCAACGCTAGTGGCACAGAAAGAGCAATTACGTGGCTCTACTGGAGTCCCACGTCATGTGATAAATATAACCTCTCATAGGGCACGGCTAGTCATGCGAGGCATAATGGCTGGTGCGACAAGAGGCTGCTACACACCTAGTGCTAGCATTGGAAGGAGATGCACCGCAGATACTCCCTGACCTAGCCCCGGCCAGAGCAGCATGAGCTCCAGACCCTCACCATAGCACTCGAGAGGCGATTTGGGCAGCGGCACCACTGATCAGAGCAGGGAGCAGCTGACCAACCGAGCCAGAGGCCGGGGAGAGCCTGGGCACCTTTGCAGCGGATGTGTTGCTGTATGCTCGCCGTGGCTACCCAGAGATCCCAGCAGCAGCCCGTGAGGAGCTTAGCCTGCATGTTTTCCTGCTAGGACTTTTCCCAGAGCGATTACGCCAACACGTCCCGCCTGGCCATGCCTCAGATTCTCCTGAGGCGCTCCTTGAGGCTGAAAGAGCTGAGTTTGTGGTCACATCGCTGACCTGACCAGCAGTCGCGCCCCCAAACTACTCGGGAATCAGAGCCGCAGACTGCGACAGTGAGGGGAGGTTGCAGGGGATATGCCAGCCGCGAACCATCGGGTGCCCTGGAGGCGCCTCATCGACGGACCGACCGCTGCTACTGCGGTGCGATGAGCTGGCCACGTGGCGCGCGACTGTTGGCGCCCGCCCAAAGGCCAGAACTATGTGGCCTCAGGGGGGATGAGAGGGGAGCGGTACAGCGAGGGGACCACCGCCTCCTGCTTCCTGCCCCTCCAAGAACGATGCATGGTGGCGTGCTCGGTCGGGCACCTCAAGGGACTCTACCTGAGCTGCTGTGTTGAGGACCAGCCCTGCCAGGCCTTTGTGGACACAGGTCCACCATTTCCCTAATACGACCTGGTGTGTTTCCTGGAACATCCGGGCCGCTTGTGATGGTTGGTCGCCCACCGACACCTAGCTGATGACAGTGACGGGGAGAGAACTGACATGCGGGGAAGAAACCGCTGCGGATCCGAAAGTGAAGGATCTGGAGCTAGTGCCTACGACTTCTGGCTTGCTGACATCCAAGACCAGTGCATCATCGGCCTTGATCTGCTGACCGCTGGGGGCCTGCGTTGACACCGCAAAGCTGGCTATCACTCTTGGTACAGAGACTCTGGCCCTCCAGTGCGGTCAAAAGCAGGGAACCGGACACTGCTGGCAGACGCGGCTGGTTCAGCACGCCATCGACACCGGCTCTGCTCAACCCATCTGTCAGCGCCCACGCCAGCTGCCCCTCTCGAACGGGCAGGGAGAGCGGGCCCAGGAGGCACGGGCGTGGCTACTGCTCGGGCCACAGCCAACGGAGTGGGATGGCTCTCGTTGACCATGCAGCAGCTGAAGCAGGAGCAGGAGGCTGATGCGACGTTGGTTCAGGTGGGGCCTGGCTGGAGGCAGCACGACGCCCAGGCTGGACAGGGTGTCAGGACAGGGACCCAAGTGAAGGCCTACTACTCCCAGTACAACAATCTGGAGACCCATGACGGCCTCCTGCACTCGGAGATGGCGGGCCCCGAACAGGGCAAGGATCTCCCGCAGCTGTTGGTGCCTCAGTCGCCATGTGTCCCAGGTGCTCGAGCTTGTCCACGGCTCGGTGGGGGCCAGCCACCATGGAATGCTAAAACTCTCCACCGGCCTCTCAGGGGCAGTTCTACTGGCTTGGTTGTCAACGGGATGTGGAACTTCATGTGCACTGCTGTGACACCTGTATGGCAATGGAAGGGCCCCACTCAATGCCCCACTGCTCCCTGCAGCAGCATCGGGTGGGGGCCCCGATGGAGAGTGGGAGGAGACGTCCTAGGGCCTTTCCCGTCCCCCGAGGCAGGGAACCGGCGTGTTGGTGGCCAGGGACTGCTACAGGAGGCTGAGGGAGCGGTCATGAAAGTGGTTCATGACTACACCCGCCAGGCCCAGGTCAGCGCCGGAGCACGACAGAAAAGAGCCTGCGACACCAGGTGCCGAGGGGAGCTTTCATGCCTGGCGACAAGGTTTGGGTGTATTGTCCGGTTCGCAAGAGAGGGGTGTCCCCCAGGCTGTGCGGTCACTGGCAAGGGCTGGCGGAAGTCGTGGGCGGCTAACAGAAGTGGTGTACGGATCCGCATGCGGGCCCAGGCGCGTGGACGGTGTTGCACCAGGAGAGCTCTCACCGCATTCGCCCGCCCGCTCCAGCAGCCGCTGGGGCAGGGATGCTGGTGGCACCCAGGTTCTCATCCGTGACTCTTCCCTGTTGGTCGAGATCGGCCTGGGCGCGAAGGAGAGACACATGGACATTTGCAGGACTTTGTGTTGGGTAATGGGGTTGTCGGGACGACTGACCCCTTAGGTGGGGGGGCTATGCAGCGGGCCAGGGCTGTTCGGGTTTGTTCTGTTATTACAGTTATGTGTTTGTTGTCATGTTGTTATGGTGACCAGTGACGCGCTTTCTCCGCAACTGTGTTTCCGTGAGAGAGCTTTTTCTTGTTGTTGTGTGGTTGCTGCTGCGGAGCAGTGAGGTAGTGCAGTGTTCTGGCGCAGAGAGAAATAAACGGCTGTGCTCCCAAGAAACCTCTGTCTCCTCCGTGGTCTGAGCTCGCCACAGTATTTTTCAAAGAAACTTATAAGTCACTTAAAGTCATGTTCACTCATGAAATGTGTCCGTCATAATAACGTTACAGGCTATGCTAGGCTTTGGCCCACATCAGTCAAAATTGTATGTAACCCTGAATAACGTGTTTGGGAACATAACTGCACAACAGGCAGCACTATTATCTCAGTCTCAGAGTAGCATTTTTAATTAGGGCCCGAGCACCGAGAGTGCGAAGGCCCTATTGTATCTGTCCATTTATTATTATTATTAGGGCCTGTCAAGAGGAGAAATATTTTACTGCTATTATTTGCTGCTAGTAGTATAATCATCATTACCATTTCATTATTAATAGTGAGGTTGCAGGCAGATGCATTCAGATGTTCAAATATATTGGTATCATATTAGTCTTTATTACAAGTCCAGAAGAACCACTTTAAATTGTTGAGTTGAATCTATAATTTTAAAGGCTTTTGAATGTTTTATATTCTTATACTGAAGTCTTCAGTGGGTGAAGCACTCAAAGAGCAGGGACAGGAAACACGCCTGCAAGGCATGCTTTTGCAGAAGTGAAACTGAAAGCAGACTCTGAATGCAAGTACTGTGAGTAGGATATGAAACTGTATGAAGCTTTTAGTAGAGGCTTTTGATTAAAACATTTATTCAGTAGATTACATATATAGTTCCAGTTAGGTTATTATATGTAAGGATGAGCCTCTGTTCTGGTGAAAGGTCAGAAGTGCAGCGGGTGAGATGTGAGAGCACGGTTGGGCGAGACACACATACAGACACATATAGTGAGAGAGGTCATGACACGCACGCAGTACACAGCACGCACGCCGCTTCCCACGATGCACGCATACACACACATATTAGATAGACTCCTTTGAGTAGGTAAAAGTTTAATTATGTTTTGCTTTGCGACTGCAAAGTTGTGCCTGCATGAGTGACATTTTGTGCAGAACGTGGACCTGATGTTCCAGAAGATAAGCCTGGGCAGGATGGAGACAGGAAGCACCTGGGTTCGAGTCGAAGACGATGTTCGTTTTAAACTATGTTAAAAGTCATTGTGGTTTTGGAGTGGCGTATGCTTTGTTTGAGTCTGCCTGGTAACAGGAAGACTGCCAACCCTATAAAGTCTTTGTTCTGACTATTGTAGTTAGTTCGACGCTGAAATCTGCACAGCGCTAGGACTCACATGTGTTCATTAAAATGCCGTCTAATTTGCACCCGGCTGGATCTGTGGTTATTTTTGGATTTCCCTCAATATTTTGAACCTTAACAGGCCCGAGCACAAAAGTGCGAGAGGCCCTATTGTATCTGCTCTGTTTCTTCTTCTTCTTCTTATTATTATTATTATTAGGCCCCGACCACAAAAGTGCGAAGGCCTATTGTATCTACTCTGTTTCTTCTTCTTCTTCTTCTTATTATTATTGTTAGGGCCCGAGCACCGAGAGCGCAAGGCCCTATTGTATCTGCTCCGCTTATTATTATTATTATTAGGGCCCGAGCACTTCGAAAGCGAAGGCCCTATATATCTGCTCTGTTTATTATTATTATTATTATTATTATTATTATTATTATTATTATTATTGTTCATTGAAATGAATTGCCTTTTGAGGGCTTGTGTGGAATCTAAAGACCTTTGTGATGTTAAATTAAGCTTTTTACGTTCAGGAAACGGGGTGGCCATGGCGGCAACGTGGAGTTTCAATCACTACGCCAAAAAAGCAGTAATCTGTTGTCACTCAAAAACACAATGTCCAATCTCTCCCAAAGGTCGCAGGCGTGATGAGACTCGAGCTCGGAAATGTTTGTTATGCATGTATGTTTGTCAGTAATGGTTAGAGCGCCACCTAGTGGGACGACTATAATCATGATTGAATGAGATGAAATGTTAGCTGGTGGTTAAATGCATAAATTCCATCAAAGTGACATCAGATCGGACGTGCTGGTTTTAGGTGTTGGGCGTGGCTCAACGCCGGGGGTCGAGGGGCCCTCATAACGCTGCTTGCAGCTTTAATTAGGGCCCGAGCAATCGAAAGCGAAGGCCCTATTGTATCTGCTCCGCTTTCTTCTTCTTATTATTAGGGCCCGAGCACAAAAAGTGCGAAGGCCCTATTATATCTGCTCTGTTTTTCTTATTATTATTATTATTATTATTATTATTATTATTATTATTATTATTATTATTATTATTATTTCGCAAATGAATCGGCCTTTTGAGGGCCTAAACATGCTCGAAAACTCATGAAATTTTGCAGACTCGTCAGGTCTGGTGAAATTTATGTATTTTAATGTCCGTAGACATGTCCAGGGAAAATTGGCTCAGTAGCGCCACCTAGAAAAATGAGAAACGCGAGCCCCGAGATGGGTATGACCTACATGTATAAAACTCGGAACACATATCTAACGTTCGGAGACGCACATAAAAGTCTATTATGGCCATGTCCTAAACCCAACAGGAAGTCCGCCATTTGGAAGTGAAGGTGACATTTTGGCTCTAATTTTGCCATTTCCATGCCTCGAACTTTTTGCGAACTCCTCATTGGAATTTCATCGTACAAGCTTCATATTTGGTCAGTCTCAACTACACACCTGGGCCATGTTAAATTGCGGAGCTTTTTGAGTTTTCGGGTTACTGTGAGGCCGTGGCGCCACGGGCGAATTTGATGACTCGCCATGAAAATCTTATTGCCTCTCGTTCTGTCATACATTGTCCGACCTTGACCAAAGTGGACACATATGATAAGGCTCCACCCTGAACATATTTCAACTGCCATATTTGACATCAGGGACAGCGCCACCTAGTGGGAACAGGAAATGTCATGTTTTACACTTTGGGGTACAGTATTGTAATGGGTGACATCTGCAGCCTCAAATTTCTCCAGGAAAGCCTTAAGGAGTTGGTCTTGGGTTACAGAGAAAACTGTGAGTTTTCGCTGAAGGGTGTGACCCCAGCTGCATGGCGAACATTGAGGTCTCGCCATGAAGAAACAAATTAGTGTAACTCAATGAAATCCAATCTGATCAGTACCAGATTTTACAGGGATGATGTCAGACCCGCCTGAACAGATTGATATGCCCATTGTCAGGAATACGTAGAGCGCCACCTAGTGGCAACAGGAAATGTCATGTCTTTCATTTTGTTGTACTGATTTTCACAGGTTCATCGTGGTACCTCAAAAGCGGTGAATATTAACATCAGTCCCTCGTGATGCTTCAGTGAGAAAATTGTGACTTTAAACTGAACGGCGCACCCTGGTGGCATCGCGGTTCACCATGACCAATGAAGTGGCTTTTGAGGGGCTTGGAAAGTTTAAAAAGTCTTGAAAATTGGCGCACACCTCTAATGTGATGAGGATTTCTTTTTATATGTTCATTTTCCTTGAACAGCGCAAAATGGCTCCACAGCGCCCCCTACAAAATTTCAAAACAACAGCCCCTGCTCTGTGTTTTATGTATGAGGTTGAAACCTGGCAAGCTTATTGGAGATATCAAGATGTACAAAAAGTCTCTTGGAGCAATATCCCAAATCCAACAGGAAGTCAGCCATTTTAAAATCAATGTGTAAATTTGGCGACATTTTCCCCTCTTTTCAGGCCTCATGCTTTGACGAACTCCTCCAAGGGATTTCATTAGATTTACGCGATCTCCTGTGTGTGGAATCTAAAGACCTTGGTGATGTTAAATTCTTGAAGCTTTTACGTTCAGGGAAGCAGGGGTGGTCATGGCGGCACGTGGAGTTTCAATCACTCGCCAAAAAGCAGTAACCTGCTGTGGCTCAAAACACAATGTCCAATCTCTCCCAAAGGTCGCAGGCGTGATGAGACTCGAGCTCGGAAATGTTTGTTATGCCATTTGTCAGTAATGGTTAGAGCGCCACCTAGTGGGACGACTATAATAATGGTTGAATGAGATGAAATTTTAGCTGGTGGTTAAATGCATGAATTCCATCAATGTGACATCAGATCGGAAGCGCTGGTTGTACGTGTTGGGCGTGGCTTTCGTGGCGGGTGCGAGGGCCCTCATATCGCTGCTTGCAGCTTTATTGTATTATTATTATTATTATTCAGGCAAAATAAGGGCCTTTTGAGGTCTTTAACATGCTCAAAAACTCATGAAATTTTGCACACATGCCAGGTCTGGTGAAAAATTTTGTATTTTAATGGTTTTACATATGAGCATTGGGAAATGGCTCTGTAGCGCCACCTATGCCTTGTTAAATGCAGCCCTCACGAACACATCATTTGAGCTACATGTATGAAATCTGGCACACATGTGTATCATGCCAAGACGAACAAAAAGTCAGTGGGACCATATGACCGCAAACCCAACAGGAAGTCCGCCATTTAGAGGTGAATGTGACATTTTGGGTCTAATTTTGCCATGTCCATGCCTCGAACATTTTCGAACTCCTCCTTGGGATTTCATCATTACAAGCTTCATATTTGGTCAGTGTCAACTACACACCTGGGCCATGTTAAATTGCGGAGCTTTGAGTTTCGCGATACTGTGAGGCCGTGGCGCCACGGCGTAATTTCGATGACTTCGCCATGAAAATCTTATTGTCTCTCATTCCTCTCATACATGGTCCGACCTTGACCAAAGTGCACTCATGTGATAAAGGCTCCACCCTGAACATATTTCAACTGCCATATTTGACATCAGGGACAGCGCCACCCTAGTGGGAACAGGAAATGTCATGTTTTACACTTTGGGGTACAGTATTGTAATGGGTGACATCTGCAGCCTCAAATTTCTCCAGGAAAGCCTTAAGGAGTTGGTCTTGAGATACAGAAAACTGTGAGTTTTAAGCTGAAGGGTGTGACCCCAGCAGCATGGCGAACATTGAGGTCTCGCCATGAAGAAACAAATTAGTGTAACTCAATGAAATCAATGTGATCAGTACCAGATTTTACAGGGATGATGTCAGACCCGCTCTGAACAGATTGATATGCCCATTGTCAGGAATACGTGGAGCGCCACCTAGTGGCACCAGGAAATGTCATGTCTTTCATTTTGTTGTACTGATTTTCACAGGTTCATCGTGGCCACCTCAAAGCGGTGAATATCACCATCAGTCCCTCTTGATGCTTCAGTGAGAAAATTGTGACTATAAACTGAGCAGGCGCACCCTGGTGGCAACGCAGTTCACCATGAAAGATGAAGTGGCTTTTGAGGGCTTGAAAAGTTTAAAAAGTCTTGAAATTTGGCGCACACCTCTAATGTGATGAGGATTTCTTTTATATGTTCATTTTCCTTGAACAGCGCAAAATGGCTCCACAGCGCCCCTACAAAATTTCAAAACAACAGCCCCTGCTCTGTGTTTTATGTATGAGTTTGAAACCTGGCAAGCTTATTGGAGATATCAAGATGTACAAAAAAGTCTTTTGGAGCAATATCCCAAATCCAACAGGAAGTCAGCCATTTTAAAATTAATGTGTAAATTTGGCGACATTTTCCCCTCTTTTCAGGCCTCATACTTTGGTGAACTCCTCCAAGGGATTTCATTAGATTTACGCGATCTCCTGTGTGTGGAATCTAAAGACCTTTGTGATGTTAAATTGCGAAGCTTTTTTACGTTCAGGGAAGCGGGGTGGTCATGGCGGCACGTGGAGTTTCAATCACTCGCCAAAAAGCAGTAACCTGCTGTCGCTCAAAAACACAATGTCCAATCTCTCCCAAAGGTCGCAGGCGTGATGAGAGTCGAGCTCGGAACTGTTTGTTATGCCATTTGTCAGTAATGGTTAGGCGCCACCCTAAGTGGACGACTATAATAATGGTTGAATGAGATGAAATTTTAGCTGGTGGTTAAATGCATGAATTCCATCAATGTGACATCAGATCGGAAGCGCTGGTTTTAGGTGTTGGGCTTGGCTCGACGACGCTGGCTAAAAGTGCGAGGGCCCTCATATCGCTGCTTGCAGCTTTAATTATTGGGCCCGAGCACTGACTGTGCGAAGGCCCTATTGTATCTGCTCTGTTTCTTATTATTATTATTATTATTAGGGCCCGAGCACAAAGTGCGAAGGCCCTATTGTATCTGCTCTGTTTCTTATTATTATTATTATTATTATTATTATTATTATTATTATTATTATTATTATTATTATTATTATTATTATTATTATTTGCAAATGAATCGGCCTTTTGAGGGCCTAAACATGCTCGAAAACTCATGAAATTTTGCAGGCCGCGTCAGGTCTGGTGAAAATTTCGTATTTTAATGTCCGTAGACATGTCCAGGGAAAATTGGCTCAGTAGCGCCACCTAGAAAATGAGAAGCGCGAGCCCCGAGATGGGTATGACCTACATGTATAAAACTCGGAACACATATCTAACTTTGGAGACGCAGCACAAAAGTCTATTATGGCCATGTCCTAAACCCAACAGGAAGTCCGCCATTTGGAAGTGAAGGTGACATTTTGGCTCTAATTTTGCCATTTCCATGCCTCGAACTTTTGCGAACTCCTCATTGGAATTTCATCATTACAAGCTTCATATTTGGTCAGTGTCAACTACACCTGGGCCATGTTAAGGTGCGGAGCTTTTTGAGTTTTCAAAGGTTACTGTGAGGCCGTGGCGCCACGGTAATTTCGATGACTTCGCCATGAAAATCTTATTGCCTCTCGTTCTGTCATACATTGTCCGACCTTGACCAAAGTGGACACATATGATAAGGCTCCACCCTGAACATATTTCAACTGCCATATTTGACACCAGGGACAGCGCCACCTAGTGGGAACAGGAAATGTCATGTTTTACACTTTGGGGTACAGTATTGTAATGGGTGACATCTGCAGCCTCAAATTTCTCCAGGAAAGCCTTAAGGAGTTGGTCTTGGGTTACAGAGAAAACTGTGAGTTTTCGCTGAAGGGTGTGACCCCAGCAGCATGGCGAACATTGAGGTCTCGCCATGAAGAAACAAATTAGTGTAACTCAATGAAATCCAATGTGATCAGTACCAGATTTTACAGGGATGATGTCAGACCCGCCCTGAACAGATTGATATGCCCATTGTCAGAATACGTAGAGCGCCACCTAGTGGCACCAGGAAATGTCATGTCTTTCATTTTGTTGTACTGATTTTCACAGGTTCATCGTGTGGCCACCTCAAAAGCGGTGAATATCACCATCAGTCCCTCTTGATGCTTCAGTGAGAAAATTGTGACTATAAACTGAAGCAGGCGCACCCTGGTGGCGCAGTTCACCATGAAAGATGAAGTGGCTTTTGAGGGGCTTGAAAAGTTTAAAAAGTCTTGAAATTTGGCGCACACCTCTAATGTGATGAGGATTTCTTTTTATATGTTCATTTTCCTTGAACAGCGCAAAATGGCTCCACAGCGCCCCCTAAAATTTCAAAACAACAGCCCCTGCTCTGTGTTTTATGTATGAGTTTGAAACCTGGCAAGCTTATTGGAGATATCAAGATGTACAAAAAGTCTCTTGGAGCAATATCCCAAATCCAACAGGAAGTCAGCCATTTAAAATCAATGTGTAAATTTGGCGACATTTTCCCCTCTTTTCAGGCCTCATACTTTGTGAACTCCTCCAAGGGATTTCATTAGATTTACGCGATCTCCTGTGTGTGGAATCTAAAGACCTTTGTGATGTTAATTGCGAGCTTTACGTTCAGGGAAAGGGGTGGTCATGGCGGCGCGTGGAGTTTCAATCCCTCGCCAAAAAGCAGTAACCTGCTGTCGCTCAAAACACAATGTCCAATCTCTCCCAAAGGTCGCAGGCGTGATGAGACTCGAGCTCGGAAATGTTTGTTATGCCATTTGTCAGTAATGGTTAGGCGCCACCTAGTGGGACGACTATAATAATGGTTGAATGAGATGAAATTTTAGCTGGTGGTTAAATGCATGAATTCCATCAATGTGACATCAGATCGGAAGCGCTGGTTTTAGGTGTTGGGCTTGGCTCGGCGCGCAAAGTGCGAGGGCCCTCATATCGCTGCTTGCAGCTTTAATTATCATTATTATTATTATTCAGGCAAAACAAAGGGCCTTTTTGAGGCTTTAACATGCTCAAAAACTCATGAAATTTTGCACACATGCGTCAGGTCTGGTGAAAAATTTTGTATTTTAATGGTTTACATATGAGCAGGGGAAATGGCTCTGTAGCGCCACCTATGCCTTGTTAAATGCAGCCCTCCGAGACACATCGTTTGAGCTACATGTATGAAATTTGGCACATGTATCATGCCAAGACGAACAAAAAAGTCAGTGGGACCATTGACCTAGACCCAACAGGAAGTCCGCCATTTGGAAGTGAAGGTGACATTTTGGCTCTAATTTTGCCATTTCCATGCCTCGAACTTTGCGAACTCCTCATTGGAATTTCATCGTACAAGCTTCATATTTGGTCAGTGTCAACTACACACCTGGGCCATGTTAAATTGCGGAGCTTTTGAGTTTTCGGGATACGGTGAGGCCGTGGCGCCACGGGCGAATTTCGATGACTCGCCATGAAAATCTTATTGCCTCTCGTTCTGTCATACATTGTCCGACCTTGACCAAAGTGGACACATATCATAAAGGCTCCACCCCTGAACATATTTCAACTGCCATATTTGACATCAGGGACAGCGCCACCTAGTGGGAACAGGAAATGTCATGTTTTACACTTTGGGGTACAGTATTGTAATGGGTGACATCTGCAGCCTCAAATTTCTCCAGGAAAGCCTTAAGGAGTTGGTCTTGGGTTACAGTGAAAACTGTGAGTTTTTCGCTGAAGGGTGTGACCCCAGCAGCATGGCGAACATTGAGGTCTTGCCATGAAGAAACAAATTAGTGTAACTCAATGAAATCCAATGTGATCAGTACCAGATTTTACAGGGATGATGTCAGACCCGCCCTGAACAGATTGATATGCCCATTGTCAGGAATACGTAGAGCGCCACCTAGTGGCACCAGGAAATGTCATGTCTTTCATTTTGTTGTACTGATTTTCACAGGTTCATCGTGGCCACCTCAAAAGCGGTGAATATCACCATCAGTCCCTCTTGATGCTTCAGTGAGAAAATTGTGACTATAAACTGAGCAGGCGCACCCTGGTGGCAACGCAGTTCACCATGAAAGATGAAGTGGCTTTTGAGGGGCTTGAAAAGTTTAAAAAGTCTTGAAATTTGGCGCACACCTCTAATGTGATGAGGATTTCTTTTTATATGTTCATTTTCCTTGAACAGCGCAAAATGGCTCCACAGCGCCCCCAACAAAATTTCAAAACAACAGCCCCTGCTCTGTGTTTTATGTATGAGTTTGAAACCTGGCAAGCTTATTGGAGATATCAAGATGTACAAAAAAGTCTCTTGGAGCAATATCCCAAATCCAACAGGAAGTCAGCCATTTTAAATTAATGTGTAAATTTGGCGACATTTCCCTCTTTTCAGGCCTCATACTTTGACGAACTCCTCCAAGGGATTTCATTAGATTACGCGATCTCCTGTGTGTGGAATCTAAAGACCATTGTGATGTTAAATTGCGAAGCTTTTACGTTCAGGGAAGCAGGGGTGGTCATGGCGGCACGTGGAGTTTCAATCACTGGCCAAAAAGCAGTAACCTGCTGTCGCTCAAAAACACAATGTCCAATCTCTCCCAAAGGTCGCAGGCGTGATGAGACTCGAGCTCGGAAATGTTTGTTATGCCATTTGTCAGTAATGGTTAGGCGCCACCTAGTGGGACGACTATAATAATGGTTGAATGAGATGAAATTTTAGCTGGTGGTTAAATGCATGAATTCCATCAATGTGACATCAGATCGGAGCGCTGGTTTTAGGTGTTGGGCTTGGCTCGACAGCGCCCGGGGTGCGAGGGCCCTCATATCGCTGCTTGCAGCTTTAATTATTGGGCCCGAGCACCGAGAGTGCGAAGGCTCTTTCTTATCTGCTCCGTTTCTTATTATTAGGGCCCGAGCACAAAGAGTGCGAAGGCCCTATATCTACTCTGTTTCTTATTATTATTATTATTATTATTATTATTATTATTATTATTATTATTATTATTATTCAGGCAAAACAAGGGCCTTTTGAGGGCTTTAACATGCTCAAAAACTCTTGAAATTTTGCACACATGCCAGGTCTGGTGAAAATTTTGTATTTTAATGGTTTTACATATGAGCACTGGGAAATGGCTCTGTAGCGCCACCTATGCCTTGTTAAATGCAGCCCTACGAACACATCGTTTTAGCTACATGTATGAAATTTGGCACAGATGTGTATCATGCCAAGACGAACAAAAAAGTCTAGGGCCCATTGACACAAACCCAACAGGAAGTCCGCCATTTGGAAGTGAAGGTGACATTTTGGCTCTAATTTTGCCATTTCCATGCCTCGAACTTTTGCGAACTCCTCATTGGAATTTCATCGTACAAGCTTCATATTTGGTCAGTGTCAACTACACACCTGGGCCATGTTAAATTGCGGAGCTTTTGAGTTTTCGGGATACGGTGAGGCCCGTGGCGCCACGGTAATTTCGATGACTCGCCATGAAAATCTTATTGCCTCTCGTTCTGTCATACATTGTCCGACCTTGACCAAAGTGGACACATATGATAAGGCTCCACCCCTGAACATATTTCAACTGCCATATTTGACATCAGGGACAGCGCCACCTAGTGGGAACAGGAAATGTCATGTTTTACACTTTGGGGTACAGTATTGTAATGGGTGACATCTGCAGCCTCAAATTTCTCCAGGAAAGTCTTAAGGAGTTTGTCTTGGGTTACAGAGAAAACTGTGAGTTTTCGCTGAAGGCGTGTGACCCCAGCAGCATGGCGAACATTGAGGTCTCGCCATGAAGAAACAAATTAGTGTAACTCAATGAAATCCAATCTGATCAGTACCAGATTTTACAGGGATGATGTCAGACCCGCCCTGAACAAATTGATATGCCCATTGTCAGGAATACGTGAGCGCCACCTAGTGGCACCAGGAAATGTCATGTCTTTCATTTTGTTGTACTGATTTTCACAGGTTCATCGTGGCCACCTCAA
This sequence comes from Oreochromis aureus, assembly GCF_013358895.1. Taxonomy (NCBI): domain Eukaryota; kingdom Metazoa; phylum Chordata; class Actinopteri; order Cichliformes; family Cichlidae; genus Oreochromis; species Oreochromis aureus. The sequence continues at coordinate 85,910,746 of NC_052944.1, read as the reverse complement.
AAGCGGTGAATATCACCATCAGTCCCTCTTGATGCTTCAGTGAGAAAATTGTGACTATAAACTGAGCGGCGCACCCTGGTGACAACGCAGTTCACCATGAAAGATGAAGTGGCTTTTGAGGGGCTTGAAAAGTTTAAAAGTCTTGAAATTTGGCGCACACCTCTAATGTGATGAGGATTTCTTTTTATATGTTCATTTTCCTTGAAGAGCGCAAAATGGCTCCACAGCGCCCCCTACAAAATTTCAAAACAACAGCCCCTGCTCTGTGTTTTATGTATGAGTTTGAAACCTGGCAAGCTTATTGGAGATATCAAGATGTACAAAAAGTCTCTTGGAGCAATATCCCAAATCCAACAGGAAGTCAGCCATTTTAAAATTAATGTGTAAATTTTGACATTTTCCCCTCTTTTCAGGCCTCATACTTTGACGAACTCCTCCAAGGGATTTCATTAGATTTCTGCGATCTCCTGTGTGTGGAATCTAAAGACCTTTGTGATGTTAAATTGCGAAGGTTTTTACGTTCAGGAAGCGGGGTGGTCATGGCGGCACGTGGAGTTTCAATCACTCGCCAAAAAGCAGTAACCTGCTGTCGCTCAAAAACACAATGTCCAATCTCTCCCAAAGGTCGCAGGCGTGATGAGACTCGAGCTCGGAAATGTTTGTTATGCCATTTGTCAGTAATGGTTAGGCGCCACCTAGTGGGACGACTATAATAATGGTTGAATGAGATGAAATTTTAGCTGGTGGTTAAATGCATGAATTCCATCAATGTGACATCAGATCGGAAGCGCTGGTTTTAGGTGTTGGGCTTGGCTCGGCGCGTGTGCGAGGGCCCTCATATAGCGCTGAGGGCCCTCATATCGCTTCTTGCAGCTTTAATTATTATTATTATTATTATTATTATTCAGGCAAAACAAGGGCCTTTTGAGGGCTTTAACATGCTCGAAAACTCATGAAATTTTGCACACATGCCAGGTCTGGTGAAAAATTTTGTATTTTAATGGTTTTACATTTGAGCACTGGGAAATGGCTCTGTAGCGCCACCTATGCCTTGTTAAATGCAGCCCTACGAACACATCGTTTGAGCTACATGTCTCAAATCTGGCACACATGTGTATCATGCCAAGACGAACAAAAAGTCTGTGGGCCCATTGACGCAAACCCAACAGGAAGTCCGCCATTTGGAAGTGAAGGTGACATTTTGGCTCTAATTTTGCCATTTCCATGCCTCGAACTTTTGCGAACTCCTCATTGGAATTTCATCGTACAAGCTTCATATTTGGTCAGTGTCAACTACACACCTGGGCCATGTTAAAGTGCGGAGCTTTGAGTTTTCGGGTTACGGTGAGGCCGTGGCGCCACGGCGAATTTCGATGACTCGCCATGAAAATCTTATTGCCTCTCGTTCTGTCATACATTGTCCGACCTTGACCAAAGTGGACACATATGATAAGGCTCCAGCCCTGAACATATTTCAACTGCCATATTTGACATCAGGGACAGCGCCACCTAGTGGGAACAGGAAATGTCATGTTTTACACTTTGGGGTACAGTATTGTAATGGGTGACATCTGCAGCCTCAAATTTCTCCAGGAAAGCCTTAAGGAGTTGGTCTTGGGTTACAGAGAAAACTGTGAGTTTTCGCTGAAGGTGTGACCCCAGCAGCATGGCGAACATTGAGGTCTCGCCATGAAGAAACAAATTAGTGTAACTCAATGAAATCCAATGTGATCAGTACCAGATTTTACAGGGATGATGTCAGACCCGCCCTGAACAGATTGATATGCCCATTGTCAGGAATACGTAGAGCGCCACCTAGTGGCACCAGGAAATGTCATGTCTTTCATTTTGTTGTACTGATTTTCACAGGTTCATCGTGGCCACCTCAAAAGCGGTGAGTATCACCATCAGTCCTTCATGATGCTTCTGTGCGAAAATTGTGACTATAAACTGAGCAGGCGCACCCTGGTGGCAGCAGTTCACCATGAAAGATGAAGTGGCTTTTGAGGGGCTTGGAAATTTAAAAAGTCTTGGAATTTGGCCCAAACCTCCAATGTGATGAGCGCTTTGTTGTTATGTGATCATTTTCCTTGAATAGTGCAAAATGGCTCCACAGCGCCCCTATAATATTTCAAAACATCAGCCCCTGCTCTGTGTTTTATTTATAAGTCTGAAACCTGGTAAGCTTATGGAGGATATCAAGATGTACAAAAAAGTCTCTTGGAGCAATATCCCAAATCCAACAGGAAGTCAGCCATTTTAAAATTAAGGTGTAATTTTAGCCACTTTTTCGCCTCTTTTCAGGCCTCATACTTTGACGAACTCCTCCAAGGGATTTCATCAGATTTAACCCGATCTCCTGTCTGTGGAATCTAAAGACCTTTGTGATGTTAAATTGCGAAGCTTTTACGTTCAGGGAAGCAGGGGTGGCCATGGCGGCACGTGGAGTTTCAATCACTCGCCAAAAAGCAGTAATCTGCTGTCACTCAAAAACACAATGTCAATCTCTCCCAAAGGTCGCAGGCGTGATGAGACTCAAGGTCGGAAATGTTTGTTATCCCATTTGTCAGTAATGGTTAGGCGCCACCTAGTGGGACGACTATAATAATGGTTGAATGAGATGAAATTTTAGCTGGTGGTTAAATGCATGAATTCCATCAATGTGACATCAGATCGGAGCGCTGGTTTTAGGTGTTGGGTGTGGCCCGACGTGCCGGGTGCGAGGGCCCTCATAACGCTTCTTGCAGCTTTAATTATTATTATTATTATTATTATTATTCAGGCAAAACAAGGGCCTTTTGAGGGCTTTAACATGCTCAAAAACTCTTGAAATTTTGCACACATGCCAGGTCTCGTGAAAAATTTTGTATTTTATTGGTTTTACATATGAGCACTGGGAAATGGCTTTGAGCGCCACCTATGCCTTGTTAAATGCAGCCCTACGAACACATCGTTTGAGCTACATGTCTGAAATCTGGCACACATGTGTATCATGCCAAGACGAACAAAAAGTCTGTGGGACCATTGGCGCATAAACCCAACAGGAAGTCCGCCATTTGGAAGTGAAGGTGACATTTTGGCTCTAATTTTGCCATTTCCATGCCTCGAACTTTTTCGAACTCCTCATTGGAATTTCATCGTACAAGCTTCATATTTGGTCAGTGTCAACTACACACCTGGGCCATGTTAAATTGCGGAGCTTTTGAGTTTTCGGGATACGGTGAGGCCGTGGCGCCACGCAATTTCGATGACTCGCCATGAAAATCTTATTGCCTCTCGTTCTGTCATACATTGTCCGACCTTGACCAAAGTGGACACATATGATAAGGCTCCACCCTGAACATATTTCAACTGCCATATTTGACATCAGGGACAGCGCCACCTAGTGGGAACAGGAAATGTCATGTTTTACACTTTGGGGTACAGTATTGTAATGGGTGACATCTGCAGCCTCAAATTTCTCCAGGAAAGCCTTAAGGAGTTGGTCTTGGGTTACAGAGAAAACTGTGAGTTTTCGCTGAAGGTGTGACCCCAGCAGCATGGCGAACATTGAGGTCTCGCCATGAAGAAACAAATTAGTGTAACTCAATGAAATCCAATGTGATCAGTACCAGATTTTACAGGGATGATGTCAGACCCGCCCTGAACAGATTGATATGCCCATTGTCAGGAATACGTAGAGCGCCACCTAGTGGCACCAGGAAATGTCATGTCTTTCATTTTGTTGTACTGATTTTCACAGGTTCATCGTGGCCACCTCAAAAGCGGTGAGTATCACCATCAGTCCTTCATGATGCTTCAGTGAGAAAATTGTGAGTTTAAACTGAACGGCGCACCCTGGTGGCAGCGCAGTTCACCATGAAAGATGAAGTGGCTTTTGAGGGGCTTGAAAAGTTTAAAAGTCTTGAAATTTGGCGCACACCTCCAATGTGATGAAGGCTTTGTTGTTATGTGATCATTTTCGTTGAATAGCGCAAAATGGCTCCACAGCGCCCCCTACAAAATTTCAAAACAACAGCCCCTGCTCTGTGTTTTATGTATGAGTTTGAAACTTGGCAAGCTTATTGGAGATATCAAGATGTACAAAAAGTCTCTTGGAGCAATATCCCAAATCCAACAGGAAGTCAGCCATTTTGAAATTAATGTGTAAATTTGGCGACATTTTCCCGTCTTTTCAGGCCTCATACTTTGACGAACTCCTCCAAGGGATTTCATTAGATTTACGCGATCTCCTGTGTGTGGAATCTAAAGACCTTTGTGATGTTAAATTGCGAAGCTTTTACGTTCAGGAAACAGGGTGGTCATGGCGCACGTGGAGTTTCAATCACTCGCCAAAAAGCAGTAATCTGCTGTCGCTCAAAAACACAATGTCCAGTCTCTCCCAAATGTCGCAGGCGTGATGAGAGTCGAGCTCGGAACTGTTTGTTATGCCATTTGTCAGTAATGGTTAGGCGCCACCTAGTGGGACGACTATAATAATGGTTGAATGAGATGAAATTTTAGCTGGTGGTTAAATGCATGAATTCCATCAATGTGACATCAGATCGAAGCGCTGGTTTTAGGTGTTGGGCTTGGCTCGACGCGCCAAAGTGCGAGGGCCCTCATATCGCTGCTTGCAGCTTTAATTAGGGCCCGAGCACCAAGAGTCTGAAGGCCCTATTGTATCTGCTCTGTTTCTTATTATTATTATTATTATTATTATTATTATTATTATTATTATTATTATTATTTGGCAAATGAATCGGCCTTTTGAGGGCCTAAACATGCTCAAAAACTCATGAAATTTTGCACACGCGTCAGGTCTGGTGAAAATTTACGTATTTTAATGTCCGTGAGACATGTCCAGGGAAAATTGGCTCAGTAGCGCCACCTAGAAAAATGAGAAACGCGAGCCCCGAGATGGGTATGACCTACATGTATAAAACTCGGAACACATATCTAACGTTCGGAGGCGCACACAAAAAGTCTATTATGGCCATGTCCTAAACCCAACAGGAAGTCCGCCATTTGGAAGTGAAGGTGACATTTGGCTCTAATTTTGCCATTTCCATGCCTCGAACTTTTGCGAACTCCTCATTGGAATTTCATCGTACAAGCTTCATATTTGGTCAGTTTCAACTACACACCTGGGCCATGTTAAATTGCGGAGCTTTGAGTTTTCGGGATACGGTGAGGCCGTGGCGCCACGGTGAATTTTGATGACTCGCCATGAAAATCTTATTGCCTCTCGTTCTGTCATACATTGTCCGACCTTGACCAAAGTGGACACATATGATAAGGCTCCACCCTGAACATATTTCAACTGCCATATTTGACACCAGGGACAGCGCCACCTAGTGGGAACAGGAAATGTCATGTTTTACACTTTGGGGTACAGTATTGTAATGGGTGACATCTGCAGCCTCAAATTTCTCCAGGAAAGCCTTAAGGAGTTGGTCTTGGGTTACAGAGAAAACTGTGAGTTTTTCGCTGAAGGTGTGACCCCAGCAGCATGGCGAACATTGAGGTCTCGCCATGAAGAAACAAATTAGTGTAACTCAATGAAATCCAATCTGATCAGTACCAGATTTTACAGGGATGATGTCAGACCCGCCCTGAACAGATTGATATGCCCATTGTCAGGAATACGTGGAGCGCCACCTAGTGGCACCAGGAAATGTCATGTCTTTCATTTTGTTGTACTGATTTTTACAGGTTCATTGTGGCCACCTCAAAAGCGGTGAGTATCACCATCAGTCCTTCATGATGCTTCTGTGCGAAAATTGTGACTTTAAACTGAGCAGGCGCACCCTGGTGGCAACGCAGTTCACCATGAAAGACGAAGTGGCTTTTGAGGGGCTTGGAAATTTTAAAAAGTCTTGGAATTTGGCCCAAACCTCCAATGTGATGAGGGCTTTGTTGTTATGTGATCATTTTCCTTGAATAGTGCAAAATGGCTCCACAGCGCCCCTACAAAATTTCAAAACATCAGCCCCTGCTCTGTGTTTTATTTATAAGTCTGAAACCTGGTAAGCTTATGGAGGATATCAAGATGTACAAAAAAGTCTCTTGGAGCAATATCCCAAATCCAACAGGAAGTCAGCCATTTTAAAATTAAGGTGTAATTTTAGCCACTTTTTTGCCTCTTTTCAGGCCTCATACTTTGACGAACTCCTCTAAGGGATTTCATCAGATTAACCCGATCTCCTGTGTGTGGAATCTAAAGACCTTTGTGATGTTAAATTGCGAAGCTTTTTACGTTCAGGGAAAGCGGGGTGGCCATGGCGGCACGTGGAGTTTCAATCCTCGCCAAAAAGCAGTAATCTGCTGTCACTCAAAAACACAATGTCCAATCTCTCCCAAAGTTCGCAAGCGTGATGAGACTCAAGGTCGGAAATGTTTGTTATCCCATTTGTCAGTAATGGTTAGAGCGCCACCTAGTGGGACGACTATAATAATGATTGAATGAGATGAATCGTTAGCTGGTGGTTCTAGGCATGAATTCCATCAATGTGACATCAGATCGGACGTGCTGGTTGTAGGTGTTGGGCGTGGCCCGACGTGCCGGGGTGCGAGGGCCCTCATAACGCTGCTTGCAGCTTTAATTAGGGCCCGAGCACAAAAGTCGAAGGCCCTATTGTATCTGCTCTGTTTCTTATTATTATTGGGGCCCGAGCACTGGCTGTGCGAAGGTCCTATTGTATCTGCTCCGTTTCTTATTAGGGCCCGAGCACAAAAGTGCTGAAGGCCCTATTGTATCTGCTCTGTTTCTTATTATTATTATTATTATTATTATTATTATTATTATTATTATTATTATTATTATTATTATTATTATTTCGGCAAATGAATCGGCCTTTTGAGGGCCTAAACATGCTCGAAAACTCATGAAATTTTGCAGACTCGTCAGGTCTGGTGAAAATTTACGTATTTTAATGTCCGTAGACATGTCCAGGGAAAATTGGCTCAGTAGCGCCACCTAGAAAAATGAGAAACGCTGAGCCCCGAGATGGGTATGACCTACATGTATAAAACTCGGAACACATATCTAGCGTTCGGAGCGCACATAAAAGTCTATTATGGCCATGTCCTAAACCCAACAGGAAGTCCGCCATTTGGAAGTGAAGGTGACATTTTGGCTCTAATTTTGCCATTTCCATGCCTCGAACTTTTGCGAACTCCTCATTGGAATTTCATCGTACAAGCTTCATATTTGGTCAGTGTCAACTACACACCTGGGCCATGTTAAATTGCGGAGCTTTTGAGTTTTCGGGTTACTGTGAGGCCGTGGCGCCACGCTAATTTCGATGACTCGCCATGAAAATCTTATTGCCTCTCGTTCTGTCATACATTGTCCGACCTTGACCAAAAGGACACATATGATAAGGCTCCACCCCTGAACATATTTCAACTGCCATATTTGACACCAGGGACAGCGCCACCTAGTGGGAACAGGAAATGTCATGTTTTACACTTTGGGGTACAGTATTGTAATGGGTGACATCTGCAGCCTCAAATTTCTCCAGGAAAGCCTTAAGGAGTTGGTCTTGGGTTACAGAGAAAACTGTGAGTTTTAAGCTGAAGGTGTGACCCCAGCAGCATGGCGAACATTGAGGTCTCGCCATGAAGAAACAAATTAGTGTAACTCAATGAAATCCAATCTGATCAGTACCACATTTTACAGGGATGATGTCAGACCCGCCCTGAACAGATTGATATGCCCATTGTCAGGAATACGTAGAGCGCCACCTAGTGGCACCAGGAAATGTCATGTCTTTCATTTTGTTGTACTGATTTTCACAGGTTCATCGTGGCCACCTCAAAAGCGGTGAATATCACCATCAGTCCCTCTTGATGCTTCAGTGAGAAAATTGTGACTATAAACTGAACGGCGCACCCTGGTGGCAGCGCAGTTCACCATGAAAGATGAAGTGGCTTTTGAGGGGCTTGAAAAGTTTAAAAAGTCTTGAAATTTGGCGCACACCTCTAATGTGATGAGGATTTCTTTTCATATGTTCATTTTCCTTGAACAGCGCAAAATGGCTCCACAGCGCCCCTACAAAATTTCAAAACAACAGCCCCTGCTCTGTGTTTTATGTATGAGTTTGAAACCTGGCAAGCTTATTGGAGATATCAAGATGTACAAAAAGTCTCTTGGAGCAATATCCCAAATCCAACAGGAAGTCAGCCATTTTAAAATTAATGTGTAAATTTGGCGACATTTTCCCTCTTTTCAGGCCTCATACTTTGACGAACTCCTCCAAGGGATTTCATTAGATTTACGCGATCTCCTGTGTGTGGAATCTAAAGACCTTTGTGATGTTAAATTGCGAAGCTTTTACGTTCAGGGAAGCGGGGTGGTCATGGCGGCACGTGGAGTTTCACTCACTCGCCAAAACCAGTAACCTGCTGTCGCTCAAAAACACAATGTCCAATCTCTCCCAAAGTTCGCAGGCGTGATGAGACTCGAGCTCGGAAATGTTTGTTATGCCATTTGTCAGCAATGGTTAGAGCGCCACCTAGTGGGACGACTATAATAATGGTTGAATGAGATGAAATTTTAGCTGGTGGTTAAATGCATGAATTCCATCAATGTGACATCAGATCGGAGCGCTGGTTTTAGGTGTTGGGCTTGGCTCGCGCCGAAGTGTGAGGGCCCTCATATCGCTGCTTGCAGCTTTATTATTATTATTATTATTATTATTATTATTATTATTATTATTATTCAGGCAAAAGAAGGGCCCTTTTTGAGAGCTTTAACATGCTCGAAAACTCTTGGAAATTTGCACACATGCCAGGTCTGGTGAAAAATTTTGTTTTTAATGGTTTTACATATGAGTACTGGGAAATGGCTCTGTAGCGCCACCTATGCGTTGTTAAATGCAGCCCTACGAACACATCGTTTTAGCTACATGTATGAAATTTGGCACACATGTGTATCATGCCAAAGGCGAACAAAAAGTCAGTGGGACCATTGATGCAAACCCAACAGGAAGTCCGCCATTTGGAAGTGAAGGTGACATTTTGGCTCTAATTTTGCCATTTCCATGCCTCGAACTTTTGCGAACTCCTCATTGGAATTTCATCGTACAAGCTTCATATTTGGTCAGTGTCAACTACACACCTGGGCCATGTTAAATTGCGGAGCTTTTGAGTTTTCGGGATACGGTGAGGCCATGGCGCCACGGCGTAATTTCGATGACTCGCCATGAAAATCTTATTGCCTCTCGTTCTGTCATACATTGTCCGACCTTGACCAAAGTGGACACATATGATAAGGCTCCACCCTGAACATATTTCAACTGCCATATTTGACATCAGGGACAGCGCCACCTAGTGGGAACAGGAAATGTCATGTTTTACACTTTGGGGTACAGTATTGTAATGGGTGACATCTGCAGCCTCAAATTTCTCCAGGAAAGCCTTAAGGAGTTGGTCTTGGGTTACAGAGAAAACTGTGAGTTTTCGCTGAAGGGTGTGACCCCAGCAGCATGGCGAACATTGAGGTCTCGCCATGAAGAAACAAATTAGTGTAACTCAATGAAATCCAATCTGATCAGTACCAGATTTTACAGGGATGATGTCAGACCCGCCCTGAACAGATTGATATGCCCATTGTCAGGAATACGTAGAGCGCCACCTAGTGGCACCAGGAATTGTCATGTCTTTCATTTTGTTGTACTGATTTTCACAGGTTCATCGTGGCCACTTCAAAAGCGGTGAATATCACCATCAGTCCCTCTTGATGCTTCAGTGAGAAAATTGTGACTATAAACTGAACGGCGCACCCTGGTGGCAGCGCAGTTCACCATGAAAGATGAAGTGGCTTTTGAGGGGCTTGAAAAGTTTAAAAGTCTTGAAATTTGGCGCACACCTCTAATGTGATGAGGATTTCTTTTTTATATGTTCATTTTCCTTGAAGAGCGCAAAATGGCTCCACAGCGCCCCCTACAAAATTTCAAAACAACAGCCCCTGCTCTGTGTTTTATGTATGAGTCTGAAACCTGGCAAGCTTATTGGAGATATCAAGATGTACAAAAAAAGTCTCTTGGAGCAATATCCCAAATCCAACAGGAAGTCAGCCATTTTAAAATTAATGTGTAAATTTGGCGACATTTTCCCTCTTTTCAGGCCTCATACTTTGACGAACTCCTCCAAGGGATTTCATTAGATTTACGCGATCTCCTGTGTGTGGAATCTAAAGACCTTTGTGATGTTAAATTGCGAAGCTTTTACGTTCAGGCAAGCGGGGTGGTCATGGCGGCGCGTGGAGTTTCAATCACCGCCAAAAAGCAGTAACCTGCTGTCGCTCAAAAACACAATGTCCAATCTCTCCCAAAGGTCGCAGGCGTGATGAGACTCGAGCTCGGAAATGTTTGTTATGCCATTTGTCAGTAATGGTTAGGCGCCACCTAGTGGGACGACTATAATAATGGTTGAATGAGATGAAATTTTAGCTGGTGGTTAAATGCATGAATTCCATCAATGTGACATCAGATCGGAGCGCTGGTTTTAGGTGTTGGGCTTGGCTCAACGCGCGCCGAAGTGCGAGGGCCCTCATATCGCTGCTTGCAGCTTTAATTATTATTATTATTATTATTATTATTATTATTATTATTTCGGCAAATGAATCGGCCTTTTGAGGGCCTAAACATGCTCGAAAACTCATGAAATTTGCACACAGCGTCAGGTCTGGTGAAAATTTACGTATTTTAATGTCCGTAGACATGTCCAGGGAAAATTGGCTCAGTAGCGCCACCTAGAAAAATGAGAAACGCGAGCCCCGAGATGGGTATGACCTACATGTATAAAACTCGGAACACATATCTAACGTTCGGAGACGCACATAAAAGTCTATTATGGCCATGTCCTAAACCCAACAGGAAGTCCGCCATTTGGAAGTGAAGGTGACATTTTGGCTCTAATTTTGCCATTTCCATGCCTCGAACTTTTTGCGAACTCCTCATTGGAATTTCATCATACAAGCTTCATATTTGGTCAGTGTCAACTACACACCTGGGCCATGTTAAATTGCGGAGCTTTTGAGTTTTCGGGATACGGTGAGGCCGTGGCGCCACGGCGAATTTCGATGACTCGCCATGAAAATCTTATTGCCTCTCGTTCTGTCATACATTGTCCGACCTTGACCAAAGTGGACACATATGATAAGGCTCCACCCCTGAACATATTTCAACTGCCATATTTGACATCAGGGACAGCGCCACCTAGTGGGAACAGGAAATGTCATGTTTTACACTTTGGGGTACAGTATTGTAATGGGTGACATTTGCAGCCTCAAATTTCTCCAGGAAAGCCTTAAGGAGTTGGTCTTGGGTTACAGAGAAAACTGTGAGTTTTCGCTGAAGGTGTGACCCCAGCAGCATGGCGAACATTGAGGTCTCGCCATGAAGAAACAAATTAGTGTAACTCAATGAAATCCAATCTGATCAGTACCAGATTTTACAGGGATGATGTCAGACCCGCCCTGAACAGATTGATATGCCCATTGTCAGGAATACGTAGAGCGCCACCTAGTGGCACCAGGAAATGTCATGTCTTTCATTTTGTTGTACTGATTTTCACAGGTTCATCGTGGCCACCTCAAAAGCGGTGAATATCACCATCAGTCCCTCTTGATTCTTCAGTGAGAAAACTGTGACTATAAACTGAGCAGGCGCACCCTGGTGGCAACGCAGTTCACCATGAAAGATGAAGTGGCTTTTGAGGGGCTTGAAAAGTTTAAAAGTCTTGAAATTTGGCGCACACCTCTAATGTGATGAGGGATTTCTTTTTATATGTTCCTTTTCCTTGAACAGCGCAAAATGGCTCCACAGCGCCCCCTACAAAATTTCAAAACAACAGCCCCTGCTCTGTGTTTTATGTATGAGTTTGAAACCTGGCAAGCTTATTGGAGATATCAAGATGTACAAAAAGTCTCTTGGAGCAATATCCCAAATCCAACAGGAAGTCAGCCATTTTAAAATTAATGTGTAAATTTGGCGACATTTTCCCTCTTTTCAGGCCTCATACTTTGACGAACTCCTCCAAGGGATTTCATTAGATTTACGCGATCTCCTGTGTGTGGAATCTAAAGACCTTTGTGATGTTAAATTGCGAAGCTTTTACGTTCTGGGAAAGCGGGGTGGTCATGGCGGCACGTGGAGTTTCAATCACTCGCCAAAAAGCAGTAACCTGCTGTCGCTCAAAAACACAATGTCCAATCTCTCCCAAAGGTCGCAGGCGTGATGAGACTCGAGCTCGGAAATGTTTGTTATGCCATTTGTCAGTAATGGTTAGAGCGCCACCTAGTGGGACGACTATAATAATGGTTGAATGAGATGAAATTTTAGCTGGTGGTTAAATGCATGAATTCCATCAATGTGACATCAGATCGGAAGCGCTGGTTTTAGGTGTTGGGCTTGGCTCGGCGCGCGTCGGGGTGCGAGGGCCTCATATCGCTGCTTGCAGCTTTAATTATTATTATTATTATTATTACGGCAAATGAATCGGCCTTTGAGGGCTAAACATGCTCAAAAACTCATGAAATTTTGCACATGCGTCAGGTCTGGTGAAAATTTATGTATTTTAATGTCCGTAGACATGTCCAGGGAAAATTGGCTCAGTAGCGCCACCTAGAAAAATGAAAACGCGAGCCCCGAGATGGGTATGACCTACATGTATGAAAGTTGGCACCCATATCTAACGTTAGGAGACGCACAAAAAGTCTATTATGGCCATGTCCTAAACCCAACAGGAAGCCCGCCATTTGGAAGTGAAGGTAACATTTTGGCTCTAATTTTGCCATTTCCATGCCTCGAACTTTTCGAACTCCTCATTGGGATTTGGTCGTATAAGCTTCATCTTTGGTCAGTTTCAACTACACACCTGGGCCATGTTAAATTGCGGAGCTTTTGAGTTTCGCAATACTGTGAGGCCGTGGCGCCATGGCTTAATTTCGATGACTCGCCATGAAAATCTTATTGCCTCTCATTCTGTCATACATTGTCCGACCTGGACCAAAGAGCACACATATGTTAAGGCTCCACCCTGAACATATTTCAACTGCCATATTTGATACCAGGGACAGCGCCGCCTAGTGGGAACAGGAAATGTCATGTTTTACACTTTGGTGTACAGTATTGTTATGGTTGAAATCTGCAGCCTCAAATTTCTCCAGGAAAGCCTTAGGGAGTTGGTCTTGGGTTACAGTGAAAACTGTGACTTTTCGCAAAAGGGTGTGACCCCAGCAGCATGGCGAACATTGATGTCTCGCCATGCAGAAACAAATTAGTATAACTCAATGAAATCCAGTCTGATCAGTACCAGACTTTACAGGCATGATGTCAGACCCGCCCTGAACAGATTGATGTGCCCATTGTCAGGAATACGCAGAGCGCCACCTAGTGGCAACAGGAAATGTTATGTCTTATATTTTTTGCACTGATTTTCACAGGTTCATCGTGGCCACTTCAAAAGCGATGAATATCACCATCAGTCCCTCATGATGCTTCAGTGAGGAAATTGTGACTTTAAACTGAACGGCGCACCCTCGTGGCCACGCAGGTCACCATGAACAATGAAGTGGCTTTTGAGGGGCTTGGAAAGTTTAAAATGTCTTGAAATTTGGCGCACACCTCCAATGTGATGAGCGCTTTCTTGTTATTTTACCAATTTCATTGAATAGCGCAAAATGGCTCCACAGCGCCCCCTACAAAATTTCAAAACAACAGCCCCTGCTCTGTGTTTTATGTATGAGTCTGAAACCTGGTAAGCTTATGGAAGATATCAAGCTGTACAAAAAAGTCTCTTGGAGCAATATCCCAAATCCAACAGGAAGTCAGCCATTTTGAAATTAATGTGTAATTTTGGCGACAATTTCCCTTCTTTTCAGGCACCGTCCTTTGACGAACTCCTCCAAGGGATTTCATCATATTGACCCAATCTCCAGTGTGTGGAATCCAAAGACCTTTGTGATGTTAAATTGCGAAGCTTTTTACGTTCAGGGAAACGGGGTGGTCATGGTGGCACGTGGAGTTTCAATCACTCGCCAAAAAGCAGTAATCTGCTATCACTCAAAAACACAATGTCCAATCTCTCCCAAAGGTCACAGGCGTGATGAGACTCGAGCTGGGAAATGTTTGTTATCCCATTTGTCAGTAATGGTTAGAGCGCCACCTAGTGGGACAACTATCATAATGGTTGAATTAGATGAAATTTTAGCTGGTGGTTAAATGCATGAATTCCATCAATGTGACATCAGATCGGACGCACTGGTTTTAGGTGTTGGGTGTGGCTCGACGTGCTGGGGTGCGAGGGCCCTCGTATCGCTGCTTGCAGCTTTAATTAGGGCCCGAGCACTTCGAGTGCGAAGGCCCTATTGTATCTGCTCTGTTTATTATTAGGGCCCGAGCACTGAGAGTGCGAAGGCCCTATTGTATCTGCTCCGTTTCTTATTATTATTATTATTATTATTATTATTATTATTCAGGCAAAACAAGGGCCTTTTGAGGGCTTTAACATGCTCGAAAACTCTTGGAATTTTGCACACATGCCAGGTCTGGTGAAAAATTTTGTATTTTAATGGTTTTACATATGAGCACTGGGAAATGGCTCTGTAGCGCCACCTATGCCTTGTTAAATGAAGCCCTACGGAAACATCGTTTTAGCTACATGTATGAAATTTGGCACACATGTGTATCATGCCAAGTCGAACAAAAAGTCAGTGGGACCATTGACGCAAACCCAACAGGAAGTCCGCAATTTAGAAGTGAAGGTGACATTTTGGCTCTAATTTTGCCATTTCCATGCCTCGAACTTTTGCGAACTCCTCATTGGAATTTCATCGTACAAGCTTCATATTTGGTCAGTTTCAACTACACACCTGGGCCATGTTAAATTGCGGAGCTTTTGAGTTTCGGGATACGGTGGCCGTGGCGCCACGGCGAATTTCGATGACTCGCCATGAAAATCTTATTGCCTCTCGTTCTGTCATACATTGTCCGACCTTGACCAAAGTGGACACATATGATAAGGCTCCACCCTGAACATATTTCAACTGCCATATTTGACATCAGGTACAGCGCCACCTAGTGGGAACAGGAAATGTCATGTTTTACACTTTGGGGTACAGTATTGTAATGGGTGACATCTGCAGCCTCAAATTTCTCCAGGAAAGCCTTAAGGAGTTGGTCTTGGGTTACAGAGAAAACTGTGAGTTTTCGCTGAAGGGTGTGACCCCAGCAGCATGGCGAACATTGAGGTCTCGCCATGAAGAAACAAATTAGTGTAACTCAATGAAATCCAATCTGATCAGTACCAGATTTTACAGGGATGATGTCAGACCCGCCCTGAACAGATTGATATGCCCATTGTCAGGAATACGTAGAGCGCCACCTAGTGGCAACAGGAAATGTCATGTCTTTCATTTTGTTGTACTGATTTTCACAGGTTTATCGTGGCCACCTCAAAAGCGGTGAATATCACCATCAGTCCCTCATGATGCTTCAGTGAGAAAATTGTGACTTTAAACTGAACAGGCGCACCCTGTTGGCAACGCGGTTCACCATGAACAATGAAGTGGCTTTTGAGGGGCTTGGAAAGTTTAAAAGTCTTGAAATTTGGCGCACACCTCCAATGTGATGGCGCTTTCTTGTTATTTTACCATTTTCACTGAATAGCGCAAAATGGCTCCACAGCGCCCCCTACAAAATTTCAAAACAACAGCCCCTGCTCTGTGTTTCGTCTATGAGCCTGAAATCTGGTAAGCTTATGTAAGATATCAGGATGTACAAAAAAGTCTCTTGGAGCAATATCCCAAATCCAACAGGAAGTCAGCCATTTTAAAATTAATGTGTCATTTTGGCCACATTTTCCCCTCTTTTCAGGCCTCGTACTTTGACGAACTCCTCCAAGGGATTTCATCATATTGAACCAATCTCCAGTGTGTGGAATCTAAAGACCTTTGTGATGTTAAATTGCGAAGCTTTTTACGTTCAGGGAAACGGGGTGGTCATGTCGGCACGTGGAGTTTCAATCACTCGCCAAAAAGCAGTAATCTGCTGTCACTCAAAAACACAATGTCCAATCTCTCCCAAACGTCACAGGCGTGGTGAGACTCGACCTCGGAAATGTTTGTTATGCCATTTGTCAGTAATGGTTAGAGCGCCACCTGGTGGGACGACTATAATCATGATTAAATGAGATGAAATGTTAGCTGGTGGTTAAATGCATGAATTCCATCAATGTGACATCAGATCGGACGTGCTGGTTTTAGGTGTAAGGCATGGCTCGACGCGCCAGGGGTGCGAGGGCCCTCATAACGCTGCTTGCAGCTTTAATTATTATTATTATTATTATTATTATTATTATTTTTCATTGAAATGAATTGCCTTTTTGAGGGCTTTAACATGCTCAAAAACTCATGAAATTTTGCACACATGCCAGGTCTGGTGAAAAATTTTGTATTTTATTGGTTTTACATATGAGCACTGGGAAATGGCTCTAGGGCGCCACCTATGCCTTGTTAAATGCAGCCCTACGAACACATCGTTTGAGCTACATGTATGAAATTTGGCACACATGTGTATCATGCCAAGACGAACAAAAAAGTCAGTGGGACCATTGATGCAAACCCAACAGGAAGTCCGCTATTTGGAAGTGAAGGTGACATTTTGGCTCTAATTTTGCCATTTCCATGCCTCGAACCTTTGCGAACTCCTCCTTGGGGTTTGATTATATAAGCTTCATATTTGGTCAGTTTCAACTACACACCTTGGCCATGTTAAATTGCGGAGCTTTTGAGTTTTCGGGATACGGTGAGGCCGTGGCGCCACGGCGAATTTCGATGACTCGCCATGAAAATCGTGATTGCCTCTCATTCTGTCATACATGGTCCGACCTGGACCAAAGAGCACACATATGATAAGGCTCTACCCTGAACATATTTCAACTGCCATATTTGACATCAGGAGAGCGCCACCTAGGGGAAGCAGGAAATGTCATGTTTTACACTTTGGGGTACAGTATTGTGATCGGTGACATCTGCAGCCTCAAATTTCTCCAGGAAAGCCTTAAGGAGTTGGTCTTGGGTTACACTGCAAACTGTGAGTTTTCGTGAGAGGGTGTGACCCCTGCAGCATGGCGAACTTTGATGTCTCGCCATAAAGAAACAAATTAGTATAACCCAATGAAATCCAGTCTGATCAGTACCAGACTTTACAGGCGTGATGTCAACCCGCCCTGAACAGATTGATGTGCCCATTGTCAGGAATACGCAGAGCACCACCTAGTGGCAACAGGAAATGTCACGTCTTACTTTTTGCTATACTGATTTTCACAGGTTCATCGTGGCCACCTCAAAAGCGGTGAATATCACCATCAGTCCTTCATGATGCTTCTGTGCGAAAATTGTGACTTTAAACTGAACGGCGCACCCTGGTGGTAACGCGGTTCACCATGAAAGACTAAGTGGCTTTTGAGGGGCTTGGAGCGTTTCAAAAGTCTTGAAAATTGGCCCACACCTCCAATGTGATGAATACTTTCTTGTTATTTGATCATTTTCGTCTAACAACGCAAAATGGCTCCACAGCGCCCCCTACAAAATTTCAAAGCATCAGCCCCTGCTCTGTGTTTTATTTATAAGTCTGAAACCTGGTAAGCTTATGGAGGATATCAAGATGTACAAAAAAGTCTCTTGGAGCAATATCCCAAATCCAACAGGAAGGATTTCATCAGATTGACCCGATCTTCTGTGTGTGTGAAATCTAAAGACCTTTATGATGTTAAATTGCGAAGCTTTTTACGTTCAGGGAAACGGGGTGGCCATGGCGGCACGTGGAGTTTCAATCCCTCGCCAAAAGCAGTAATCTGCTGTCACTCAAAAACACAATCTCCAATCTCTCCCAAAGTTTGCAGGCGTGACGAGACTCAAGCTCGGAAATGTTTGTTATCCCATTTGTCAGTAATGGTTAGAGCGCCACCTAGTGGGACGACTATAATAATGATTGAATGAGATGAATCGTTAGCTGGTGGTTCTAGGCATGAATTCCATCAATGTGATATCAGATCGGACGTGCTGGTTGTAGGTGTTGGGCGTGGCCCGACGTGCCGGGGTGCGAGGGCCCTCATAACGCTGCTTGCAGCTTTAATTTTGATTGAAACGGCAGAGAAAACGGCAGCCTCGAGCAGCCAGGATATTAGTTTACAGAGGCTGTTAAAATTATATGTCTAATGTTAAAATGTTGGTTCAAATGTTAATTTCATCCTAATGGCATTGACATATTCATAGGGTTGATTTTTGAGACAAAATATCATGAGGTAGTCATGATTTTGCAAATATTCCACCTTGTAGTGCAGTTTGCACAAATCTTTTAAAATGCACTCACCTACAAACATTACTGATGAGTGACTCATCAGTAATGTTTGTATAGTGTGCCTAAAATGTTGCATAATTTTGCTGAGAGATCTTTTACTGTGTGGTAATCTTAGATGAGTAGTTTTATGGACAAAACCCAGCAGGTCATTCAGTGTTCCCTTAGTGCTAATGTATAAGACATGTTGGTGTACTATAACTGAAGTAATGTTGTTAAATCCTTAAAGTCATATTCTTTTATTGTCGTGACTATATTTAAAGCTATTTTTATTTTTGTATGATACTTGATTTATATGGAATATGGCTGAAGTAAACTAAAGTCTAAAATACTTAGTCATTTGTTTAATAGTAAATTAACATTATATAATTCACATATAAAACTATGAACTGTAATTTTAAGTGGTTTAAAAGCATGTAGAATAGCATATGTAGGCAAGTATATTTCTCGTTTGTTTTTTTTTTAAATCAAGAAACAAAGACAAAAAGGGAAAAAAAAGAAACAGGGCAGGGTTCTGCGGTTGATTCGTCCGTCCCCACCAATGCAAAAACCAAATCTACGCCCTTGGAATGGATTTCTTCTAATGTTGCAGCAAGAACATCAGATGTGTGTGAACCTTTAATAGGTCTACAAGCCAGTGCAGCAGAATGCCTTTCTAAAGAGATGTCATCTATCCAATGACAAGTCACTCCTAAGTAGCTATGCTGTCTGGCAGACCAGCAGTCTGTTGTGCTCAGTTGTTTGATTCAAATTCAAATTCAAATTGTATTTGTCACATACACAGTCATACACAGTCATCTGCCCTTTGGTTTCACCTGCACAAGTGCCAAGGTAGGCCTCCCCTGCATAATTGGTTTTCCCTTTGTTGGGAGCACACGCTGGGCTGTTCAAATCACGGACAAACAGTATCCCACATTCATGATTTTTAGTTCACAAACACTTGTAATGACTAACTGCTCCTGACATTTTGGAGATGTTAGCTTGTAAAAAATCATCGTTTTCAGTGATTCGAAACGCTGTTTACATGTGGATGAAACAGCTGCGTTTTCAAAAATACCTGTGTAGGTGCAGAGGTAGCGTAAAAGAGTTAGTTGTTACTTTCTTACTACCTGTTATTTATTGCAGATTACTTGTATTTGCTTAATTGTTTACTAAATGTTTGAGATGTGAAATAAACCGCAATGGAGCAAAATATGGGTGGCTGTGGTTGGAGGATGTGTTTGCACATGTGCACACGTGGAAGGGGGGGGGCAGCCATTTTTCTTGTAAAACAAAGGGGGGGCCTAGCAAAAAAAGTTTGGGAACCACTGGGATAGGAAATTAATATGAAAATTAAAATAAAGGGTAAATTTAACAAGGAAAGAAAAAAGTAAAATAAATTAAAGTTAAAAATAAAATAACAGTACAACAAAATACACAATATAGAAAATATATAAAGAATATATGAAGAAATACAGAACAATAAGAGCAGCTGTACGAGTAATAAATGGTAATGAAAGAAATGCAATGTCCAGGGTTGTGCAATCCACATATTTAAGTGTCTTGTGCTGTGCAAATATGATTAAAAGTGACTTATTTAAGTGACTTGTGATAGAGCAGGGGTGTCAAACTCATTTTAGTTCAGGGGCCACATGGAGAAAAGTCTATTCTCAAGTGGGCGGACTGGTGAAATTATTGCATATATAATTTAAAACAACAACTTCAGATTGTTTTCTTTGTTTTACAACTATCAACAGAAAAATAAAGCTAAAGCCTGTGGACAGTATGTTCAAAATAGTACAGGCACAACAGAGCTATTAATCATAAAATATCTCAAGTTATTTGAAAATTCTGAGGACAAAGAACACACAAACACACAATGCCTCAGTGATTCACAGAACTGTTTCACAGATCACAGAACTATATCAGGGTGTCACTTTTCAGGCAGCAATGTAGATAAAAAATAATGAAATCCTGTTTCCCAAACAAGTACAAGAACCACAGAATAGGTTAAATATATAAATCAAATATAATCAATTAGAAACAGTAGCACATCAACATAAAAACATATAAACATAAAGCTGGAGCCTGAGGACAGCGTGTCCAAAAGCACAACATAGCTATTAATTACAAAACACCTCAAATTATTTGAAAATTCTGAGGACAAAGAACACACAAGCACACAGTGCCTCAGTGATTCACAGAAGTATATCACAGATCACAGAACTACATCAGGGTGTCTCATGCAGCACTTTCAGTGGGGTTGCATAGTTTATTTGACTCCTGATACCTGGCATCTTTTAGCTTTCACCAGCTCATCAATATCAGGCTTCACATCCTGAGCAGCAGCTAACTTCAGGAAGTGATTCAAGTGCCTGTGCGTGAGCCTTGAGTGCAGTTTTGTTTTATTTATGCTCATTACAGAGAAAACTTGCTCACAAAGATACATGGTTCCAGTTTTGCAGCGAGGGCTGTCAAGTTGGGGTAACCTGGCAAGAGATTCTGATAGAATGTGTTCAAGCCAGCTGCAGCAAGTTTGCCCTTCAAATCCAAGTCACACTGCAAGTCTATTATTTCAAGTTGGAACCTGACGGGCAGATCAAAGGCTTTCACGGTGAAGGGCGAGCAAAAAACTTGGAAGTCTTTCTCCAGTTCACCAAAAATCTGAAATCGTTGCTCAAACTCTATAACAGTCCCGTTATTTTATCTTTGAACCGCTTCATATCTGCCACACTTTGGATCGTGCACATTTTTTCAGGCAGTGAGCTGCATCACCACCAGCGAGCTGCGTCTCCATAACAGCTTCAACTTGAAAGAACGTATGCTGTCATAATACTGCGTGACAACTTTGTTGCGTCCTTGCAGCTGTTTGTTCAGGTTATTCAGGCGCTCTGTAAAATCCACCATATATGCAAGGTCCTGTATCCATTCTGCGGAATGAAATTCTAACACTGGTTTGCCCTTTTCGTCCATAACTGTTCAATTTCTTCTCGTAAATCAAAGAAACGTCTCAGCACAGCACCTCGGCTTAACCATCTTACCTCAGTGTGGTATGGCAGGCCATAGATGTGGTCTTTCTCTCTGAGAAGACTGTCAAACTGACGGTGATTGAGGCTTCTGGATCGGATGAAATTAACAGTTTGGATGACCACCTTCATGATGTTATCCATTTTCAGTGACTTACAACACAAAGCCTCCTGGTGCAAAATACAGGGAAAAGTCAAAAAATCACGTCCTCCATTTGCAGATTGCACTTTATCTCTGAACTTTTTTACAACGTCTGCTTTCTTTCATTGAGGGTGCACCACCAGCCAAGAAAGGAGTAGTTTATGTCTATGAACAGTGAACACCCGTGTGCACACCTGTGTGGATCAGTGTGCTTGTATTCAAAAGGTTTCCCCGTGTAATGGTCTGCTAGAGGATGTAGAGAGCCATAGCCCTGTCCCCCAGGGCATGAAGCAGGTATGGAGGAGATCCAGGCTCCAGACATCCAGAGGCCCCAGAGTACGAGAGCCCAAGGAGGACCACCGGAGGAGCATCCCGCCACCCTCCTGGGAAGAGCTGAGGAGAGCCCCAGAGGGGTCACCCAACAGCCACGGAGCAGAAGCCAGAGGGGGCTGCAGTGGCGTGCCTGCCGGCTCTGCTGCCAGCCAGCTGTGCCAGAGTGAACCAAGCCGCAGGCCCAGAGGCTGGAGGCCCGAGGGCCCCCTTTGCCCCGGAAGAGGCCTGACCGAGCAACAGGCACCAGGCCCCGCCAAGTAGCCACCGGGAGTGAGCTGGTACATACCTGGGCACCCAGCCCCAGACACCAAGAGTCACAATCGCGCTGACCCCTGAGGGCATCAGTTACCGGCAGGGAGTGTAGTGAGGGGAGATAGGCCTTTGGAGGGCCTGGGAGTTCCCATAGAGGTGGAGTGTAAGACCCAACCTGACATATAAACACAGACAAACAGGCACACACAGACACAAACATGCATTCCCACCCTCCTGCACACATATACAAATACTCAGCACTCACCCAACGTAGGGACAGACATACATGGACACTGTACACACAATCACACTCCCCAAAAAACTATACCCCAGGTCCAGGTACCCTCGCCTCTGAAGAGGAAACGGCACCTACACCCAGGAGATGTTACCCTTTCCCCCGGGGTGGAGGCAAGCAGACCACCCCAGGCTCCGCAGCAGCAGGGAGGCAATCGGACAGCCAACACCTCCTCCCAGCCCCCCCGCCCCGATGTCCAGCAGAGAACAGGGGTGTGTGAAGACCCCAAACCTCTGCATTTCTTACACAAACAAAAGGAACTCCTCAGTATTCAGGCATGACAGAGCCAAACATGAAAATGAGGAGACAAACACACTGAGAATGAACACAGGTCGGCCTATATTGACACTGAACAGCTTTATCATCATTTTTGTTTTTTTATTAATATGTGTTTTATGATTTTGGAGAATGTCGGAGAGAAACATTCCAAGATCAGAGGATCCTTTAACGTACTGGAGGAACAGGAAGACATCTTATCAGAACCTTTTCCACCTGACTTTACAGTTTTTGTGTACCCCAGCTTCATCTGTGCCTGTGATTTTTCCAAAGCTGGGGAAATGGTGTAAAAACAAACAAACAAACATTTAAGTAATTAAAAAAATATTTAAGGTCCAGCAGGTGTCAGTATGGAGCAAAACAACAACACTGTGTCGACACGGATGATCTGATATGCTCGTGTGGATGTTGTTCCCACATCATCATAATAAATGTTTTTCCAGGTTCAACATTGCAAGTGACCAATCACATTGTTGTGATGTCCCCCTTTTGTGCCACCTGTTAAGGTTCAAAAATTAAGGAGGGATACAGGAGGAAATCCAAATAACACACTGATCCGGCCGGGTGGAGTCAAACGATGATTTTTAATGAACACACTCGTGGGGAGATGTACACTGCACAACATCAGCTGTAGATTTCGCCAAAAATACACAAGACAATCGTTTTATACCATCAGGGTATGTTTATCGAGGCCCCTCATACGTCCGATACAATACATGCAAGTTAATTCAAAACCACAATGACTTTTAACACAGTTTGAAAAGAACATCGCCTCGTCTCCATCCCAGGATCTTCCTGTCACCACCGGACGCCCGCTTATCTCAGAACACCAGCAGTATGTCTTAAGGCACACTGTCACTTGTGCAGACACAATTTTGCAGTTGCAAGCTTTTACAAAATATTATTTGAACCTTCACCTACCCCTGAGTCTAACTGCTGTGTAAGTGTGTGTGTGTGTGTGTGTCGGCCTCACACGAACTCTGTCTTGTGAGAGAGAGGCCAATTCTCATGTACCTAATAACCTAAGTGAATCTATATGTATGTTATAGGTTGAACAAATGTTTTTAATCAGGAACCACTACTAAAAGCTTAATCAAAAGATATAAATGAATAAAGATAATAATGAATAACCTGGTTATTCAAATATTCAAATAACATCATCCAAACAGCTCCTCAAAATAACTTGCACTTAGACTCTGCTTTTAGTTTCACTTTCTGCAAAGCATGCAGTTTCCTGTCTATTTTGGCACAAAGTGTATGCAGAGTTAGGCCTTTCTTTTATAATGCAATGTAATCTGCATATAAACATTTAAGATTATAAAAAGCATTCAAAAGCATTTAAGAAATTCAACTCAACAGTTTAAAGTGGTTATAACTGGACCTGTAATAAAGGCTAATATGATACCAGTATGTTTAAACATCTGAATGCAATATCAATATTAATTATTAATGCAATGGTAATGATGATGATTATAAAAATAGCAGCAAAATATCTGTCTAATCTCCACACACCCTAAAAAAAATCTACTTCACTTGCGAGAAGGAAAACCGCTTCTGTCCGCCGATCCAGGAACTGGAATTCTTTGCATTTCAGGATACTTTCCTTTAATAAGCGGTAAGCATTATACATATTGTCCTTACAGAGGCAGTTTGTGTTCTCATAAGTGAAATAGATTATTTTAAGGCGTTTGTTTTTTCGAGTCGCGGTTCAGCAGAAGGTGATTGGTCACTTGTAATGTTGAACCTGGAACAACATTATTTATGATGACGAGGAACAACACCAACACGAGGATATCAGATCGTCCGTCGTCGACACAGTATCGATAAACTTTGGGGAATGTGCTGAAACGCTCACAAGGCCTCATCTACCCATCACTAATCAATACAAACCTATATACATCGACATGTACAACTTATGTGCCAACATTCACACCAGAAACCATAATAATGTCAGAGCCTTTCATTACTGAACTTACCCTCACAGTGCAAATGCGCCTTGTGAGGAACGGAAGCCTTCAGACGCCAGAGCGAGATCCGGTTTCTGGGTTTCCAAAATAAAATACAACAAAAATGATAAATTCACACTTAAAATAATTGTCATGGTCTGGGTGTGTGGCTGTAAAATTCCATTGAAGGTCTGGACCTCCCTGGTATCCACCCATGGGCAGGGCCTACAGCCTCCCTCACATAAAGCTGATAGAGGCAATCAGGTTGGAAATTGAAGCTGCTTGCTGACACTGCTTCCTCGCCAGTTCGTCAACTACCCTATGTTGGTAACCAGGCCTCACGCTTCATGTTCATGAATCTCAAGTGCTCTACTAACCTTGTTATCTCGTGTTCTAGTTACTCCAAGAAAACTCCTTCACACTGGACCACTCATCTCAGAAATCTGGTTAACCCGCCAGCTCGCGGAATCATCTCCTTGCCTCACCTGCCTGCCCTCCTGCCCTTACACCACCTCGGGACCTTCACCACTCAGGACAGCTGCCACACACCACCTAACCCACCTGGACCGCACCACCTCTCCCTCAACGCTTCCATCTCCCACCTGCACAGTAAGACGGAGATTTTCATAGCTTCCACTCTCTCCAGAACTCCTCAATGGCTACCGCTCTAACACTGCTCTCCTCTCTTCCAGTACGTACCTAATCACCAGCAACTGCCGTTGCTCTCATGGACCTGTCCCCTTGCTTATCCCTCTCCCCTGGCCAAGGCCCTCACACCCCATATATCAAGCCTTAAATCAAGTACTAACGTGAACGTCATTTTGGTGTTAGTCAATAAACCTTTGTTAAACCCTTTACTCTGCCTCTGCCTTGGGTTTCCTGCACGTGGGTTTGATTTTTGGTGCTCGGTCTCCGGCCGTTTTGTGACAATAATAATTAAGACCAGGTAAGTACATTTTTTTTTTCCAGATGTATTTTTAACTCTGTTACACTAGGATGTAGCACTGCAAAGAAGAACAGTAAAACAATGAAGAAAAAACCATTGTGTTTAGCTTTGATAAATTAAAATGTACCACTACACTCAGAGGATCAATATGAAATCAAAATATATGCAAGCACATGACTGATAGTTGTTCTGTCCTGAGCTTTTGTTTCCTATAGCACCCACTTGGTGATTGCAAATGTTCGAGGGAGGAATATCACCAAAAGTGGGAAAAGTAAGCCCCGATGGGGATGATAACACCATAAATGTCACTTATGGTCAAATTCCTAAAATTTGACACTAAGTATAAAATTCTCAAAAATTTTAGAGACGGAGAGGAGTTCTAGATAAACATAATTTGGCAAACCCCACAGGGGTGGAGGGTTTGAATCTATAATATTTTGAAATAACACCCAATAAAATGTTGACCATGTTGATTATGTTTATTCTAGTGTGCAGAGACTTGCTAATCTGACCAGGGAATGTAATAAACAGGAATGTCAGAACAGTAAGCGTTAAAGTCAACTTTGACAGTTCAGACTAGGATGACGTTGGACATCGTGAGGGTGGAAAAAGGGTTGGTGTGACCAAGGTGTGGTTCGGCTTGTTGGATGTACATTTCAAAGTGATACAGCTCTGGATGGGCCAGTTACCAGGGCATGGAAGGATGAACGTATGGAGGAGATCAAAACTCCAGACGTCCAGAGGCCCCCAGAACACAAGAGACCAAGGAAGACCAACAGAGGGGCAGCCGCGCCACTATCCCAGAAAGAGCTGAGGAGAGTCCCAGATGAGGGGTCACCCAGCAGCCGCGGAGCAGAAGCCAGGGGGGGTTGCAGTGACGTGCCCGTGAGCTCCGCCGGCAGCCAGCTGTGCCTGAGTGACCGAGCCCCGGGCCGAGGCCGAGGCACCCGCCTCAGTGGCCCGGCGAGCCCCAGGCTCCAGGCCCTGATAAGCAGCCGCCAAGGAGTGAGCCGGTGTGTACCTGGGCACCCACCCCCGGACACAGAGAACCACCAACGCACAGATGTCTGAGGGCGTCCACCACCGGCAGGGGAAGTGGTGGGGGGAGATAGGCCTCCAAACCTTGGAGGGCCTGAGATGTCCCCAGAGAGGTGGCGTCTGATACCCAACCTGACATATAGACACAGACATACAGGCACACACAGATACAAAGATCCATTCCCACCCTCATGCTCTCATAGGCAATTATTCCACACTCAACCAACGCGGAGACAGACATAAAGAGACGCTGTACACACAATCACTCTCCCCAAGCGTACTCTAGGAATCTGACCAGGGAATGTAATAAACAGGAATGTCAGAACAGTAAGCGTTAAAGTCAACTTTGACAGTTCAGACTAGGATGACGTTGGACATCGTGAGGGTGGAAAAAGGGTTGGTGTGACCAAGGTGTGGTTCGGCTTGTTGGATGTACATTTCAAAGTGATACAGCTCTGGATGGGCCAGTTACCAGGGCATGGAAGGATGACAGACTTTATTACATGAGGAAAAGGAATTTTCTGGGATTGAAGATCCTCTGGGTGAGTGGTTGACTAAAGCATGCATTAAAATAAACACTTGATCATTGGCCATATTTACAGCTGTATTGACTTGTTGTGGACGCGGTCTATCTCATGTTTAAGGACTCTAAGTGAAAGATTGAAAACAGTGACATTAAGGGAAGAAGATGCAGTGCCATACTATCAGATGCCAGTGAAGGTTGGGCTCAATGATGAGTCAAGTGAGCTGGATTCATGGCTGAATCAAGACATAAATTCTCCTGCGGTGGTCAGTGAGGGAAAAACAGAGTTGCAAATGTGAACTTCATATTAACACACAGGTTTTGTTTCTAGGCAGTTCTGCGGATGCAGGCTCTGGGCGGAGCCAGGAGTTCAACAGATCTAACATAATTAAACTGATTTCATTCCCTAACACAGGGCAGCAGGGCTAGAGCAACAACACTCGAGAGGAGAATTTCTGATGTTTTCTGAGATATGATGTCACTAACCCTTTCCTTTAATTTCTAGCGCCGATGAATTGACACATGGCAGTGTGTCAAAAAGGGGGAAGTCGAGTTTTAACATGAAACAATGGTTTCAATGACTTTATTTGTTTGTTTAATAAGTTGGGTATAGTAAAACTTAAGATTATGACCCAGAGGTTCCCAGACTTTTTCGTGAGAACCAGTGAGAAGCATAAATCATCATTTTCACGTTTAAGCATTAATGATTGAAATGAACTGAATAGCGTTTAGAAGATAAAATGCCACTGGAGAGGAAACCGTGGGACAGCAGGCTGAATGAAACATGCTTTTGTGAAAAGGAGGGAAAATGTTAGAATTGAAAATGGTTAATTTGTTTTTGAGTTCTTTTACTTAAACAAGCGGTTATAATCATTTTCATACACACATTGTCAATAAGAGTTGACACTCAGTCTTCTGAAGGTCATAAGTAAATGCAAACATGCTTAAATGGTCCGTATTTATATAGCGCTTTTACTAGTCCCCAAGGACTCCAAAGCGCTTTACACATTCAGTCATCCACCCATTCACACACTGGTGATGGCAAGCTACGTTGTAGCCACAGCCACCCTGGGGCGCACTGAGAGAGGCGGGGCTGCCAAACCCTGGCGCCACCGGGCCCTCTGACCACCACCAGTAGGCAACGGGTGAAGTGTCTTGCCCAAGGACACAACGACCGAGACTGTCCGAACCAGGGCTCAAACCAGTAACCTTCCGATTATAAGGCGAACTCCCAACTCTTGAGCCACGATCGCCCATGCTTACACATGTAGATATGATTAGAATAAGTCTCTGGATCAGAGAGTCCTGAACATGATATTCTAAACCAAATTTGAATCACTAGAACAACAACGGATAACAACATTAGATTATTAAGGCTAGGCAGAGAGGTGTTTTGGTTTTCTGTCTCTTACAGAGGAAGGAACAGACATCAGACGAGGTCACGGAGATACAAGGATCCTTCGCAGCAGAGACAGACACAGAGACTGCCAAGACAGCAACTGGGGTCAAGTGTCATGCCGTTTGGGCTCCGGCTAGTCACCTCAAGAGGATGGATCCCATAAGCACACTAATAACCATGAAGGGGTTGGCGGAAATCCAGGAACACCAGACCAAGGAGGTTCGAAGAGGAGTAGAGAATCACCCGACTGGAAGAAACTCGTAGCTGCAGCAATAAAATAAAGGTTAAAAGCTCCTCAGACAGAAGTTCTAGTCTGAGTACGTGGGAAAGGTACAAGGTAGCACCAAGATGAGGTTGGGGAAAACTGTAGCACCAAAATAAAGCTGTGGGAGAACTGGAGAGTGATGGGTGTGTCATCTGTAACTACTGTTGTTGTTGTAAATTTAGTCTTTCTTGGATCTGAATTGCCCAAACACAGAGGTCATCTCACATAAGGTCCATCTGTTAAAGGAGGACAGAGGGCCATAGGGGTAAGAAGAATTGGACCTCGCAAAACTGGATTATAAGGTGTAAGTGATCTCTTTAAAAAGAGATCAAAGGGGGAATTGTGAGATTATTATTATACAATCTCATGCCACGTTATACCCCTAATTAAAGACTGTGAAATTATGTAGTTTTAGTTTGCATTGTTGTTGGTAGCACGGTGGCACGGTGGCTGGCACGGTGGTTAGCACTCTTGTCGCAGAGCAAGAAGGTCCTGAGTTCAATTCCTCTTTTTTTTTTTTTTTTTTTTTTTTTTTTTTTTTTTCTTCCCCCTGTCCCGTTTGGTTCTTTTGCCATCAGAATTATTGTCTAAAAGGCGAAGAAAGATGCCAACGGATTTACTTTACCAAATTGACCATCCCAGCCTTGCCGTAATGGTCCATTTGATTCACCTTTATTGTTTATTTTATTTTCACTTGCTGAATACGGGACAGACTTAACTGGGGGAAAGAAAGGGGAGAAAGAAGGAGGGAAAGAAAAACAGCGGGGAAGAGGGACGGGGAAAAAGGGCAAAAAACCAAAAACCAACAGAATAAGCAGACAAAAAAATACATATATCGATCATCTGGATCACCTGTTGAGAAAGAAAGAAGAAAGCAAGCAGAAGAAAACGAGAGTAATAAACAACATCACAATGATCTATGGGAATATGACAGTAAATACTAAATGTTAGACATTATTGTGCAGTACGTAAGATCGACAGCGCACAGTGTGCTTTGAGGTAAGAGCCAACAAGGGTGTAATTTGTGTGTGATCACCTGTGTGTACACCTGTGAGCATGGACGCGCTTGTTTTTTTTGTTTTTTTTAAAGGTTCCTTCATGTAATGATCTGCTAGAGGGTGTGGGGGGCCACTGCCCCGTCCTCCGGGGCATGACGCACGTATGGAGGAGATCAAAACTCCAGACGTCCAGAGGCCCCCAGAACACAAGAGACCAAGGAAGACCAACAGAGGGGGCAGCATGCCACTATCCCAGAAAGAGCTGAGGAGAGTCCCAGATGAGGGGTCACCCAGCAGCCGCGGAGCAGAAGCCAGGGGGTTGCAGTGGCGTGCCCGTGAGCTCCGCCCGGCAGCCAGCTGTGCCTGAGTGACCGAGCCCGGGCCGAGAGGCCGAGGCACCCGCCTCCAGTGGCCCGAGCGAGCCCCAGGCTCCAGGCCCTGATAAGCAGCCGCCAAGGAGTGAGCGGTGTGTACCTGGGCACCCACCCCCGGACACAGAGAACCACCAACGCACAGATGTCTGAGGCGTCCACCACCGGCAGGGGAAGTGGTGGGGGAGATAGGCCTCCAAACCTTGGAGGGCCTGAGATGTCCCCAGAGAGGTGGCGTCTGATACCCAACCTGACATATAGACACAGACATACAGGCACACACAGATACAAAGATCCATTCCCACCCTCATGCTCTCATAGGCAATTATTCCACACTCAACCAAGCGGAGACAGACATAAAGAGACGCTGTACACACAATCACTCTCCCCAAGCGTACTCTAGGAACCGGGTCTGGGTACCCTTGCCCTGGAGGGGAAACTGCACCCAGACCCAGGTGGTGTTACCCTCTTCCCTGCGGTGGGGTGAAGCAGACCGCCCGACTCCGCAGCAGCAGGAGGCCCCACATTCCAGACCCCAGTCGGACGGCCAACTCCTCCTCCTAGCCCCCCGCTCCAGCAGGCCGCAGAGAAGCGGGGTGTGTGAAGACTCAAACCTCCCTCCACCCGCTCATATGTAGTGTTGATGTATGTGTGTTCTAAGGTGCATTTAAAACCCAGGAGGGCATGGAGCTACCTGCCAGAGCAGCAGGTAAGCGCATAGCCCCTCCTGCTAGCCCTCAATGTCTACGTGTATTTAAAATTGAGAGGTGGGCAACGACGCCAGGGGTGAGGTGTACACCCTGATGGTAATTTGGATTCTGTGTGGCGTGCCCACCCCCAAGATCCTATATGTATGTGTAATGAGAGTGTGAGTAATGTGAATGTCTAAGTTGTGGGATAAAATTGAGGCAGAGGCAGCCAGAAGGGGACAGAGGGGGATGCCTCCCTGCACCCTGGTGACACACCCCTACCCCAAGGCCCTGCATGTGTGGGTGACTGTGGTGGAGCGAGAAGAGGGAGGCAGCTGGAGATGGGGAGGGAAGGAAGGGAGGGGCAAGTGACCCCTCCCTGGGGCCAGCTCCCCCGCTGACCCCAGTAGGCACCCCCATACTCTGCAACCCGCCAGGGAAAGGGGGGCCCAGGCCCATCCGGATCGGGGCCCAGTGCAGCAGCGCCGCCCGGCCCCACCACAGAGAAAACTACAACCACCCCATCATCCACTCATCTTCCAGACTACACAAGACAATAGACGCCCAGGCTGAGATCTTCCTCCACCTCTCCTGTACCTCCCCCTCCTGCAGAGAGAGTTCCCGAAGAGAGGAAATCTCCTGCAAGATGTGACAACCCCCCACCAGTTGAAGAGCCCCCCAGGTGGCTCGATGCACCGGCGGCACCCTGCGCCAGGACCGGGCCCCCATACACCCACCCGCCCACAACCCCGGCAACACACCAACCAGGACCCAGGCCCTTGAGGACCGGCCAGGGCCCCAGCCCAGAGACGGAACGCCCCCAGAACCTCACGCCCATCCCGGACCCACCCAGGGGCAGCCAGGCTACCAGGTCAGTAACCCACGTCCGTCAGCACAGACCCTCCCCTAGCCCTGCTGCACGCAGCCACGAGGAAACCGTCACCCAAGAGCCTGAGTTCAATTCCACCATCAGGCCGGGGTCTTTCTGTGTGGAGTTTGCATGTTCTCCCCGTGTTTGTGTGGGTTCCCTCCGGGTACTCCGGCTTCCTCCCACCGTCCAAAGACATGCAGTTTGAGGGGATAGGTTAATTGGATAATCCAAAATTGTCACTAGGTGTGAATGTGAGCGTGAAAGGTTTGTCTGTCCCTGTGTGTTGGCCCTGCGACAGACTGGCGACCTGTCCAGGGTGTACCCCGCCTCTCGCCCTATGACAGCTGGGATAGGCTCCAGTGCCCCCCGCGACCATGGAAAGGATAAGCGGAAGCGAAGGGATAGTTTGCATTGTTCTCCTGTCATGTTTTTAGTTTAGAATCTGATGAGCAATATTTTAATTTATTTTTTGATTTGTTGCTTTTCTGTTTTCTGCCTGAGGGATTGCCACCTTAACGTGGTTAGGGGGTGATAAGGATAAGGATAAGTCGTGATGAGGAGCCGGCGCGCGTCGTTCACGTCAAAGATCAGGCTCTAAGAGCCATTTCGTTCGCGACCGACACATCACTAGTACCCAAACTCTGTACCTTCCTCCATCCAACCACACACTTCTTTGGGTTTGCCATCAGCCCTGCCTGCCTCATGGACTCCGGGACTGTGACCAACCACTGCAAATGATCCACTGAGTTATCACTATGAATGACAACACCATCCAGGTAAGGAACAGCATATGCAGTGTGAGCTAGCGCTCCACGAGGTGCTGGAAAATGGTCGGACTTCAACCAAGGCAAACAGAAGTGTGACGAATTGATACGAACCATACAGGGTAGAGAAGGACGTTTTTGTCTGTGGACTCTGCACACAAGGGAATCTGCCAGTGGGCGTTGGATAAATGTAGCATAATAAAAAAAACAAGCAGTGGTTATACAGTCCGGGTCAACACGGGGCACGGGATAAGCATCAAACCATGAGACCTTGTTCACTTTGTGACAATCACCACAGAACCATATAAAACCCTGCGCTCACTTCTTAATTACCTGGAAGCACTTTAAAGACAACCGGCCCCTCTCAACAGCCAGACAGGCTGCGTTTCAAAGTGGTGCTCCGTGAGAGTCGTGCAGACGAGCAGGGGGGAGAACACATCTTCAAACCACTGCTGCAATGCAGGAACATCACCACCACCACAGCACATTTTTGAGAAAAATCAAATATTTCTGTCCTTGAAGATCATTTCAGAGTTTTTAACGAGCTGCAGGAATCCTGTTCAGTGTGAGTGGAGAACAGCCAAGTCTCCTCCTCTGATAAACCTCCACATGTACCACTGAAAACAGTTAAATTACTTAGAATCTGAAATCATGGCTTAAACTACTTGTTGTGAGACCATTTCTTTATTTTTTCACACCAAACTGTTTAATAAGACAAACTTTACACAGAGTTCATCAAATATAAGTAATGCTTTAACATTATCAGGATTTTCATAATGCAAACTTCAAATTAACAAGAAAACAGCTGCAGAACATGTGGATCAAAATAAATTCATTAAAAAAACAACATGTGGACTTCAAGGATACAGTAAATACACTAAAGTAAAAGGAGGAGCCAAAAATAGAGGTTTAATAGAATTTGAAACAACTAAAAGTAGTCACCTGTGATCTTTAAAATGGTCTTGATGTGTGCTGCTCTTTTTAACTTTTAACACTTCTTTAAAATGAATACTTTAAAAAACAGAAGTTAATTTTGGAAAAACTAAGACAGTTCAAATGAAAGAAATTGACTGAAGTCTAATTGTTGAATGTTGTCATTGTGGTTTTTAAATTGAGAGTCTTAGTTCAATCTATAGGATCAAGACATTCCTTTGTCTCTGACCACCTCTCCAGCTACTCTGTGCTGGGGGAGGTTTTATTGTAGACACATCTGTTTGTTGATTCTGTTTGTTGTTTGGTAAGCTTCCTGCCTGATCTCAAGGTTTTTAGGTCCGACCCTGAAACCAGAAGAGGATCTTTCTCTCTCTTCAGATTCATTGTGATCCAGTGATTTCAGTCCTGCATGATCAGGCTGATGTTTGCACAGAGCAGATAATGAAGTGAATGTTTTTGCATAGCTGTACACCTTGATTCCAGAGTGGGTAACTAGATGCTTCTGTAAGTTGCTACTTTGAGAAAAGGCTTTACCACACAACTCACAGATGTAAGGTTTAAATCCACTGTGGATGAGTTGGTGTGTTTTTAAGGTTTGAGCCAGGGAAAAAGACTTTCCACACAAGTCACAGCCGTATGCTTTAACTCCACTGTGGATGAGTTGGTGTCTTTTTAAGGTTTGAGCCTGGGAAAAAGACTTTCCACACAAGTCACAGCTGTAAGGTTTAAATCCACTGTGGATGAGTTGGTGTGTTTTTAAGTGTTCAGACCGGGAAAAAGACTTTCCACACAAGTCACAACTGTAAGGTTTAAATCCACTGTGGATGAGTTGGTGATTTTTTAAGCTGTGAGCCCGGGAAAAAAACTTTCCACACAAGTCACAGCTGTAAGGTTTAAATCCACTGTGGATGATTTGGTGTGTTTTTAAGTGTTCAGACCGGGAAAAAGACTTTCCACACAAGTCACAGCTGTAAGGTTTAACTCCACTGTGGATGAGTTGGTGTTTTTTTAAGTCTCCAGCCCAGGTAAAAGACTTTCCACACAAGTCACAGCTGTACGGTTTAACTCCACTGTGGATGATTTGGTGTCTTTTTAAGTCTCCAACCCAGGCAAAAGACTTTCCACACAAGTCACAGCTGTAAGGTTTAACTCCACTGTGGATGATTTGGTGTTTTTTTAAGTCTCCAGCCCAGGCAAAAGACTTTCCACACAAGTCACAGGTGTAAGGTTTAAATCCACTGTGGAGGAGTTGGTGTTTTTTTAAGTTTCCAGCCCGGGTAAAAGACTTTCCACACAAGTCACAGCTGTAAGGTTTAACTCCACTGTGGATGATTTGGTGTTTTTTTAAGTCTCCAGCCCAGGCAAAAGACTTTCCACACAAGTCGCAGCTGTACGGTTTAACTCCACTGTGGATGATTTGGTGTTTTTTTAAGTCTCCAGCCCAGGCAAAAGACTTTCCACATAAGTCACAGCTGTAAGGTTTAACTCCACTGTGGATGATTTGGTGTTTTTTTAAGTCTCCAGCCCAGGCAAAAGACTTTCCACACAAGTCACAGGTGTAAGGTTTAAATCCACTGTGGATGAGTTGGTGTGTTTTTAAGTGTCCAGCCTGGGTAAAAGACTTTCCACACAAGTCACAGCTGTAAGGTTTAACTCCACTGTGGATGAGTTGGTGTCTTTTTAAGCCGCCAGCCTGGACAAAAGACTTTCCACACTCATCACAGCTGTATGTTTTCTCTCCCTTTCTTCTGTGAGGTTTGTCGGCCTCCTGAGAGCGCTGACTTCTCGCTCCATGTTGGTCCTGCAGTGACAGAGATACAAACAGAGGCAGTGAGTGAAATGCAGTCGTGGAACAAACAGAAACTCCCTCCATCAGTGGAATCAAACATGTCAAAAAACACATTGTAGGTGTGTTACCATCCCCTTCTAGAGAAATTATCACATTTCAATGATGTGGTACAATGAGAGTTGTAATGAAAAATACATATTGAAGAAATATTGATCAGCTGAGAAAATCTTTTACTTAGGGCTGGGCGATATATCGAGTTTTTAAAAAAAATATCGATATATTTTCATAGGAGACAATATCGTTTATATCGATATAGTATATGTTACGTTATAATTATACTTGTGGAGCCGCAGGTTTGCCTCTCTTTCGTCCACTTTTGTCTTTACGCAACGTTACTCGACCTCGCCTCTCCTTCATTTAACACAACTCCTCCTCCCCCTTAGCTTCACCTGCAGGCAATGACAAGATGAACGTGGCAAATCTCCGTTAGCGAGTTGCCGCGGATCGCCCCGTGCGTGGCGCTGGACGACGTCAACATGTTAGCGAGCTAACCGCGCTAACTAGCTAACCACGCTAACAACATGCAGCCCACAGGGGCTACACGGCCTAAAATCCTTTCATTTTCTCAAAAATCGACAGTGCGCCTTATGTATGAATTCTGGTTGTGCTTACTGACCGCGAACCGATTTTGCGTGGTACACGGCGCTCACCAATCTGTCAAAAAATGTTTTAGTACGACTTTGCTAAGCTACGGGGCTGCACCACTTGATGGATTGTCGGAGCATTACGGCTACCGTAGTCTGGTGCCTCGCGGAGTGATACGTACTGTGCTTCAACGTAATATTACCGTACTGTGTGTGTATAAGGGCCTGGATCTGTCTCTTTGTTATTATACTCAGCGTCTGTTAGGTTACATTTTGACTGCACAATTGTGAACACTTTGTTATGCACAAAAACAACATTGTTTTCTTTTATTTATGGAGCATGATTAATTAATAAATGCTCATTAAAAAAAATCGAGATCTATATCGTATATCGCCATCCAGCTTAAAAAATATCGAGATATGAATTTTGGGTCATATCGCCCAGCCCTACTTTTACTCATAAAAAATTGTGAGTTCAACTGATGATATTGTTGTTTCAATGTGTGCTGATAAAAATGATCTTTGTATTTTCTTATAACCTCTGAGTTTTTTGTTTGTGAATGTAAATTGTGTATGTATGGAGGAGCCCAGGATGGAAAAGAAAAAGCTGCTGTTAATAGGCTTTTAAAAACCAACTAGCTGTGCACAGTTTCAATAACAGTGTAACTGTGATATTTGTCTTACCTTTTGTGTTGAAGTCATTGTTTCCTCTGTAGTGGCTGAGCTGAGTCCAAATGGCTGAAATTGTTCCTCTGCTGCTCCAGACTCTTCTCCTCCTGTTACTTAGCTGGGACACAAAAAGTATATATATGTATATTATTCCTGATAAAATATATATATTGTCAGAAGAAAATTATGTTTTGATCAGTTACATGAAATGTATCAGTGAAGCACATGTTTACGTGACTTTTGACATGTCTCTTGTCTGTGATAAACAACTGGCAGCTTCCTCTTTTTTGTTCTAGAACATACAGGTTTAGAAAAGGGGAACCTCAGCTCTGAGAATAACTCTGTGACCTTTGTACAGCACCACACACACACACACACATACGCAAGCTTGTATAAATAAAGAACGCAGACAGTGATTAGGTGCAGATATACACTCCATAAAGCACCCCTCCATTAGCCAAACCCATCTATTTTCTGATTGGATAGTTAAGTTTGTGATTGACATAACATTGGCCAATCAGATGAAAAGTAGGGTCAAAATTCGTACTTGTAATTTGCAGAGTTTCACACGTATTTTTTGGCTAAGTCCACACACAAATCTTTTTTACACACACACAAATTCTTTACACAAATAAATCCTGATATAGAAGTACAAAACTGATTAA
Source organism: Oreochromis aureus (assembly GCF_013358895.1). Classification (NCBI taxonomy): domain Eukaryota; kingdom Metazoa; phylum Chordata; class Actinopteri; order Cichliformes; family Cichlidae; genus Oreochromis; species Oreochromis aureus. The sequence continues at coordinate 85,873,586 of NC_052944.1, read as the reverse complement.
CAAGTACAAAATATTTATGACCACAATTTGAGCCCATAATTGTGGGATATATGGGGACCTGGCGTGCACGGACCACGGTTGATATTTGGGGAAATTGGATTGGCGCATTTGGAGTACACTTCGGATTGGAACAGCCATCATCGCGTGGCGGTGACGTAATCGCACTCAAAATGCGTACTTCAAGCGTGCAGTCTCTAAATTGGGACACAGCCATAATCTGTGCGTGGACAGAAGAAGTGTCAGACAGACTCATACAATTGACTGATTAACATGTGTTCTATTTTGTGAACGGTTCATAAAAAGGCATTCCCTGTGAGTGTACACTATTGTTTGGCACTTTATGTTAATTAATAGCAGTTACGTATATGCAGTATTACGCAGGCTAATTTATGGTTTTAGGCGGTTATTGGCTGTTAGCATTAGCACTTGTTTATGCAGTTCGTCACGTGATTACTAACATAATTACTGATGTCACGAGAGGGGCCGTGGCCAGGATTTTCAGTTGAGGTGCCATGTTTCTGGGCCAAACAAAGCGCAAGCAAAAGAGGACCAAAAGCACACGGATAACACCCGCTATGGTTTGTACTTGCTGTGCGGTCGGTTGTAATGTTAGATCGCACGGCCGGCAAGGGAATAAGGTTGAAAATGGTTTATCTTTTCATTCTTTCCCCACTTGGACGCAACATAAGGCAGCTCATGTATCAGATGTTACCAAAAGAAGGCGTCTAGTCTGGATAGCAGCTGTGAGACGAGCTGATATCCAGTTCTCTTCCATCTCCAAATATCTGTTGGTGTGCTCCAGACATTTTCATTCCAGTAAGTTATAGATATGTTCATATCACTCTTTATCCGGTCTTTAAGTCTGAGGTCACTAGCCGTGTCTGGGCTCAAACTCCGCTGCAGGTCCATGAATCACACGATCACTGTGGCATCACTGATAGTTGAAAAACTAACTAAAGTCTTTCATCCATAATAAAATGATCAGCGTTCTGCTCTACCATGTGTAACAATTGAGTTTATCATCTAGGCATCCATGAAAACGAAACGGAATTCATGACATTTAACGGAGTTGGAAATTAGCAGCAAGTTAGCTCGCTAGCTTCCATCTAAATACAATATAGCATGTCCTGACTGAGGGATGTTGGAAACAAATTCATATGTACAGCTCTGCTATCACTTCCAACATTTTGGTCCTCTTTCGCTAGCGCTTTGTTTGGCCCAGAAACAAGACGCCTCAACCAAAAATCCTGGACACGCTCCCTCTCGTGACATCACGCACCAAAAGCCCTATTAGGCTAATCGTTGTGTCACTTCAGACAATCCCTTTCCATCAAGATTTTTAATTTGTTGCGTTTCTGTACAACGCATTGTACAGCAGTTGTTTTGTCTGTTCTCAATTTTGCCAGCTCTATTAAATATTAATATGTTTGTAGTTTTGTAGTTTTTCTTCAACTTCTTTAATTCTCACTCGCTTTTGCAAATTTGTACTTTTGTTTTACTCGCAGCAACAACTCCACCTCATTGTCAGCCCATTAAAAAAAACTTGGTGCTTTTCCTTGAGATTTTTGCCGCAACGTTTCAAAGAGCCAGAAAATAAATAAACGGCAGACAGAAAAAAGACGCTGGTTGAATCGTCTTAGATTTCACGCATGCACAATAGAGGAACATAAGCGCTTACAGCCGTTTCAGTGTGGACACGCAACTGTTTGAAAGAAATTGAAAACATTAGTGTGGATGTGGAGCGTTTTCAGACAAAAACGCTGTTTTCAAATCTATCCGGGCTAGTGTGGACGTAGCCACCATTTGACCCTAAAACTGAAGAAGCTTCTCGGATGAGAGCTGAAATGTCTTCAAGCAACTTAAAGAAGTCCAGACACTTTTCTTTCCAAGCTCCATAGACTACGATGACCTGGATGACTAAGAAACTTCACAAACATGTTCATTTCCATAGAAAAGAAACAGGCAGACTCTGCTTACAGGATGTGATCTGACAACATTAATCAAATATTTGTTCAAGACCGATTGCATTGTTAACCCTTTAAGACACCACATATTTTCAAAAGCGGTCCGACATTTTCGGAGACGTCAGTTACCCACCAGCTCAATAACTAGCCGGGGTTAAAGGCTCACTAGAGCCGGTGAGAACAGCGTACTCCTAGCAAATCGTTTTCAAACCCATCGCCATCTTTCGCTACTCAGGTTAAACATGATATATAAGTCACTTAGATAACTTAAAAATGTTGTTTTTGGCTTTTTTCAATATTTTATTTGTTCCTGAGTAAATCGGTTTGGGTGAGACTAAAGTTATAGTTTTTACACAGCTGAACATCAAGCAGACAACTGATTATCAGAAGTGTGAGATGCTCGAGAATATACTCCAGTGTCCTGTTATATTTTAGATAGCAAGGAGCAGGCGGCTGAGTTTATTAAACTCCATCAAAACAATCTGCAAATGTCAATAAAATTTAATCGGTGACTAGTCGACTATCAAAATAATCGTTTGTGGCAACCCTATGCGATACCAATACCGATATCATAAATTTGGATATCTGCCGATACCGATATGAATCTGATATAGTGTATTCTATAATCAATAAAACTGATTTTTTTTTTTTTTTTATATCTTGCTGCCGGAGTAGGAGTAGGTTCAGCCGGATGGTTCCCCGGGCTCAGTCGGGCGAAGGGGTTAAGTGGTGGGGTGTGTTCAGAGCCCTGCATGAAAACAAGGACACTAACCATGGTGGACCAAGCTCAGGTAAGATTTTTTAGGTTGTAAGGATATAGTCATGTGCAGTGTTGGGTAAGTTACTATAATTAATAACTTAGTTACATTACTAGTTACTTCTAAAGTAACTTCTAAAGTAATGAGTAACTACTCATTACTTTCAGGGGTAACTAGTTACTAGGGAAAGTAACTTTGCTTTTACTCAGAATTCTCTTGTTAATGTGTTGCTTCTGTAACTGGATACCCAGCAAGATTGCCAGTCTTCTAGTATGCTTACTTGCTAAAAGTCCACTGTGCCACCTACCAATAGAAAGGAAAAAATTATGTGCATATTTCCACAAGAGAAATCCCACGCCTGGACCGTCGTTGACCGCCACCATGATTCTAGCCTATGTCACAGCGTCATGTTTTTACATCCAACACAAAAACTGCAGTCGTGGTGCTTTCGATTAAATAAAACCAGAAATTCTGCCTTCCGAATAGGAAGATGTAGGTAACAACAGACTCCAGAGAAGCTGCATACAGGGCTGGACTGGGACAAAAAATTGGCCCGGGCATTTTGACTAGAGACCGGCCCACCATTATAGATGGGTCGGTCATAAAGCCTCTGAATGAAAAGAAACGCTGTTGTGACCGTGATGTACACTGTTCTGATGGTATATATGCATAAATAGATATTTTAAATGAGAATAAGAAAGAAAAGTTTTTTTGTGCCCCTCTCCCGTTAATGCCCTACCTGGCCGCCTGGCAAAACTTTGCTAGATCTGCCCCTGCTCAGTTACCAGCTGTCAGCTACATTAAAAAAAGAAAAGAAAAGGATCCTGGTGTTATTTGTCTCTCAGAAACAGTTCATAACTTCCCTTCAACTCATTCACGTCACCTAAAAGGTAAACCTGTTTCTCCATCACCTGTTCAGCTCTGATGATTCAGTAAGGACATCTCCTGGTTTCATCTTCATGTTTTCCTCTCACCAGATAACCAAACCGATATTATGACCAGCAGCTTTACAGCTGTGGCTCCAGCAAACATCAGCTGATACTAGAAATTAATATTAAATAAATTCTAACAACAACTGATCAAGCTTAAACGTGCTGCTGTTGTTTAGCGCGACATCCGCTGGTTTCCTCTTCTGGGGCAAAGTGGGCGATAAACAAACAAGAGAGAAAAGCCGATCAGCTGATCACTGATCAGTTTCATGATTGAAGTAGAAACAGGAGAAGGAGGGGGAGAGAATGAGAGGAGAAGAGGCAGTTGTGCAGTAAAGACATAGAAAAACTCCAGCTTTCTCTTCTTCATTGTAGCTGAAGTCCGGGACAAATCGCGTCCCTTTTCAGCTCAATACGAAACGGGTAATGTTTTCTCTGAATACGAGACGATTCCCTTTTTGGGGGATGGTTGGCAACTCTAATAATTAACCTTATCAGTAAAATCATAGCACCCACCCACGTGTATAGAAACTCCGTCATGCTAGCTAGTACACAGTACGAAAAAGTCAGCATAACAAAAATAAACTCAACCTAAACTTGGTTTATATCTGCCCCAGATAGACTGCAGGTCATGACTTCTTACCTGAAACTGAGTTCACCTGACACTCGGAATCCTCGAGTCTCTCCTCCTGCCTCCCCTTTCTCTCATCCACCTGCTGGCCTCCACCACTTGCTAATGTTACTGAATCTGTGGAAGCTCCGCGATAGCCACCACACCAAGTAAAGAATAATGAGCCTATCTAAATCCCAGTAACGATTAACGCGTTCCTGATTTTGTCATAATAACTAGTTACCGTGCTCGTTACCACAATAATGACGTAGTTACTGTAACATGTTACCTAATGATGCGTTAGTCCCAACACTTGTCATGTGATACATTTATATTGCCCTATGTCATTCATTCCTATTTGGGCTGTATTTACTGATATATGTAATTTCTTAATGTTCTGTTTGTTTTATCAGGGGAGAAGAATGATGTGGATGAGGGCTTGGTCAACATGGTGATAGAAGATTCCCAGCCCTTCACTATTGTGGAGGACAGTGGGTTTAGAAAGCATGTTAAAGCTTTGAACACTAACCATGTTTTCCCCACAAGGCAGGTGTGTATCTTAAAATATGAAGCATGTTTCCATTTTGCCCATATTTCCATATTAAGAGTTGCACTTTCTTTTGTTTAGGATTTGAAAGCTATGGTGGTCCAAAGATACAAAGAGTCCAAACAAACAGAAAAACTGACTGTGGCAAAGACTTCTGCAGTTAGTTTGACATCTGATATGTGGACCTCCATTAACACAGAGGCTTACCTAGCTGTCACCTGCCATTTCATCGATTCTAACACTGCATTGCATTCTGTAGTGTTAGGAGCCTCATCTTTAGCAGCTTCTTCATCAGAAGCTTTTCAGCCTGTGACTCGAGGTATATGAGCACATTTTTGATTTATTATGAGGCGATTGTGGCTCAAGAGTTGGCACTTCGTCTTGTAATCTGAAGGTTGCTGGTTCGAGCCCCGGCTTGGACAGTCTTGGTCATTGTGTCCTTGGGCAAAACACCGCCAGTGTCTGGCAGCCTCTCCTCTGTCAGTGCGCCCCAGGCCATGTTTTACCATTTTATTGTATTTAGTTACTTTCATTCGGTTTTCTTGCAACCGCTGCTTTCGCCTGTGCCCTGTGAAAAGGTATTTTCAAAAGCAGGGAAATCCTCTCAAAAAGAGGAACCGTCTTAATCCCAGCACTGTGGAAAAGCTGCTATTTTTCAATAAAAAAATGAAAACTTCTCCCTAGTGTCATAGGCACTGTTATAAAGTCACAAAAACATCACAACTCCCTCCCTATTCGTTTCCATGTACATTCCTGTGTTAAGCTGCCAATCTGTTATACACAAACATTAACATAATATTAAATATAACTACTATTTAGAGTTTAGTTATTGATGTAATGAAAAAAGTAATTTATTTATTCAACTTGAAGCTCCACACGCTAGTTTGTGTCATTCTCCAGATGTACATAAGCACGATTACACAGTTATACAATCATTCCAAAGCTCTGTCCTGAAAGTTTCCACTTTCTTTTTTGTATCAGACATACTGAGACAATATTCGGGATAAATAACCATGAAAACAGCTCCAGAGAAAATACCAAACTATACCCAATTTACAGTACTATACTTTGTATAGTCTCATCTTTGAGCTTAGAATAAAGGGAAACTATAAGAGGTGAGAGGGATATTTCACTGGATTCTGACTCTGGGTGACCCCCACTCCTTACCCTTTCACCCACAACCAAGATTACTGAACAGTTTCTGAGAAAATTAATCCTAAACTTTATACAAATAACCGTACTCTTAATATTCACATCTTTGAGCTCAAGGAAAACTATAGGAGGTGACAGATATTTCATTGGTTTCTGACTCTGGGCCATCCCCACTCTTTACCCTGTGACGCACAGACAAAATTAATGTACAGTTTTTAGAGAAAATTAATACTAAATATTAGGGGTGCAACGATACTCGTATCGATATTGAACCGTTTGGTTCAGGTTTCGCTGAACCGGAGGCTGGCGTGCCAGCGGGACCTGCCAAGCTGGAGATGGAGGTTAAGGTGCACGGGGGTCCTGCCACGCCTGAGGGTGGCATGCTGTCCACGGCCGGCACGCAGGCCCAGCTGCCTGTGAGCCCCAGCTCACTTCCCCGCCTGCTGCACCGCTGCTTGCTTGCCATATGGGTGGCCATCAGGCCAGCTCCGGGGCTTCCGCTGGAGGCGCGAGCGACCGCCAGAGTGGACACTTCCCTATCGCTGGGCTGGGGCATGGTGCGCCGATGGTCCGTGCCGATTCCCGCGCCTGCTTGCAGGGTGAAGTGAAGCGGACGAGGGGGTATGTGGCAGGGCGTGTTCTGCGATGCCGCTGCAGATTTGGTGGTGGTGATGTGTACGGCTGTCAGCGGGAGAGCTGCAGCGTTTGAATGTACTGTTACAGCAACCGTGTGATTATTCTAAGAAGAAATGATGCTGCGAAGCATGAAAATGCCATCGGGTCTGCCCTGGTGGCAATCGTTTTCCTTCATTTCTGCGTTTACGTGTGGACGGGATTATGTTTTAAAACGAAAACGGAAAATCTCCGTTTTCAAAAATACCCGTGTACGTGTGGACGTAGCCTTAACCGCAGTCAGCTACCGCCAGATTATAATGTTGCAAGCAATCACAAACTCTACAGTCTGTCTAACTCCAATGAATACCAATCAATCTATTGTTCGCAACAGAGATAAACTCAACATAAACTGAACCCACATTAAAGTTAGCTCGGTGCTTACCTTTAGATGAGCCCACAAACCGAGAGAAACTCCGTCATGAAGCTGGAAGTCTTTCTAAACACAGGAAACAGATCAGGGAGCAGACACCCACGTGGTTCACGCTGATCTCAGCTACGATCCAGGAGACAAGGGTGTGCAGATCGATGCAGATATCGATCCAAACGTTGGTAGTGGCATATGTTCCTGTAAGTTTACTACATTAGTCCCGTTTTATGAAAAGCAGCTCTCTCTATGCTCGCCTCATCTACTGCACACACACACACACACCTTGCTCCGCCCCCTTTCCCGGCCTCTGCTGTGATTTGTTGCTGTGTGGTCACGTGACTCAGCTGCATAATGAAACCACGTGGGGTGTTTTTTCAAAATTAGGGCCTATAGGGCTTCGGAGCGTGATGTCACTGGCGGTGGGCCACGCCCTCTTTCGCCATGACAGTAGGACAGACAGGATACAGCTTCAACTATGGTTCATACGTGTTGTGTTGGCAGTTGCAACGTTAGTTCACACGATCGTGAAGGCAAGAAGCTGGATAATGGGCTCTCTTTTCATCATTTTTCATCCTGGAGGCAACGTGAGGGATCCCATGTATCCGATATTACTAAACAAAGACGTCAGGCTTGCATTGCAGCGGTGAGACGAGCGGATCGAGTTCTGTGCAATCCCCAGCTTTTTGTTGGTTTGCTCTCCGCATTTTCTTTCCGGTGAGTTCTAAATTAATTCATATCACTATTAAAAGGCTTTTAGTGTTTTTTCAATGTGCTGAGGTCATAGATAATGAGATAAAACATGCTAATGTGTGATGCTGCAGAACCACGTCATGTCATCATGTCGACTGAGTAGCTTATGATTTAGCATTATTGCAGGCAAAGCAGCATATGAAATGAATGTAACAAATCCAGACTGGGCACCAACAGTGCACATGGGCCTCTAAAAACATACTAAATTGCTCTCATTGTACACTAATCCGCACATAACTTCCAGATGAATCACACACCTGTCATGTGCACTAATTTTATCTTGCAGGCTTTTGTTATGCAGCTGCAGAGTCTGAGGTGTGCCGCGTGCAGAAGTGATCGATGAAGTGACAGAAGATCACCATGGTCTGAAGGTGAAGTGCGTGCAGAAGTGATCGATGAAGATCTGACAGAAGACCAACAACAAAATCACCATGTCATGGAGGCTGTGGACCGCATTTGTGTTGGACAAGGTGAGGTTGAGGTACCAGCTGTAAATGTGGACAGTGGCGATCGGACAGACAGCATCACGGAAGCTAAAGCGCAGACGAAGTATTGTGTGTGCAATGAACAGGGCAGAGCAGAAATAAACACAACACTGCTTGATAAGATTGTTAAGGTTTGCTGTGTTTTGGTGAATATGTGCCCCAGTGTGGTTGTCAAACCAGCGCCAAATGAAACTTGCTCTTGTTGAGTATTCATAAATTGAATATGTTGTGTTGCATGTGTAGTTCATTGTAAACAACTGTACTTTGTGTGAAATAGTTTCAATAAAACAGAAAAGAATAGTATATTTGTTTGTTTTTTTTATTCTTGATCTGTTCACATGTACTTAGCAAGTACATAAAAATGAAATGCAAACTATGTACATGGCAACACACAGCTGGCATCAATCTTGAACCACAAAATGAAACATTACAGGCTATTTAGAGCAGCATGTTGTTTGGAGAAGTATTTCCCAACAAGTTCAGGAAGACACACTTTAAGAAAGAGTCTTGTGCTTATGTCTGTGTGAAGGTTCTCAGTCACCCAGGTCATCATAGTCAAAGGAGTTTGCAAAGAAAAGCGTCTGGACTTCTTTAAGTTGCTTGAAGACGTTTCACCTCTCATCCGAGAAGCTTCTTCAGTTCTAAGGTCAAATGGCCGAGAGTCCCAGATTTAAACCCAGTGGGAGTATCCCCCCAAAGAGGGACAAAGGACCCCCTGGTGATCCTCTAATCAAATGAGCCAAGGTGTGAAAGCGGGTGTGGGACCTAATCAGCCAGGGTTTTGGGTGAGCTCATTGTGAAACCTGGCCCCACCTTGTTATGTGAATTCCTGAGGTCAGATGGCCCAGGATGTGAGTGGGCATTAAGGCGTCTGGGGAGGGAACTCAAAACTGGATTACAGATGGCAGACAGTTGGTGTCGTAAACCACCGCCTCTGTTCAAAGATGGTCGCTCACAGTGGACATGGATGGCCTCTTTCACTCCTCTTTCAAACCATCTGTCCTCTCTGTCCAAAATGTGAACATTGGCATCCTCAAAAGAGTGACCTTTATCCTTTAGATGCAGATGGACTGCTGAGTCTTGTCCTGTGGAGGTGGCTCTTCTATGTTGTGCCATGCGCTTGTGAAGTGGCTGTTTGGTCTCTCCAATGTAGAGGTCTGGGCATTCCTCGCTGCACTGTACAGCATACACCACGTTGTTCAGTCTGTGTTTTGGAGTTTTGTCTTTCGGGTGAACTAGTTTCTGTCTGAGTGTGTTGCTGGGTCTGAAGTACACTGGGATGTCGTGCTTGGAGAAAACTCTCCTGAGTTTCTCTGATACACCGGCAAGTCTTGTGCTTGCTTTAAACATGGTTCCCAGAAATCCACATCAGGGAAGATGAGTATTACAGCATGGTCTCTCTGTGTCCACACAACGAGGTCACAGTGGTTGGAGTGCAGTTTCATTCAGTCGTTGTCAGTGCAGTACCTGAAACACACAAAAACCACTTTTAATAAAAAGGTCTGTAATGAACCAAGGCTAATATAGATGGGTTGGCTGTGCGTGCAAATCAAAAACTGTAACAAGTTGTTTAGAAAGTTATCAAGTTCAAACCGACTTACCTTTGTCTTAATGACATATTATTTTGTTTTATTGAGTTTTACATAGTTTGACATTTCATTGTTCCTTCAATGCACTTCATATGATATCAGTAATTCCATAAATTTTCTTCTTTCAGGTGGCTTTAGGAAGACACGTTTTCCAAAACCTTCAAAATAGGCTGGTGCAGTTCTACCAACAACAGCCCTTGGACCTTGATCATATTGACTTCCTCTGCGTGAACGCATCAACTCTAGTCTGTTCTCTTTCTGCTCATATTAATGTTCCATCACTGGTAGGTAGGTTTATTTGATTTAGTTTTAGTTACCTTTAAAATTGTTTCAATATATGCCATTCTTATGTATCTTGTAATGTTAATTTTACAGTGTAGTAATTATGCTATACAAATACACCTGTCATCCATTGCGTTGTCAAATCCAAGATGAAATTTTGTTCTGTGTTTCAATATAAAGATTAGGGATAAGAATAATGTTACTAAGATGGTAAAACTGAATTCTAGGATTTCATCCAACTAAATATTTTAATGCAACCATTTTTAGGTAGTTGAAGCTCTTCACCACCTCATCTGCCTCATCCATTCCAATATGGATACAAGAAGGTCTGCCATTGTTGTTGACAGCTCAGCTGGTGAACGGGGAGGCAAAGCTCTATGTTTCCAAAGACCACCTCAAAGATCTAAAAAGATGGACCTCTCCATTCCTTGTATCTCCAAGCTTTTGGGCATATCGCAGAAAACAGTCCGACGAAGAATGGAAGAGTGGGGCCTCTTAATAACGGCAACCTACAGCTCACTATCAGATGATGAACTTGACAACTTAATTGCAGCCATAAAACAGGAATCGAAATATCTGGGTTAGTTATTCATATGAAAAATAATGCTTGTAATAAGATTCTATTTTATTTTTCTTGCTAGCAACCTTTCATATTTACATGAATAACACTAGCTGAATGTCATGATTAGTTAGTAGTTTGATTTACTGTACTATACGTGCCTTCCAATGTGCTGTTGTAATTGTTTCACTATGGAATGTCTTTTAGGCTACAGAATGGTTAAAGGATGCCTCAGGGCACTTGGTCCACAGGGTGCAGTGGAACAGAGTATGGGATTACATGCGTTGTGTTGACAGTGCTGGAATCCTTGAAAGGATGGCAAATCTTGGATGTGTTGTGTAACGGCCTAGCTGGGCCTCCTGATACTGCCCTTGTGTGGGCGTGGTGTTTTCTCCGCCTCCTCTCTTGCTCCACCCCTCTGTCTCTCTCTCGCTTCTTCTCTCTCCTCAGGACACAGCTGCTGCTCATTGGCCTCATTTACCACTGGGCCCAGTCTCATGCCTCAGTCAGTCATCAATCACCTCTCTGAGGTTATATAAGCTGGGATGGACTGAATGTGGGAGGGTGGCTTTCTGGGTGTCTCTCTCTGGTGTCTCTGCGGTGCGTGTTATGTGTGTGATTGTCCTGCCTACGGTGTGGAGTGGTAGGAGCAGTGGGAGAGGTTTCTGGTGGTTTTCCTCTGTGCTGGTCAGTGTGTGTTTCCAGCCTAGGTGTGGAAAAAGGCCTGCTGTGTAGTGATGGGCAGATGAAGCTTCATGAAGCACTGAAGCTTTTCATCCAATTGGTTCACCCCAACGCAAAGCTTCTTGAAGCTTCATTTGCTCTAGTAGGACATCTACTGGACGTAAAAATATTAGTTGGCATTAATTTGAAGAGTGTGGCATTTTGCACACAGCCTGTAAATGTCAGCAACAAAAGGAGTGTGTAAAAAATGTATATTGTAGTTATGGCAGTATACTGAGTATATTTATACTGGCAGTATGGAATATGATTATTTGGAAATGCTTAAAATGGAAATGATCATTTACTGTGAGGTGAGGTGTGGTTGGGGTATGGACAGTGGTTGTGCTTTATTAACGTTGAGGTATGGACAGCTACACACTGAGGATTTGAGCCTCAGTCCTGCCTGTTCACATTTTATTCTGTAAAAACTAAATTTTCACTGCTTTTATGACCTTTTTAGTGGGAAGTACATAGCTAGGATTTACTGATTTAACAGATCTTTTAAATCCTTTGTCCTCCACAATGCTAAATGGCTGGGAGTCCTCAATCACCATGCTAACCAGGTCTTCATCTATTTGAGATTGTTCTCCTGAGGAAAGACAATAAAAACAAAGCACAAATATAAATATCACACACATAACTTACGTAATTTATTACACTTGTATAATATTGTTATATCATTTACTAACATGACTGCATGCTATATTATCATGGCATTTGATGGCTCACCTGGTCTTGCTCCACAATCGGTGTTCCTCTTATTCTCATGCAAAGCTCTGTAGTGCCTAAGCATGGATGAGGTGTTGTTGTTATATCCCAGCTCCCTGGCACATAGCAAACACTTCACCTTGTACAAAGGTAAAGACAGCTTAACATAAATTGTATTACACCATCAGTATTATGAAATTTACAGAAATTTACATACCTTGTTGGGAGGAATAAGATCAAAATGTTCCCACACAGGGGAGGACATCCTCCTCTTCTTAGCTGGCTCCATTCTCTCCTGACTTTCTCTCCTCACTCTCCTAAACCTCCAAACTCTCACTAACCGCAACTCTCCATCAAACACCCACATTTTGAATGAAGTCTGAGGGGTTTATATCGCTGTCATAGCTCGCGGCAAAGTTCGAACCACTTCCTGAACCAGTCACGTGGTATAGCGGGCAGCGAGGCTTCGGACGTCATCATTTTCAGCTCCTCCCATAAACGAAGCAAGCCTCGATACGCGCATCGCGGAAACGCCCCCTCCATTACTCGACACAAGCTTCAAAGCCTCGATACAGAACGTCCCATCACTACTGCTGTGTGTGTGTGTGACCAGCCCCATCGTGCGTGGCTCTTTGTGAGTAGCTCTTAACCGAGTAGTGGTTTTGCTTAGGTGACGGCGGCCTCCATTACTTTGTTTGGCCTGCCTGGTTATCGTTAATAGCAGCGTTGCTGTCTTTTTCTGTTGAAGCCTTATAGTTGTTTTCTTTGTTGAAGTGGTCACCATTCTCTTTGTGTTGATCTGTTTGAGTTATCATTAAAGCAGCGGTGTTGTCTCTTTCTGTTGTTACTATTTATATGATTATTGAGTTAATTGATTATAATAAAGATTTATTTTGTGTTGAATACCTCTGCCTGGCGTTCTTTTCATTTCAACCCGGATCCAACTGTTACTGTCCCCCCCACCCTCTTCGCCTAGCTTTCATGTGGGGACGTAACAAAGTGGGGGCTCGTCCGGGATCGGAATGAAAGGAGTTGAGCTAATTACGATTGTGAACAGGTGTTTGTGTGTTGTGTGAGGGTCATTTGACTAGCTGCTGCTCTCCCTGGCTAGAACAGGGGAGTGTCTAGCTGAGCGTTTGCTCTTCCTTCGGACACTCGTTTTTTGTTTTGCCTTTTTTATTTTCGGAGCAAACCCGGGTGGGGATTGATTCTCTGTTGGGGGTAGGCTTTTCGGTGCCTTCGGCACTTGATGATTTGCCTTTAAAGTGGCCTCGAGCCTGGTACACTTCAGAAGCTAGGTGAGGCTAGATTCTGAGTAGGCAGGACTGGGGAGAGGGTTGGTAGTATTTTAGTTAATGGTTGACTTGACACAACACGTTTTGTTTGCCTGTTTTTTTTTTTTTTGTTTTTTTTTTTGGTTGTGTAGTGAAGGTGTTGTTTGGCCCTTGGGTGGTTAATTTATGTGTTTCGGGCCGATTTGAGTTTTCATGGCCACTTTTGATATTTCTGGGTTTACGGCAAAGCCGTCGCTTGCCGTGCTGGATGTTTGTAGGAAGAGGGATCTGCAGGAGGTGGCAACATATTACGGGATCAGTGTCTCCACTTGTCTACGCAAAACAGAGCTGAAGGCTGCTCTGGTGTCCGGGTTGTTGGAGAAGGGGGTGGTTGTATTGCAAGAACCCCCGAGCACACCCGGTCCGGTTGGACCAAGTGCAGCGCCTCATGTTCCAAGCCAGGTCGTAGAACCGTCATTGTCTACACCCGTGGGCCAGGGGCTGCCCGAGGGCGGGCCAATGACGCTGCCCCGTTTTGATCCGCTCTCCACCCAGTCATCAGAGGGTTCTAAGCAGGATGCTAGGCTCAAAGTCCGTCTGGCTCGTCTCCAGCTGGAAAAGGAGGAGCGTGAGAGAGAGTTCCAGCTGAAAAGGGAAATAGAGATTAGGCGTTTGGACCAGGAACTGTCCTTCTGACAACTGTTACTGTCCCCCCAACCCTCTTCGCCTAGCTTTCATGTGGGGACGTAACAGTTGTCAGAAGGACAGTTCCTGGTCCTCTGTCACTGCTCCAAATTGACACCAACCATAAGTTAATTAGGTAACTTAAACATAACTCAAAAGTCATAGGGCACATTTGGGTCCATTACTATTTAACTCATTCATGCATATACAAACACTGTATTTTACATTATGCCATTACTTTACCGCCAAGTTAGCAGAGATAGAGAGAGAGAGAGAGAGAGATATGTGTATGTGTATGTGTATATATACACATGTATATATGTGTGTATGAATATGACAGAGAGAGAGATCTCTAAATTCTAACAGATTAAGAGAAGTTCACCAGCCTTTGCATGCTTTTAGAAATGTGTGATCCACTTTCAAATTTGACAAGTCCTAACTTGTAATGTTTCATATTTGATTATTGGTGAAAAATGCAATTAATTAATTATACTCAGTGGCTGAAGTCTTAGGGGTTGTGTCTTTGTCTCTTTACAGATATGGACTTGTGATGTTTGGTGGTGTTGATGGCTTCTCAAGGAAGGTTTGCATTCTTCACTAAAATAGCAGAAAATGTGATGCTAGTGTTGCCCCCTGGTGTGACAGGTGCCTGGGAGGGTGCAATCCTAGATCCCGCAGCTGTATATTGAAATAAAGAGGCACAGATCATTAACTTGTTTACAATTCAACTGCAGGATTTATTCTGCACATCAACAGGGAACAAGTCATTAATCGCCTCTGATAAGAACCAGCAATTCTTTGTAACGTGTGGCATAACAGCTGTCAGCGCATTGTCAAAAGTACATGAATAACCTTGGCGAATATACATTAACCATCATACATATAGATAACATTGGCTCGCAGTGACCAGGTTGCCTCAGCCTTTGTTCCGTTACACATACATATCACTTGCATCAAGAAATACAATGTACTGTAACTCACAGCCCATGAATAGCAAATAACTATTCATATACAGCACATGAGTGGCTATGCAAGGATCAATTACAGCCTTTGCATCCTGTCTTACTTCAACAAGACATATAGAGAACACACAACTGAGAACGTGCATTAGCATCGCTACGGTACTTGAAACTCACATTCCCGCTAGTTAGTCCCTTAGCCTAGCATGATCACGTTCACATCACGATCTCATTCAAAACACAACAGTACTTAACTTATAACGGTATACTTTCATTCACGAGTTCACAACAGTCTTATTGCTTCTACTGTGTTACCTATTAGTCATTTTGAGGACTAGTAACCCACCTGTATATTGAAATAAAGAGGCACAGATCATTAACTTGTTTACAATTCAACTGCAGGATTTATTCTGCAGATTTGCCTCAGGGGGTTTACGCTTCTCCTGGCCGCTATGCGCCACCTAGTGGTATTTTTAAGTAATGCCATGGAAGATGTAAAGTATAATTAGAAAATACTGAATCAACACTGAAAGATATAACAAAGACCAAAAATATAACTGGGGTGTTCCGTTTTTTTTGTTTGTTTGAAGACATAAACTGAACTAACATCCCCATAAGTCTTTTTACCTCTTAACTTTTTAACTATTGGTGTAATCCAGATTTACCAGCCACACATTTCAACTTAAACACATATGTTAACCTATTACACTAGTACTAGTACTTCCATAATGTCTCTTTATTTTCAGATCTTGTACTTGAAAGCAGCTAACAACAACAAGGCTTCTACAGCACTGACGTTCTTCCTTGAGGCTGTACAGAAGCATGGATTTCCATCGAGGTATAATGCAAAGATTTGCTGTTCACATTAGAGCATAGAGGCTTAAATCAGTCTCACTTCAATTTTGAATACACATTCGTGCCTTACACACATGCTTGCTGTCTGAAATGATTGAATTTTCCTATCATTTGTATTCTATTTGCAGAGAAATACTACAACAATGATAATAATAATAATAATAATAATAATAATAATAATAATAATACTAATAATACGTTTTATAACACCTTAAGGTTACCTTACAATAGCAACAACACAATATATTGAAACATTGCAAATAAAATTTAGACATAAGTTAAAGAAGAAAAAGCAAGCATGACAGTATAAAAGCTGAGCAAGTTAAAATGGACTAGCACAGAATCAGGTGTATGCAATTTTGAATAGATGGGTTTTGAGACGTGACTTAAAAGTGGTGAAAAAGTTTGTGGTCCGGAGATCTGGCTGAGGTACATCCAAAGTCTTGGAGCAGAACAACTAACGGCTCTGAGTCCCGTTGTAGTTAGACAAGCATGTGGAACAGACAGAAGGGAAGCTGATGAAGAGTGAAGTGTATGAGGGGCGAGTTACAAATGTAGAAGATCAGATGAATATGAACGAATATGTCAAATCAGCGTCAGCTGTTTCCCATGTGTTTTCATTTCCTCTAATCACACTTGTGTGTATTTAGTCTGTGTGTTTCTGTTCATTCTTTGTCATGTTGTATGTTGTCGTTTGTGCCATGTTTCCATGCGTCTCTGCTTCTACGCTCCAGGTTTTAGGTATCTTTGTATCCACGGCGAGTTTCATGTTTTGATTTTTATGTTTATCTTTAGTCTGCCCAGTTTAGCTTCATCTCTGCCTTTTGTTTTGTATAGTTTTTACCAGCCTTAAGGAGCGGCTTGCTTTCTGTTAACATTCAAGTTTTGTTCCACATTCCATTTTTGTCTGCACTTGGGTCGACTATTCATACTTCACACAGTCAGCTGCTCAGCCAGACTGTGACAGAACACTTTGCAAGTTAACATTACTAGTTGTGCATTGTACTTTTCGGGAAAATATTTACAAATATAGCTCTGCATAAGAGCTCAAAGAGCCCTAAAAATATTATACAGTTGAATGTAAAACATTGCTAAAATGTGATACTCTGTTATTTCTGTGTCCTTTGTTTTTCATATTTTTAGAGTGAGGGAGACCAAAGAGTTGAGAATGTTGACATTGCTCGATACGTGTTTGAAGTTCGGGGCTGTGGTAGAGGAAGCTTTATGTCTGGCAAAAGCGTGCATAACCAAAGGTATTCTAATTTATAACAAAAACATATTTTTGATTGCCAGGTGTAGTATTCTGGCGTTAATTATTGAATGTCACTGTATAGTTTTTTTTTTTTTTAATGTTTGTTTGTCTGTTTTTTTTTGTTTTAAAGGATAGGC
The DNA here is from genome assembly GCF_013358895.1 of Oreochromis aureus. Lineage (NCBI taxonomy): Eukaryota > Metazoa > Chordata > Actinopteri > Cichliformes > Cichlidae > Oreochromis > Oreochromis aureus. Next base: position 85,856,327 of record NC_052944.1, on the reverse strand, counting down.
GCCTGTGGCGCGACGTTTGGAATGTTGTCACCAACATCTACCACGATCTTCTTCACAGACTTGAGGAAGACAAAGTCTTGGATCCAACAAACTGTACTGACCTTTTTTGTGCACAGTATGTGTTTTTGCCATGTATCCAAGCAGATTTGGAGACGTTTATTGAAGGCTGGAACAATCACACTCTTAGGACAGAGCGGAACTACACTCCAAACCAACTATGGGAGATTGGAAAGACTCAGAATCCAATCGATCCTCCTGAAAGTATTGTTGTATGATTACACATCTCTAAATTATTCACATCGCTTTTTTGAAGACAAAAATATATGTATATCATTGACAAAATTAATAAAGCATGTATTTTAAAGACTTCCTGAATTGATGGCGTCTAATTTCAGGCAGAGTATCCAGATGTGGACATTGCAGACTTGGACCAAACTGGTATTTACCTTCCAGAACTTGTGTCTCCACTTGACAATGAGGATTTGGAAAGAGTGAGACACCTTTTCAATACCATGAACCCTCTATGTCCTATGGGGCTGACATTTACAGTTCCTTGTCCAGTATGTGGAAGGCGTTCTTGAGAACAGGCAGGATTTATAGCTTTATCTAGAATGATGGTTGAAAATAAGCTGCCCTAACAGATGTTTACATTATGTTGAATTATCAGTTTTTTTTATCCAAGGACAGTTGGTAAAAGTCTGCATCAATATTTATTTTCAGTTTTTAATGTTATTGCATTTTGTGTTTGATGAGTTTACAGTTATATTTTCCTGATAACCCGTCAGTTAATGCAAAGGTAACATGATAAATGCTTTCTGTTCTCATGTAAATCCTTTGTTTAATAATAGCTTCAATAAAATTTTGTTTTGGTGCCATCATGCCTATTCTTGCTGATTTCTATTTTTATTTAATTGTAAAGGCAATATTCAATTGATCTACTGTATTTACAGTCTGACGAGAATTCTTTTTCTTAACTTTGATGGAGTGGCGACCAGTCTAGAATGTAACTTGTATTTAAGTCCAATAACTGCTGCTTCAAATCCATGTCCTTGACAACTTCTGGATTTTAATTTGGGGTGTTCAAGCATATTTCCTTTGATTTACAAAATGATTTCAAACAACCTCAAAAATAATCAGGAAAATTATCATCCAATTTTCACAGCTCAAAACTTGACTTTATTGAAAACAGCTTGAAAGTGACAAAACTCTCATGACTGTAGAACTGTAATGTTTTGATGTATGTTAGCTGTCCTGCATGCGGTAATTAAATAGCTTGACCACAGCTGACAGTGTGGCAGATTTTTATTAACATTATATTCAACAGCAGGACTGTGTGTAACATTTAATGCAGCTTTAGTATTAATCTACTTTTTTACACCTCTTGTAATCCATGAAACTGCTTCAAACAAAGAGATGATGTGAATCGGATGCATGACAATGACTTTAAGTTAACAAAACAACCCTAAATAACACAATCATTAATTCCTTAACTTCAAATATAAATGTTAATGGTGGGAACTGTAACTTTAATTTTCATATTTAAACTCGCATGACAATATTCCCAAAAAATCAATAAGCCTACGTAAACAGTGAAACTTTTGGCTATGTAAAACATTTTTCAAGCATAGTAAAGTTTATTCGACATCCAGTGTCTACAAATTGCTTTTAAATAAGGCCGAAACCTGTGGCACAAGTTGCAATGCAATCATCAACATGTTTGGAAAAGACATTGTACTCGTGGAAGTGCCCAGGGACACGCAACATTCCAAAACATGTACAGGATATGAGGTAGTCTGCTTTGACCACTTCAACCTTCATGGTACCAGTCGGAATTTCCCACCCGACCCAAAACCTCATCAGCTGGCTGAGCTGGAATGGAGTGGCTGTAAAAATAATCAATGCATTAGAAATCAAATTAGATTCAAATTTTGAATCGCAATGCAATTACAGTTGCCTGTTTCAATGTAGGTCTTCAGAAATCCCACTGTTTGCATTTGGATGCTTAGTGGGTAAGGTGGATCATCATCGTCTTCATCATCGCCCTCATCTCCTGGCCAAACAATGTGGCTAAGAACAGCCTAAAATGAGATTTCAGAGACACACTTGAGAATGCAACTGCCTTAAAAACTGTGTTTTTACATATTAAATTTGTGAAGGGACTTTTTTCCGACACTTGGCATTTATATATGGTGTATTCTATGGGGTGCTCATGATGGCACTGGATTATCTGGCAGCCTTTAAAAGAATTTCCCTCAGGATGAATAAAGTATTATCAATCAATCATTTTGTCTCACTTAAAGTATAATGGTAGAAGGACTGATTCTTACTTTTCTACTCCCCGAGACCCTTCAGTTTTTTCTACAACAATTATCATTCTCACAATCACATTCTTATTTTCAGTACTTCCTACCAAAAATTCATACAGAGCGGGGAGCCAGGGATCTTAACAAACTGCTGATCAGTATATGACCTACTCTACCTCCTGAGCTACAGCCTCCCCTAAAAGCAGCATTAACTGTCATGCCATCTCGCCTTGTCACTGTAGTCGGCATCTTATAAATGCATTGAAATACCTGTGCAGTAAGAATGCTGTCTTCATGCTGGGGAAAGACCACTGAGGCTGTGTCAGGTCTTTGTTGAAGCATAGTCAACAATCCGGTGTCCTTCAGACCTTTTCTGATGTGTTTTGTCTGCCTTTTAGTTCAGCCTATCACCTAAAACAATAATTAAAAATAACCACATGACATTTGCTTAGGTGATGACAATCTAAAAACAATTTTTAAAGGGCAATCTTACTGCATGATGGAGAAGCTGTTGGAACAGCCATCTGCAGTTTTCTGCACTGACGGGTGGCAAGTCCCAGGAAATGGCCAAATTGTTAATGTCATCCTTCTGCTGCTCAGTAAGGTGTTTGTTACCGTCAAGCTTATAGAGGAGAAAAATTCAAATTTTAGTATGTTGCAAATGTATTGCCTAAAAAATCTGCATTTTCTTGCAGATATAAAAATGAGTTAATTTAAATTATGATTTCACTAATGCTAGGCTTACACTGTGTGATTTTTGGCCCATTTTGAGCTGATTTTTGAGTCGTGCAACTGATTTGTTGATCGGCCCGATTTTGGCCTTCATCGCATGCGCGTGCATCGTGTAGTGTACGTGGGATAACGAGAAGCGATTAGCACCTCACAACCAGCTCCCGATCATTAATCGCTTGGTCGTGAGGATTTCAAACATGTTTGAGGGTGTCACCGCAGCTTCTCACACTGCGCACGCGAAAACACAAATCTCAGCGAAAAAGACGGAGCAGCACAGTGCAGCGTGTGATCTGGACACAAGCGACGGAGGCACAACTTGTAGAACTTTGGAAAGCTCATCCGAGTCTTTTCGATGTGGACTCACAAAATTATCACGACCACAACAACCGTGAAAATAGTTGGATCTACACTGCTGCTCAATCACAGCTGCCTGATCAATGTTTTCATTAGTAATTTAGCAAAGCTGATGGTGGTGGTGTGTGTGTCTGTGTGAGTGAAATACAGAGAGGGAGAGCGAGCGACAGGATTTCTGTTATAACCTTCATTTTATGGACGCACAGTGTGAGCACTCAGGTCGCATCAGAGCATCGGGCCGTATAGTGTGAGACCCTGCATCGTGACCTATGAACTTCTAACCCCTGCGAGTCAATCGTGCAATTTGAGCAGGAGCTGAATCGCGCGACTGAAAAAAATCGCACAGTGTCTGCCCAGCATTAGGCTTGAAGTAAATTAGTATTCACCATGTAAATTGTAGAACGAATATCTAGATCTGGCACATCATCAAGCTGGACAGTGACAGTGTCTCTATCAGCATGGACCAACATATGAATAATAGCCTTGCTGAGGCCATGCAATCGTGGCCCATCGTTCAAAAATGAATGCCCAATCATTCTGCCTGCTACCACAAAGTCACTGTCTGCCAAAATCTGAGAAGTAGAAGGCACTAGATGGTTCTGTTGTCCCTCAAAGAGAAGGGTCATGTTGGCTGCACCTGGAGAAGAACAGTACAAGGAAAATAAACAAGCTATAGCTTTATCTATTGACATAAGTAGTTGATTAACGAAGTTGTCAAACATGATGCAAATACTTCAATGGTATCTTTTTTTTTTTAATTTCTGGAGTAAATTTTTCGATGGATTATTTTAAAAACTCATCTCACATTAATTAAGAAAAGGATATAGAAGCATACCGCTATGGGTGTTAAAGCCATGTTGCAACTTTAGCATTGCCATGCAGAAAAAATGTCTGGACCCCAGTGCCGACAGCTGTGTCACCTATTTTAAAATTGGGAAAAAAAAAAAAACAACAACAACACAAGTAAAGTTACAAACTGCTTTACAGCACCCTTTAATGGAAAATTCTCATTTACCAAGTTGGAATGTTAAACAGCCTTTAAAGAAACTAACTGAATCTATGCATCAACATAAGCATTACCTTGTAAAGAACAATGAAAAGGTCCTGCCCAATCAATCTGTGGTCTTTTGTAGAAAGCAATGATCTCTCGGCTCTGGGATGTTTGATCTTGTCGAATCCCAATGATAGCTGTGATTATGGAGTTCTCCTCCTTTTCCTTTAAGAGATGCCTTTCAAACAAAACTGCAGCATCTTGCGGATCACTAACCTTTTCCCACTGTTCTTTATCTATAAAAGTACTTTATCTTATGTACAATGTACTTTATCTATAAAAGATAAAGTACATTGTATGCAAAAATAACTCTGACATTTGGTATGAAAAGTACCTTCCTTATTGTTGGCTGGGATGTCAGTGTTCATCTCAGCAGCAAAATTGGGAAGTGTGTCTCTGACTTCATGTGCTGTGTGATGCAGGTCATCCACTTCACTTTACCCAAAGTGGTGCAAAAAAAAAAAAAGATCAGTGTTTAAACATATATAGACTGATCTATCTATCTAGATAGATAGCCAAACCCATCTGTTCTCTGATTGGATTGTTTAATTTGTGATTGACATGACATTGACCAATCAGCTAAAAGGAAGAAAAATAGGGTCAAAATCCGTACTTGTAACTTGCATGGGGTTTTTGGCTAAGTCCACACACAAATCTTTTTACGCACGCACAAATCTTTTGTACACATACAAATCTTTTTACACACACACAAATCTTTTGTACACATACAAATCTTTTACACACACACAAATCTTTTTACACATACAAATCTTTTTACAAGTACAAAATATTTATGACCACATTTTGAGCCCATACATATTCAGTAACATTAGCAAGTGGTGGAGACCAGCAGATGCAACACGCTGGCAGATGGATGACGGAAAGGCAGGAGGAGCAGAGACCCGAGGTGGTGAACTGAACTTCAGGTAAGAAGTTATGACCTGCAGTCTATCTGGGTCAGATATAAACCAAGTTGAGGTGGAGTTTATTTTCGTTATGCTGACTTTTTACAGTCAGTTACAATAACTCGTACTGCGTACTAGCTAGCATGACGGAGTTTATATACTGCTGGGCGGGTGCTATGATGTTATTGATGCTGAACTTGTTTTATCTTATTTTATTTATAAGGTTAGTTATTGCCAACCGTCCCGTAAAAATTTAATCGTCTTGTATTCAGAGAAAATATTACGCGTCTGGTATTGAGGTGAAAAGGAACACAGTTTGTCCCGTATTTCAGCTACAATGAAAAGACACAAAGCTGGAGTTATTCTGTCTTTGCTGCACAGCTGCCTCTTCTTCTCTCATTCTCTCCCTCCTCTCCTGTTTCTACTTCAATCATGAAACTGATCAATGATCAGCTGATTGGCTTTTCTCTCTTGTTTGTTTATCGCCCACTTTGTGCCAGAAAGAGGAAACCAGCGCATGTCGCGTTAAACAACAGCAGCACGTTTAAGCTTGATCAGCTGTTGTTAGAATTTATTTAATATTACTTTCTAGTATCAGCTGATGTTTGCTGGAGCCACAGCTGTAAAGCTGCTGGTCATGATATCGGTTTGGTTATCTGGTGAGAGGAAGCATGAAGATGAAACCAGGAGATGTCCTTACTGAATCATCAGAGCTGAACAGGTGATGGAGAAACAGGTTTACCTGTTAGGTGACATGAATGAGTTGAAGGAAGTTATGAACTGTTTCTGAGAGACAAATAACACCAGGATCCTTTTCTAAGTAGCTGACAGCTGGTAACTGTGCAGGGGCAAAGTTTTGCCAGGGGGGCAGGTAGGGCATTAACAGGTAAAGGGGGGCACAAAGAAATACTTTTCTTTCTTATTCTCATTTAAAATGTCTCGCTTTTAACAAATAATTATCTGAAGCTTACAACAAACGTTTTTATCTGATGTAAAATGTATAAAATCCATTATTGTATGTAGTGATTTTTTAGGGTCCCATCATAATTTCTTCAGAAGTAGCTAAGTACTGTATGTGATGCCAGTATTTTCCCACATTTTCTAGATTCTGTACCAGTACTGTGTGTAAAATGCCATCAAAAAGTCAATTAAGTTTTATTCTTTCTCACCTGTCTTTCTATCTCCTTTCACTTTTTAAAGGTTGCCATGTTAGGAAAAAATATTTTGCCCTGCTATGCTGTTTATTGATGTGGCCAATTAATTGTTTATGAAAAGATATGTAAATCTGTCATCAGTTATCAGTAATGATCATGTCTCACCTCTAGTCTTTGTCTTAATTTCAGGTTTTCACCATGTGTTGTAGATAGTTCAGGAGGTTAACTCGACCAAGCAGTCTACTTTCGGTACTGTTTAGAATACCAGAATAGGGAGGATGGTGTAGGTTTAAGTTTATTAGACTGATACATATATACCAACACGACAGTGTACATCACTGTGACAACAGTGTTTGTTTTCATTCAAAGGCTTTATGGTTTTCCTATAATACTTGGTGGACGGTCTCTAGTCAAAATGTCCAGGCCAATTTTGTGTCCCAGTCCAGCCCTGATTCTTACTGTAATTTCCGTCTCATGAGTGAATTTATGCTGCACTAATTTGAATGTTCGGGGGAAAATCAAACGCATTTTACGTGCAGTACTCAAGCTGACTTACCTTTGTTTGAATGACGACTTGTATGCGCTGACTCCACAGACAAGGTACGAAAATTTGTCAGGCTACGTCAATAGTGGTAGGTCTTCAGGGTTTGTTCTCATGCCGTATTTCATACGGGTCCACAGTTCCAATGCACGCAATTTTCTGCAAGTACCGCCACTTCGCCTCTGGACGCAATCGGTCTCTATACAGTCTGTTTTCTTTTCAGCTGCTTTTAAGCATGTTTGTTGTAGTCGTCGTTCCATCACAGTGTGTTTGTTTTGATTCATAGACCTCGTAAATGGCACAGCACTCTGCCAGAGAAATTACCTGTTTCTCAAGTATCTTTGTAACTGTGTTATTGTACTTACATTATAATCAGTGAGCTCCCCTTTGTCACTCAAAATATGTTTACATAACTATTTTTGCTTTTGTTGCAATTTCAGCTGTCTTCTTGGCCAGATTACTCTTAAAAGAGAAATTTTTAAAGTAAACAGGAATTTTTTTAAGTGCATAAATAAAGGATACATAAAAATCACTGCCAAACACTGATTGGGGCTTCTGCGTTGTTACAGGAATGTTGTTTGTTGCTCAAGATGACTTGCTATTATTGATGAGGGATACATTTGATATATGTTTCACATATTATAGAGCAATAAGTTATTTATAGCAGTTTAAATGCAAGCAATCACTTTTTGGCACCGGTACTCCCACTGTGACCAGGTTAAGATAAGATAAGATAAAATAAGATAAGATAAGAACAACTTTATTTATCCCAAGGGAAATTCTTTTGTCATGTACATTCTCAAAGCAGCAGGAGAGACAGGGGAGCAGATGAATAAGATATAAGATATACAATATATACAAAAAGAATAGTAGTGTACAGTAATATACAGTGGGATAGTGCAAGACATAGTATCGGATAACTCTAACAAAGTAATATACATAACTATATCCTGGTGAATAAATAACTTAACTATCAATGCAGGCGATTCTAGAAAGTGACAAAGTATTGTGCAATAGAATAAAGGGAGTAGCAGTGTATGATGGGGGGATGAAACAAATATTCAACAAGTACTCTTTGGTAATATTGCACAGTCTGGGAGGAACAGAATAACATTGGTAATCGTCTCAGGAGAATCACCTACAGAGTGAGGAAGAGTTGTACAGTCTTATTGCCACGGTACAAAGGATTTCCTGTGGCGGTCAGTTCTGCATTTCGGGGCAATGAGTCTTTGGTGCGTTTGCTCGATGGTCCATCATGTGGGCGTGCATGGGGTGGGAGGGTTGTCCATGATAGAAAGAAGCTTTTTAGCATTCTCCTTTCAGCCACCTCCTCCAGGTTCTCAAGTCTGAAACTCAGGACAGAACCAGCCTTTCTAATCAGTTTGTTCAGCCTGTTGGCATCAGCTGTCTTCACCCCACTTCCCCAGCACACAGCTGCAAAGAACACGACGCTCTCCAACACCGAGTGATAGAACATGGTCAGCATTTTCCTACCAACATTGAAGGACCTGAGCCGCCTCAGTAGGAAAAGCCGACTCTGCCCTTATTTTGAAGATAGCATGGGTCCAGCCAGGGCTCCACGAGCAGACGCAGATGTTTCAGGATGAGCCTCTCTAGCGTCTTCATGACATGTGAGGTCAGAGCCACTGGCCTGTAGTCACCGAGGGTCGACGGGTTGATCTTTTTAGGGACAGGAACCAGGCAGGATGTCTTCCAGATTGATGGGACTCTCTGCATTTCCAGACTCATGTTGAAGATCCGTTGTAGAACTCCAGACAGCTGGGAAGCACAGCACCTGAGGGCCCTGGGACTGACACCATCAGGGCCAGCAGCTTTGCTGGAGTGGAGTCTGCCCAATTCTCTTTTGATGTCATCTGCTGAGAGGGACAGGGTGAGACAGTCTGAGGGGCAGGTGAGGGGAGGAGAAAGGAGAAGATGGGAAGAGCTGGGTGTGGAGACAGGAGACGAGGGCAGTCAAACCTATTGAAGTGCAGATTTAGGTTGTTAGCACTTTCGGCGTCCCCATCCATCCCAACACCTCTCTTTTGTCTCAGGCCAGTGATGGCCCGCATTCCATTCCACACCTCCCTGGTGTTGTTTTCCAGCCTCCTTCTGTAGGACTCTTTACCCTCTGCAATCTTGGCTTTCAGCTCCTTCTGCACCAGTTTCAGCTGATCTCTGTCACCGTTTCTGAAAGCTCTTTTTTTCTTGTTTAAGGTTGCTTTGATGTCTTTGGAAACCCAGGGCTTATTGTTGGGGAAGCACAGAATAGTTTTTTTGGGAACCACAGTGTCAACACAGAAGTTGATATAATCTGTTACACAGCCTGTCAGATCGTCAATATTGTCCTGATGAGACTCACAAAGAACATCCCAGTCAGTTGACTCGAAGCATCCCTGCAGAGTCTCTTCTGACTCCCTTGTCCATGTTGTAATGGTTTTTATGGCTGCAGGTTGTCTCTGAACGGCAGGTCTGTAACAAGGCTGGAGGTAGACCAGGTTGTGATCAGCCCTGCCCAGAGGAGGGAGAGGGCTGGAGGTGTATGCCTCAGTAGCATTGGCATAAAACAGGTCCAGTGTTTTATTGTCTCTTGTTTTGCAGTCCACATACTGCTTGAATGTGGGTAGAACAGTGGAGAGGTTCGTGTGGTTAAAATCGCCCGTTATAGCCACAAGCGCAGAGGGACTACGATTAAGTAGGTCCGCTGTCGCAGAGCTGATGACGTCATATGCCTGCGCCCGGCGTTGGCGTCAGGGGCGATGTAAACAATGGCGATAATGGCGAGAGAAAACTCCGCGGTAAATAATATGGTCGAAGACCGACTGCTAACAGTTCGATGTGTTTGTTACACACAGCCATCCTCACCTTAACGTGACTGGGGGAACACCAGCGGTTGTTGACATAAAGAGCGAGTCCTCCTCCCCTCTTCTTCTCCCTGCTGCCTGGGTCCCTGTCCGCTCTCACACAGGTAAATCCGTTTATATCCACCACCTGGTCCGGGATGTTTTGTGCAGCCATGTTTCCGTGAAACACATAACACTGCATTCTCGGAAAACTTTCTCTGTCCTTGTTAGCGTCGCGATCTCCTCCATCTTATTAACCAGCGATCTGACATTGCCAGTCACTACTGAGGGGAGAGCAGCTTTTCCTCCTCAGTCTTCGTGTTTTCCCGGCTCTGCAGCCGCGGTAGATCCTCTTGATCGCCGCAGGGATCTCATGCTGAACACCGGCATGGCTATGCTGTCTTAGTCCCAGCAGCTGGTAGATAGAGCTGCGTGTCATCTGCATAGCAGTGAAAATTTATGCTATGTCTTCTAATGATGCTGCCTAGGGGAAGCATGTATAATGTAAATAGAATTGGTCCTAGCACTGAACCCTGTGGAACACCATAATTGACCTTAGTGGGTGAAGAGGACTCTCCATTTACATGTACAAATTGGAGTCTATTAGATAGATATGATACAAACCACTGCAGTGCAGTACCTGTAATACCTACAGCATGTTCTAATCGCTCTAATTGGATATTATGGTCAACAGTATCAAACGCAGCACTAAGGTCTAGCAGGACAAGCACAGAGATGAGTCCACTGTCAGAGGCCATAAGAAGATCATTTGTAACCTTCACTAAAGCTGTTTCTGTGCTGTGATGAGCTCTGAAACCTGACTGAAACTCTTCAAATAAGCCATTCCTCTGCAGATGATCTGTTAGCTGTTTGACAACTACTCTTTCAAGGATTTTTGATATGAAAGGAAGGTTGGAGATTGGCCTATAATTAGCTAAGACAGTTAGGTCTAGAGATGGCTTTTTAAGTAAGGGTTTACCTACAGCCACCTTGAAGGCCTGTGGTACATAGCTGATTATTAGAGATAGGTTGATCATATTTAAGATTGATGAATTAATTAATGGCAGGACTTCTTTGAGCAGTTTTGTAGGAATGGGGTCTAAAAGACATGTTGATGGTTTGGAGGAATTAATTATTGAAGTTAACTCAAAAGATCAATTGGAGAAAAAGAGTCTAACTTAACATCAATGGTACTAAAAGTAGCTGTAGATAATATTACATCTGTGGGATGATTATTGGTAATTTTTTTCTCTAATGATAAGAATTTTATTTGTGAAGAAGTTCATGAAGTCATTACTAGTTAACGTTAAAGGGATTGTTGGCTCAGTAGGCGCTGACTTTTGTCAGCCTGGCTACAGTGCTGAAGAGAAACCTGGGGTTGTTCTTATTTTCTTCAATCAGTGACGAATAGTAAGATGTTCTGGCTTTGCGGAGGGCTTTCTTATAAAGCAGCAAACTATTTCTCCAGGCTAAATGATGATCCTCTAAATTTGTGACACGCCATTTCCTCTCCAGCTTACGAGTTATCTGCTTTAGGCTACATGTTTGAGAATTATACCACGGAGTCAGGTACCTCGGATTTGAGGCGTTAGTTTTCACAGGAGCTACAGTATCCAGAGTCGTGCGTAGTGAGAAGGTAAAATTATTAACAAGATAATCGACCTCTGTTGGAGTAGCGTTCAGATAGCTGCTCTGCTCTATGTTGGTACAGGGCATTGAAGATGATAACAGTGGGTGGATTATATTCTTAAACTTAGTTACAGCACTTTCAGAAAGACATCTACTGTGATAAAGTCTACTCTCCACTGCTGTGTAATCAATTATTGTAAATGTAAATGTTATCAGGAAATGATCAGACAGCAGAGGGTTTTCAGGAAACACTGTTAAATGTTCAGTTTCTATGCCATATGTTAAAACAAGATCTAGAGTGTGATTAAAGTGGTGGGTGGGTTCTTTTACATTTTGAGAGAAGCCAATTGAGTCTAATAACAGATTAAATGCGATGTTGAGGCTGTCATTTTTAGCATCTACATGGATGTTAAAATCACCCACAATAATTATTTTATCTGAGCTGAGCACTAAATCAGATAAAAGTCTGAGAAATCAGAGAGAAACTCTGTGTAAGGCCCAGGTGGACGATAGATGATAACAAGTAAGACTGGTTTCTGAGTTTTACAGCTGGGTTGGACAAGGCTAAGCATCAGGCTTTCAAATGAATTAAAAGTCTGTCTTGGTCTTTCGTTAATTAATAGGCTGGTGTGAAAAATTGCTGCCACACCGCCCCTCGGCCTGTGCTTCGAGGTTTCTGGTAGTTAGAATGACTCGGGGTGTTGATTCATTTAAACTAACATACTCATCCTGCTGCAACCAGGTTTCTGTAAGGCAGAGTAAATCGATTTGTTGAACAATTATTAAGTCATGTACTAACAGAGACTTGGAGAGAGAGACCTAATATTTAATAATCCACATTTCATTGTTTTACTCTTTGGTTCAGATGTGGATTCTGTATTGTTCTTTCTTTCTGATTTTTATGTTTAAATTGTTTATTGCTGGTGTTTAGTTTGTTTTTGTCTGTTTGGGAGCTGACACAGTCTCCATGGAGACGGGTTTTTGGGGGTAGCAGGAGGAGAGAAGCTGCAGAGAGGCGTGTAAGACTGCAACTCTGCTTCCTGGTCCCAACTCTGGATAGTCATATTTTGGGGGTTTAATAAATCGAATTGAATTGTGGATAGAATCGATTTCGTGACTTTGCGAATCGGAATTGAATCGATTCTAGAAATCAGTGACGGTACCCAGCCCTAAAAAGACATAGAAGGGAGACAAGGAAGGAAACAAAAAGGGGAAGCATGGGAAAAAGAGGAGACAGAAAAATAGGACACGACTAGGAGCTGGAGAGCAAGGAAGACACACACATATAGCGAGGGAGAGAAGGACACATAGATGAAGACAAAGGTAACCTAAGAACATAAACCAGAAATCACAAATATACTCAGTGACATAAAAGTCAATACCAAGTTGTATAAAACTAAATCAGTAACTCATATGAGTCGAAGAGCCAGAACCATGACGTATGAATTTGACCACAGACTGGTTAATTTCATTCATGCTAAATCATCATTTGGCTTTTTCCTGAAAACTAGAAACATAAACACTCATGGCATCTTCAATACCATCTATGTGGAAATGTTTCTGTGTTGTCTTTAGCTCTGTTTTGATATCTGACTTGTGGTTTCTGAGGATATCGGTCCATGACACTGGTTTCATCTCACTCAAAACAATTGAAATCTGTGCATAAAATGTAAATATTCTCACAACTAACTGGTTCGAGTCACTTGTTCTAATGTAATGATGTCCAGCTTGTCCTTGCTGCTCTTATTCTCCTCGTTTGTAGTCGGATGTTTGGCTCTCACCTTCTCCCCAAAAGTATTGCTGAGGAAAAAGTAAACAACAGGGTCCAGGCAGATGTTGAAAACTGACACCATGGTGGTCACCTCCTTCAGGTAGAACAATACTGGACCTACTGAGTCATCGCTCCACAGAAAGGTAAAGGGAAGATGAACCAGGTGAAAGCGGGACAAAGCAAACACAGAAGATGCTGACTAGTGCTGGGCGATATGACGATATATATCGTGTGGACGATAGAAAAGTGTCTATCGTGCCATTTGTCTTCTATCGTTTCTATTTTTCTAACCCTAATTTTATAAATTATTACATAAAATATATAATTAACCCTTTACAACCGGTCGGAGCAGGCATGCTCCATTTTGCCTAACTATTTTAAATCCCTGCAGAACTGGAACCACTTAAGGTAGCAATATTTTTTTTTGCATATGAAACCGTAGGAGTTGTACTTACATCTTATTCCATTAGCTTGCCCTAGGTCACGGTTTCCTTCCACATATAGCTTTGCAAAATTGCACAAAAGCACTTCCAGCAACAAAAACATAATATTCCAGAAACAGCCTTTGCCGATCTGATCAGCTGTTAACACTTAACACTTCCTAGTTGGAATATAACTCGGCGCGAACTATCGCATGTCCGCCATTACCTGTCCGAAACCGGAAGTGACGTCATTTTCGCGGAAAATGTCGTTTTCTAGCTTGAAAGCCTATATTGGTGTTTTTAAAAGTCATGTTTGACTTTATGCTTTTTGTTACGGCCCTGGGCCTCGGAGGGAGTGAGACTGCCTATTTGTGTTCATGCAAATTTGAGTGTGCTAGGACTCGTGGATGACTGGCTGCTGGGAGTCCTGTGCCAGCCTTCTTTTATGCAGATCACAGTGTGCCAGACCTCGCGGACGATTGGCTGCCTGGAGATCCCATGACCACTCCAAGACCAATTGACTGGCTGATTGTCTGCACCTGGGAGTATAAAAGGCTGAAGATCTTTCACTCTAGGGGGAACTGCTGCTCTGAAGTGAACACGCAGTGGCCTCCTCGTCTGCTTTACATGTGAAGCTCGTTTGTTAAAACCTGTTCGCTGTGTTGCTCTGTTTAAACCTGACATACAGCTGAACTTAGTTTCATTAGAGTTTTGTGATGCTGGCTTGCCTTAGTTACCCTTAGCCTTTATTTTGTGTGCCGCCAGCTTGCCTTAGTTAACCTTTAGCTTTTACTCTTGACTGTTTTTTCTTTATGTAATAATTGTTTGCCCAGTGGTTGGTTGAACTGCCCTGTCGGTTTTTTGGTTTAATGTTTGTAACAAAACCCCCTTTATTAACTCAGATTTCGTGAGAGGGCTTGTGTATGTTTCTCCCCTTCTGTCGCCTAGCAGAGGGGGTCGTAACATAAGTGGGGGCTCGTCCGGGATCTCTCCTTTTCCCCATAAGGAGAATTCCCATTTGAAAGAGAGAAAGTGTGTTTTGCTCCATTTTGTTTTTTGTCTCTTCTGCCCTCTTCCCTGTTTTGAGCGTCATGTCGGCTCCATTTTGTTTAGAGGATTTTTTAAAAGCTCCATCTGTTGTGCTCCTTGAGAGCTACCATAAAATGCTAAGTGCTGCAAATTGCAGAACACCTTAAGCTACAGGTCTCTAAAACACTCCGTAAGAGTGACCTGAAAGCGCGGGTAGTGGACAAGTTGGTGGAGGCTGGTCTAATGCAAGCCCCTGATCTGCCTGAAGTGCCTGTGGTCTCTGGTGGGCCTAGTCAAACTTCCTCAGTTGAGGGGGACCATAAGGATGGTATGGGTCATGACAGTGTGGGAGATGAGCGGGGGAAGACGCCGCGCACGCTCCCTCGCTATGATCCTCTTTCCCCTGGTAGCTCAGAAGCCCGGGATGGGGCCCGGCTAAAGGTGCGACTGGCACGGCTCCAGTTGGAGGCCGAGGAGAAGGCTCAAGTCAGGCGAGCTCAATTAGAGCTTGAGATCAGAAAGCTGGAGATAGAGGCAGACAAAGCTGTTAGGCTCCGAAAGCTTGAGCTGGAGTCTCAGCCTCAAGCCTCATCTGTCTCTGCTGACAATTCCGGTCCCACCTCCTCGTCCGCTTCTGCTTTTAAGATCGATAAGTGCATTTCTTTAGTGCCTGCTTTTAAAGAGGCTGAGGTGGATTCTTATTTTGCAGCATTTGAGCGCATTGCTGGTGCTTTACAGTGGCCTAGTGAGATCTGGCCCCTTTTATTACAGTGTAAACTGACTGGAAAAGCCCAAGAGGTGGTAGCTGCGCTTCCCTTAAAAGACAGTTTGGAGTATTCTTGTGTTAAATCAGCTGTGTTGCAAGCATATGAATTGGTTCCTGAAGCATACAGGCAGAAATTCCGGCTACAGAAGAAACTTCCCTCCCAAACGTATGTGGAGTTTGCCAGGGAAAAAGGTATCCTCTTTGATAAGTGGTGTGTTGCGTCAAAAGCCAGTGATTATGATTCATTGCGTGAACTGATGTTGCTGGAAGATTTTAAAAAGTGTCTTCCAGAGAGTATAGTGTTATACCTGAATGAGCAGAAAGTAACCATGTTAGCGACTGCAGGAGTTCTCGCAGATGAGTATGTGCTCACCCATAAGTCCTCTTTTCTGGTTAAAGAGAAGTCCCAGTTTAGTGCCGGGCAGCAGGCTTCCGCTGTTAAACCCTTAGGCTCTAAAGAGAGTCGAGAGTGTTTTTACTGTCATAAACCAGGACATGTCATTGCGGACTGTTTGGCCCTGAAACGCAAAACAGTGAATTCTCAGCAACCCAAAGGTGTTGCCTGTGTGAAAGCAGCGTCCCATCCTGAGGTGCTTGATTGTGGTGGTAAGGTGCCAGACCCTTGTTTTGACCCATTTATCTTTGATGGTTTTGTGTCACTAACTGATAAATCCACTGATCTAAAATCTGTGCGCATATTGCGAGACACTGGAGGGTCTCAGACCTTAATCCTTTCTAGTGCTTTACCTTTCTCGGCAGACAGTGCATGCGGCTCTAATGTTGTGCTGCGTGGAATAGAGATGGGTTATGCTCCTAAACCAGTTCACAAAGTCTATATCAAATCAGAACTCGTTACAGGATTTTTCCCCGTCGCAGTATGCCCAACCTTACCCATAGAGGGGGTTGCCATGTTGCTAGGAAATGATATTGCGGGCGGATTAGTGCGTCCTAGTCTAGAGGTGCTGGGTAAGCCCCTCAGTTCTGATGCCCCAGAGATTTCTGTGACCCCAAAGCTGTACCCAGCCTGTGTGGTTACTCGTGCCCAAGCCCGTAAAGATGGTGACGTTACCCTCGCTGATTCTGTGTTGATGACCTCATTTTCTGAGGAGGGTGTCGTGTTACCTGATGAAAACAGTGTTTTGTCTTCCCCAGACTTGGTGAACCCTGAGGAGCCTGGTCCATCTGTAAAAGATATTCCACTGCCTTTGACCAGAGAAAACCTGTCGACAGCTCACATAGCTAGCGAGTTACTAAAGCCATGTTTTAAGCGTGTGGTAGGTGCTGAGCAACAAGCCTATTCCACAGAGCAAAATGTGCTAATGTGTCGATGGTACCCACCTGGTACAGGAAGTGTGGACTGGGGTCAGGCCAGTGCTCTGGCTGAGCAGCTCAATGCCATTTCACAAAGAAAAATAAAAGTACTTGTCTTACTTGTTTTACTCACTTACTTATTCTTACTCGGGTTCCTTGAAAATACAAAATCCCTCCTGTGCCACACTTCTGTGTTAACTGCTCCCGACTTGATGCAACCATGCAAGTTAGAAATTGACCCCAGTGCTGTTGGGGCCAAAGCAGTACTGGTGCAAAAAGACTTGCAGGGATTGGACCACCCCAATTATTACTTCTCCCCCAAGTTTAAAAAGCATCAGGTAAATTACTCCATCATTGAAAAGGAGACATTGGCTATGTTGCTAGCTCTTCAGCACTTCCTTGTGTACTTGGGGTCCGGCATATTACCCATTGTAGTGTACACTGATCATAATCCACTTGTGTTTCTTGCCCGAATGTTTAACCACAATCAACGACTCATGCGATGGGCCCCGCTGCTGCAAGAAAACAATTCAGAGATTTGGCACTTAAAAAAAAAACAAAACAAAAAAACAAACCAAAGAACAAAAACGTACTGATAAAGTACTAGTTGATGACCTCTCCCGGTTGTGAGTATGACTTGTTTTTTTTGTCTGTCACGAATATTGAGATCTGTGTATACAAAACGTAGTCTTGTATTTTAAGGGGAGGGGTGTTACGGCCCTGGGCCTCGGAGGGAGTGAGACTGCCTATTTGTGTTCATGCAAATTTGAGTGTGCTAGGACTCGTGGATGACTGGCTGCTGGGAGTCCTGTGCCAGCCTTCTTTTATGCAGATCACAGTGTGCCAGACCTCGCGGACGATTGGCTGCCTGGAGATCCCATGACCACTCCAAGACCAATTGACTGGCTGATTGTCTGCACCTGGGAGTATAAAAGGCTGAAGATCTTTCACTCTAGGGGGAACTGCTGCTCTGAAGTGAACACGCAGTGGCCTCCTCGTCTGCTTTACATGTGAAGCTCGTTTGTTAAAACCTGTTCGCTGTGTTGCTCTGTTTAAACCTGACATACAGCTGAACTTAGTTTCATTAGAGTTTTGTGATGCTGGCTTGCCTTAGTTACCCTTAGCCTTTATTTTGTGTGCCGCCAGCTTGCCTTAGTTAACCTTTAGCTTTTACTCTTGACTGTTTTTTCTTTATGTAATAATTGTTTGCCCAGTGGTTGGTTGAACTGCCCTGTCGGTTTTTTGGTTTAATGTTTGTAACAAAACCCCCTTTATTAACTCAGATTTCGTGAGAGGGCTTGTGTATGTTTCTCCCCTTCTGTCGCCTAGCAGAGGGGGTCGTATCGTTTCTGTGATGCTTAGAAGTCAAATTACACTGTTGGAAATAGTTTATTTTGATGCACATGCTGTGTTTTAGCAAATTTACATTTATTTATTTTCATTTTTCCTGTAGTATATAAAAATTAGTGTATCTTAAAAATAAAACTATGAAGACACTCAAAATAAATTTCTCGTGGTTGGAAACTATTTTGTGCAACTTTTTGTATTTACAGTTTTGAGGGATAAGCCTCTTAAATTTCTCTAACTAGAAATATATGTAAAAAACAAAACAAAAACGATTTTCAATTTTTTTGTAGTTTATTCCACTTTTTTGCAATTTATGTAGTTACTATGGACTTAATGCATACATATTATTAAAATTTGGGCTACAACGGTTGGATTGATGAATAGCAACTAGAAATGCTCCCACAAATGGCACTACAGCATGTAAAATGTAAAGATAAGCTCTGGCGGACTTGGTTCTATGGTAGGTCTTAAAGGGTTAAATAGCCTGTGGCAAATATATTAGTGTTGTCTTCTCACTATACGTACTCTTAACTTTATGCAAGAGAAAATAAAGTATAAAAAAAATGATATTTTTCACAAAGAAACTCCATCTTGTGTTTTTGACACATGGTGCTGCTTTACGTGCACCCGGATTTGCGACATGCTTTACGGTAACTCAAAACAAAGACTGCACCCTCTCCACTCGCTGTTTACAGACTGCATACTTTCCAGATGACCACAGGTCAGGTGGTATATCGTCATATATATCGTTATCGTGATATAAAATAATTCATATCGTGATAAATATTTTTTCCATATCGCCCAGCACTAATGCTGACCAGCACCAACACGTTCCTGCGATACTTAACCAGCTTCTCAGAGCCAGAGGAGGTCAGCTGCTTCTGCTGTGCCTCCAACACCCTGCGGAAGATGCTGTAGTAGAAGAAGACCAGGGATATGAAGAACAAGAGGAAGTTGATTGCAGAGAAGGTGTGGAGAATTCTGAACAACAGGCTGACTGATGGAGTAAACAGGTGAGCATGCAGCGGCTAGGATTAAAGGTCAGAGGTTCCTGGGAGCTGAAAAAAATGATAACATAGACGACTGTTGGAGCCAGGAGAGAAACCCAGGTGATGACAGAGATGATTCGTGCAGTTTGCACTGTCCGCAGCATGTGAGTTCCTGAAGGATGGATGATCCTTAGATACCTGGAGAGAGACGAGAAAGAGAAGGCAGAATACAACTTCACTAATCAGTCACAAAGGTGCCTAATCTGAAGCAGCATGAGGAAAAGAACACAAGGAGATAATCAAAATCAAAAAGACCTAAAAATAAATCCCTAAAACTCAAAATAAAACTTAAAACTGCTGAAGCAGCAAAAATGATTAAAACGATAAGCTTAAACTAAGAAAAAGTGAAAAAATTAAATCAGTTACGATGAACAAGAGGTCCACTAAACAGGCCCCACAAGAGTGTTTCAGTCATTTCTTTATCAAGATGACAACATTTAGGTTAAAACCAGAGGCAGAAAAAAGATATTTTAATCATTTGCCATAGAAACAACTCCATACCCTTCATCCGTTTTCCTGCTCGAGCTGATCTGAGGTCAGTTTTGTCATCAGACAGTTAGTCTGAAGGTCGTTCCCACATGCCAGTTATTATTGGGGGTACGCACGTGCTGCAAGAGCAAAAGCTGAAACCTCTATGCAGACCATTGATTCCCAGCCTCAGTTTTCATTTGCATTGCTCTCTTGACCTGTCTATCTCTCCACCTGTGACCTAGGTTGTGATTGTACAGAAGACATCCATCAGGGAACACGTCCCCGCAACGACACCATGGGTACCTGGTGTGAGTGAGTTGATGCTCCTTCAGGCTGTCTCACCCCCGCCCCCCGCAAAAAACAAAAAAACATTCCCACAAGTTTCGCAACTGAACAGTCTCTCTCCAGTATGCAGATGCCTGTGGTGGTTAACACTGGACCGCTGAGTGAAGGTTTAGTTGCACTTGTCGCACCAGTATGGTTTCTCTCCAGTGTGCAGCCTATTTGCCACATTCTCCACAAACATAGGGTTTCTCTCCTGTGTGAACACGGAGATGATTTGTCAGTGTATCTGAAAGTGTGAAGGCTGCGAAGAAACTTACTTTACATAACACATAACACATTTCAAATGTGTTTTTATCACTTTCTAATGTTTTATTAATTAAACAATACATGTATTAATTGTTTTGTTATCTATAGATATAGTATTTATATATATATATTTATAGTGTAGCAAATATATTTAATTATTACTGTTTAAATGACTAATATGTGACATGTATTAGTAGTGATGTGGTGCTGAAGGTTAAAATGCCTTTTTGTCTTTTGGTATATTACGAAATGGCAATAAACCATTAATATATGTCTATGCTGTGCTCGTATTTATTTTACCCTACTCAAATTCAATGATATGATACATTTTAAGATTTGAAATGGTTCTTTAAAGAACCATTTCAAAAGGTTCTTTAAAATGTTTTTTAAAGAACCATTTGACGGACCTTTTAAAAATGGTTCTTTGAAAAACCTTTAAAGGTGCCCCAAAGAACCATTTCTTGATGGTTCTTTGGGGCACCTTTAAAGGTTCTTCAATGAACCACTGAAAGAAATGGTTCTTCAAAGAACCATTGTTTGAAAGGTTCTTTGTGGCACCAAAAACGTTCTTCTATGGCATCAGTCTAAAGAACCACTTTTGGTTCCAGTTGGCACCTTTATTTTTCTGAGTGGTAATGTTCTCAGTCTTGGTACAAGTACTGGAGCTGCAATCAGGGTCTTTCATTATTTCTCCAAAATGTTTCTGGATCCCATCCCGCAGTGCATCAACAAGAGGTCTACTCATTTTGCAAGATGACTCCAGCTTCCTCAGCTTCTCCAGCAACTGGTTAAGTGTTGTTTTCCCAGAGCAACTACGCCAACACGTCCGCCTGGCCATGCCTCAGACTCTGCGTGAGGCGCTCCTTGAGGCTGAAAGGGCCGAGCTTGTGGTCACATCGCGACCTGACCAGCAGTCACGGTGCACGACTTCTGGCTTGCTGACATCCAAGACCAGTGCATCATCGGCCTTGATCTGCTGACCCGCTGGGGGGCCTGCGTTGACACCGCAAAGCTGGCTATCACTCTTCGTACAGAGACTCTGGCCCTCCAGTGCGGTCAAAAGCAGGGAACCGGAGACTGCAGGCAGACGCGGCTCTGGTCAACCCATCTGTCTGCGCCCACGCCAGCTGCCCCTCTCGAAACGGCAGGGAGAGCGGGCCCAGGAGGCATGGGGCGTGGCTACTGCTCGGGCCACAGCCAACGGAGGGGGATGGCTCTCGTTGACCATGCAGCAGCTGAAGCAGGAGCAGGAGGCTGATGCGACGTTGGTTCAGGTGGGGGCCTGGCTGGAGGCAGCACGACGCCCAGGCTGGACAGGGGTGTCAGGACAGGGACCCGAAGTGAAGGCCTACTATTCCCAGTACAACAATCTGGAGACCCACGACGGCCTCCTGTACCGGAGATGGCGGGCCCCCGAACAGGGCAAGGATCTCCCGCAGCTGTTGGTGCCTGGGTCGCTGCGGTCGCAGGTGCTCGAGCTTGTCCACGGCTCGGTGGGGGCCAGCCACTATGGGAATGCTAAAACTCTCCGCCGTCTCAGGGGGCAGTTCTACTGGCCTGGTTGTCAACGGGATGTGGAACTTCATGTGCACTGCTGTGACACCTGTACGGCATGGAAGGGCCCCACTCAACGCCCCACTGCTCCCCTGCAGTAGCATCGGGTGGGGGCCCCGATGGAGAGAGTGGGAGGAGATGTCCTAGGGCCTTTCCCCATCCCCGAGGCAGGGAACCGGCATGTGTTGGTGGCCAGGGACTGCTACAGGAGGCTGAGGGAGCGGCTGCGAGTGGTTCATGACTACACCCGCCAGGCCCAGGTCAGCGCCGGAGTACGACAGAAAATAGCCAGGTGCCGAGGGGGAGCTTTCGTGCCTGGCGACAAGGTTTGGGTGTATTGTCCGATTCGCAAGAGAGGGGTATCCCCCAGGCTGTGGGGTCACTGGCAAGGGCCGGCGGAAGTCGTGGGGTGGCTAACAGAAGTGGTGTACCGGATCCGCATGCCGGGCGCGTGACGGTGTTGCACCAGGAGAGGCTCTCACCGTACCGCCCGCCCGCTCCAGCACCCGCTGGGGCAGGGGATGCTGGTGGCACCCCAGGTTCTCATCCAAGTGACTCTTCCCCTGCTGGTCGAGATCAGCCTGCGCGCCGAAGGAAGACACATGTACATTTGCAGGACTTTGTGTTGGGTAATGGGATTGTCGGGGACGACTGACCCCTTAGGTGGGGGCTATGTAGCGGGCCAGGGCTGTTCGGGGTTTGTTCTGTTATTACAGTTATGTGTTTGTTGTCATGTTGTTATGGTGACGAGTGACGCGCTCTCGCCGCAACTGTGTTTCCGGTGAGAGAGCACCTTGTTTTCTTGTTGTTGTGTGGTTGCCGCGCGGAGCAGTGAGGCAGCGGCAGTGTTCTGGCGCAGAGAGAAATAAACGGCTGTGCTCCCAAGAAACCTCTGTCTCCTCCGTGTCTGAGCTCGCCACAGTATTTTTCAAAGAAACCTATAACTCACTTAAAGTCAAGTTCACTCATGAAATGTGTCCGTCATAATAACGTTACAGGCTATGCTAGGCTTTGGCCCACATCAGTCTAAAATTGTATGTAACCCTGAATAATGTGTTTGGGAAAATAACTGCACAACAGGCAGCACTATTAGTTATCTCAGTCTCAGAGTAGCATTTCTAATTTTGATTGAAACGGCAGAGAAAACGGCAGCGTCGAGCAGCCAGGATATTAGTTTACAGAGGCTGTTAAAATTATATGTCTAATGTTAAAATGTAGGTTAAAATGTTAATTTCATCCTAATGGCACTGACATATTCATAGGGTTGATTTTTGAGACAAAATATCATGAGGTAGTCATGATTTTGCAAATATTCCACCTTGTAGTGCAGTTTGCACAAATCTTTTAAAAATGCACTCACCCTACAAACATTACTGATGAGTGACTCATCAGTAATGTTTGTATAGTGTGCCTAAAATGTTGCATAATTTTGCTAAGAGATCTATTACTGTGTGGTAATCTTAGATGAGCAGTTTTATGGACAAAACCCAGCATGTCATTCAGTGTTTCCTTTGTGCTAATGTGTCAGAGATGTTGGTGCACTGTAACTGAAGTAATGTTGTTAAGTCCTTAAAGTCATATTTTTTTATTGTCATGACTGTATTTAAAGCTATTTTTATTTTTGTATGATACTTGATTTATATGGAATATGGCTGAAGTAAACTAAAGTCTAAAATACTTAGTCAGTCATTTGTTTAATAGTAAATTAACATTATATAATTCACATATATAAAACTATGAACTGTAATTTTAAATGGTTTAAAAGCATGTAGAATAGCATATGTAGGCAAGTATATTTCTCTTTTCTTTTTTTTTTTTAAATCAAGAAACAAAGACACCGGACTGGTGAAATTATTGCATATATAATTTAAAAACAACAACTTCAGATTGTTTTCTTTGTTTTACAACTATCAACAGAAAAATAAAGCTAAAGCCTGTGGACAGTATGTTCAAAATAGTACAGGCACAACAGAGCTATTAATCATAAAATATCTCAAGTTATTAGAAAATTCTGAGGACAAAGAACACACAAGCACACAGTGCCTCAGTGATTCACAGAACTGTTTCACAGATCACAGAACTATATCAGGGTGTCACTTTGCAGGCA
Organism: Oreochromis aureus; assembly: GCF_013358895.1. Lineage (NCBI taxonomy): Eukaryota > Metazoa > Chordata > Actinopteri > Cichliformes > Cichlidae > Oreochromis > Oreochromis aureus. The sequence continues at coordinate 85,832,397 of NC_052944.1, read as the reverse complement.
GCAATGTAGATAAAAATAATGAAATCCTGTTCCCCAAACAAGTACAAGAACCACAGAATAGGTTAAATATATAAATCAAATATAATCAATTAGAAACAGTAGCACATCAACATAAAAACATATAAACATAAAGCTGGAGCCTGAGGACAGTGTGTCCAAAAGCACAACATAGCTATTAACTACAAAACACCTCAAATTATTTGAAAATTTTGAGGACAAAGAACACACAAGCACACAGTGCCTCAGTGATTCACAGAAGTATATCACAGATCACAGAACTACATCAGGGTGTCTCATGCAGCACTTTCAGTGGGGTTGCATAGTTTATTTGACTCCTGATACCTGGCATCTTTTAGCTTTCACCAGCTCATCGATATCAGGCTTCACATCCTGAGCAGCAGCTAACTTCAGGAAGTGATTCAAGTGCCTGTGCGTGAGCCTTGAGCGCAGTTTTGTTTTATTTATGCTCATTACAGAGAAAACTTGCTCACAAAGATACATGGTTCCAGTTTTGCAGCGAGGGCTGTCAAGTTGGGGTAACCTGGCAAGAGATTCTGATAGAATGTGTTCAAGCCAGCTGCGGCAAGTTTGCCCTTCAAATCCGAGTCACACTGCAAGTCTATTATTTCAAATTGGATCCTGACGGGCAGATCAGAGGGATTCACGGTGAACGGCGAGCAAAAAACTTGGAAGTCTTTCTCCAGTTCACCAAAAATCTGAAATCGTTGCTCAAACTCTATAACAGTCCCGTTATTTTATCTTTGAACCGCTTCATATCTGCCACACTTTGGATCGTGCACACATTTTTCAGACGAAGTGAGCTGCATCACCACCAGCGAGCTGCGTCTCCATAACAGCTTCAACTTGAAAGAACGTATGCTGTCATAATACTGCGTGACAACTTTGTTGCGTCCTTGCAGCTGTTTGTTCAGGTTATTCAGGCGCTCTGTAACATCCACCATAAATGCAAGGTCCTGTATCCATTCTGCGGAATGAAATTCTAACACTGGTTTGCCCTTTTCGTCCATAACTGTTCAATTTCTTCTCGTAAATCAAAGAAACGTCTCAGCACAGCACCTCGGCTCAACCATCTTACCTCAGTGTGGTATGGCAGGCCATAGATGTGGTCTTTCTCTCTGAGAAGACTGTCAAACTGACGGTGATTGAGGCTTCTGGATCGGATGAAATTAACAGTTTGGATGACCACCTTCACGCTGTTATCCATTTTCAGTGACTTACAACACAAAGCCTCCTGGTGCAAAATACAGGGAAAAGTCAAAAAATCACGTCCTCCATTTGCAGATTGCACTTTATCTCTGAACTTTTTTACAACGCCTGCTTTCTTCCCGATCACTGAGGGCGCACCATCTGTAGCCAGGCTGACAGCGCGGGACCAGTCCACTCCGACCCTGTCCAGCGCGCCGATGAGTGCGGTGAAAATATCAGCTGCGGTCGTTGTATCTGTCATCGGTACCAACTCCACAAACTCCTCGGTGACGGTCAATGTGTCATCAACTCCGCGGATGAAAATTGCCAGTTGTGCAACATCTGTAATGTCCGTGCCTTCATCAATTGCAACTGAAAACGCAATAAATGACTTCACTTTTTGCTTCAACTGGCTTTCCAAATCCGCTGAAAGATCAGAAATCCTGTCGGCAACTGTGTTTCTTGTCAGGCTGATATTTGCAAAGGCCTGGCGCTTTTCAGGGCACACAATCTCCGATGCCTTCATCATACATGTTTTTACGAATTCACCCTCACTAAATGGTTTTGATGCTAGTGCAATTTCGTTAGCAATGAGGTAGCTAGCTTTCACTGCAGCGTCACTGATGTCTCGGCTGTGAGTAAACACACTGCTGTTTCTTCAGATCCGCCAGCAGTTCATTCACCTTCTCTCTTCTCCGCTGTCCTTGAAAGTTGTCATATTTGTCGGAATGAAGACGGAGATTATATTCTTTCAGCACTGCAACATGCTGGGAACACACCAAACATACAGCTTTCCATTTCACTTCTGTGAATAATTAGGAGGATGACCATTTTTCTTGGAACACTCTGCACTCTGCATCCACTTTTTTCTTTTTTGACAGAGACATATTGGGGCAATGAGGGTGCCAAAGCACATCAGGTTTAAATTTCGCGGGCAAAACAAAGTACCTCACAATTGCTATTGCGCCATCCAATGGACACAATTGGAACAGCAGTTTCTTTATTGAAAAATTGCTGCTCATTTTTATACTTTACAAAATCATCCCAAGGGCCGGATTAAACCCGATTGCGGGCCTGATCCGTTTTGACACCCCTGTGATAGAGTGATTTGATTTGATGACCACACAGTGTAGTTGTGCAGTAAACAAATGTCCATAATGTCCAGTGTGTGTGTGTAAAAACCATATGTGTGGGTCAGTACTATGTGGTGGTGTGATTGAGAGACCGTATCACCTCCACCACATAGTACTGACCCACACATATGGTTTTTACACACACACTGTCTCTTAGTGACGCTGAAAAACTAGTTCATGCATTTATTACTTCCAGGCTAGACTACTGTAATTCTTTATTATCAGGATGTCCTAAAAACTCGCTGAAAAGCCTTCAGTTAATCCAAAATGCTGCAGCAAGAGTACTGACAGGGACTAGAAAGAGAGAGCATATTTCTCCTGTTTTGGCTTCCCTTCACTGACTTCCTGTTAAATCCAAAATTCAAAATCCTGCTCCTCACATACAAGGTCTTAAATAATCAGGCCCCATCTTATCTTAATGACCTTGTAGTACCATATCAACCTATTAGAGCACTTCGCTCTCGCTCTGCAGGCCTACTTGCTGTTCCTAGAGTATTTAAAAGTAGAATGGGAGGGAGAGCCTTCAGTTTTCAGGCCCCTGTTCTGTGGAACCAGCTTCCAGTTTGGATTCGGGAGACAGACAGTAGAGCTGGGCGATATATCGAGTTTTTTAAAAATATCAATATATTTTTATACGAGATAATAGATGTGACAATACCCTTTATATCGATATAGTCTATGTTACGTAATAATTATACTTGCGGAGCCGCATGTTTGCCTCTCTTTTGTCCACTTTTGTCTCTACGCAACGTTACTCGGCCTCGCCTCTCCTTCACTGAACACAACTCCCCCCGCCCCATCGCTTCACCTGCAGGCAGCGACAAGATGGACACGGCAAATCTCCGTTAACGAGTTACTGTGCATCGCTTCATGTGTGGGGCTTCATGGCGTCAACGTGTTAACGAGCTAACCACGCTAACCACATTAACTCCATTCAGCCAAGAAGGGCTGCACAGCCTAAAATCCTTTCATTTTCTCAAAAGTTGACAACGCGCTTTATGTATGAATTCTGGTTGTGCTTGATGGCCACGAACCAATTTTATGTGGTACACGGCGCTCAGCAATCTGTCAAAAAATGTTTTAGTATGACTTTGCTAAGCTACGGAGCTGCACCGCTTGATGGATTGTCCAACCATTACGGCTACCGAGGAGCATCGCGGAGTACTACGTACTGTGCTTCAACGTAATATTACCGTACTGTGTGTGTATAAGGACCATAAATGGCACCTGTTAAGAGACGTGGTTACAAAGAGGATTTCAAACTCCAGGCTGTCAGTCAAGCAGTTTAAGTTGGGAACAGAGCAGCTGTGAAATCTGTCTTTGTTATTATGCTCAACGTCTTTTAGTTTACATTTTGACTGCACAATTGTGATCTTTTTGTTATGCACAAAAACAACATTGTTTTCTTTTATTCATTGTTCTGCAGACAGGGTCAAACGATGTGTCCAAACAACAGTCGGAGGTTCTGAAACGGGACTTTACTGGATTATTAAACACTGTAAACTCTCTGAATGCAGCTGTATTCATCAGTGGACCTGTACCGCCCGTCAGAGGAGGAGACGAGAGATTCAGCAGGTTGTTTGCACTGAATAAATGGCTCATATCAGCATATACTGACCACTCAGTGCATTTTATCAACAACTTTAATATTTTTGGGGCATGAGGCATCTGTTTAAAGCAAATGGATTTAATTTTAACAAGTCTGGGGTGAAACTGTTCACCTGCAACTTGTTTTAGTCCATACGTCATCCATCTGTGCTTGGTGCCAAGGCTGAGATAAACGAGGAGTTATCTCATAAAGAGGAACAAACAGTACTCCGAGAACAGACAAAGCCCAGCAGAAACCTTGAGGAGGAGCTCCATCTGCCCCCACCCGGGAAGAGCCTCAGAAAGGAGAGACATCTGAGGCAAGAAGAGGGGTCCCTACTCGCCTCCAACTCTCTCAACAACACCAACGACCAAGACCAGGGACCACGACCTTCCCCAGTCCCCCAAACCCCTGACAGGCCATCACCCTCCTCCCCCTCCCTTTCTCTCTCCTCCCCACACCTGAAATTCACTGAGGAGATGATGGAGCGGGTCAATGCTGGGCTCAGATCTACCCCCTGGCCCAATCCCTTTTTGTCCCCCATAAACCCCCCACCAGAGCAGCCAAAGGTTCGCCATCGGGCCCCGCCCTCAACAGAGCAATCGAAGTTACATTGCCCAGCCTCGCCCCCCTTAGTTCCTCCTTACCACCTTCATGCCCTGTCTCCGCAGTCTGATGTGTGATGTGTGGAGGGTCCGGGCTGCGAGGATTATGGCGGTGGTGACTTTTCCCAGGAGAAGCTGGGACCCTGTTTATTAGAAGGTTTTAAAATTTCTGTACTTTTAGGTGACAGAAGGAGACATGTGGCCTGGTCAAAACACAGAGAGCTGCACTCTAAAAGATCTTTAAATATAGTAAACATACCTTGTGTGCCACAGACTGCTCCCAAACACGAGGGGGCAAATAATACCTCTAAAACACTTAAGTTGGCTTTATTAAACGTTAGATCTTTAGCTGGGAAAACATTTTTAATTAATGATTTAATCACCGAGCACAGCCTTGATTTTATGTTTTTAACTGAAACTTGGTTGGACCAAAGTAACAGTGGAGCTGTTCTCATCGAGTCAACCCCTCCTAACTACAGTTTTATCAGTGAGGCCAGGGTGAGCAGGAGAGGAGGAGGGGTTGCTGTCTTATTTAATGAATCATTTCAATGTAAGCAGCTATCTCCTGGAAGTTTTCAGTCTTTTGAATATGTGGCTTTACAGCTGAAGGCCCCATCCAAAGTTATGTTTCTTAATGTTTACAGGCCTCCCAAATACGGCACAGACTTTTTTAATGACCTCAGTGAACTGCTGTCTGTGATCTGTGTTGATTTCGACTGTGTAATTATTGTTGGGGATTTTAACATCCATGTGGACAACCCTCAGGACAAAGGGACTAAAGACCTGAGTAACACTCTGGGCAACTTTGGGCTGACTCAGCATGTAACAGAGGCCACACATAATAGAGGACACACTCTTGACCTACTGATCTCCAAGGGCCTGAGCATTTCAAAGGTTACTGTGTCTGATGTGGGCCTGTCTGATCATTACTGTGTTTTCTTTGAAAGTAAAATCTCAGCCCACACAAATATATCAACAGCAGTGATCACAAAACAGTGTATAACTGAGCACAGTAGTGAGATCTTTAACCAGGTCTTCCCATTAACACCTGACCTGTCCAGAGGTTCAGTCAATGAGCTCGTCAATAGCTTCAATGCTAAAATGTTAAATGTAATGGACACTATTGCTCCCATTAAGGTGAAGGTTATCTCTGGAAGGAAAAAGTCTCCATGGAGAAACTCCACACTGGTGAAAAATGAAAAAAGAGAATGTAGGAAAGCTGAGCGCAGATGGAGAAAAACAAACCTCCAGGTTTATTATGACATCTATAAAGAGAAACTTCACAATTATAACTTACAACTGAGGAGTGCAAGGAAGTCCTACTTCTCTGACATCATCACCAAAAACAGTCATAACGCTCGGGTCTTATTTTCTACAGTTGACAGGCTAACAAACCCTCCTGTGTCAGTGGCAGCTGAACTTCATTCGACTATGGCCTGCAATGACTTTGCCAAATTCTTCACAGAAAAAATCCAAAAGATTAGACAAGCAATTAATACATCAACAGCTGATCCAGGATATGTACTGTGTCCACCGAAAAACCGTTTAAAAACCATCAAACAGTTTCACCCTATTAACAGCAAAGACCTGGAGGACATCTTAGGTCAACTGAACTCCTCCTCTTGCTGTTTAGATGTCCTGCCAACAAGTTTTTTCAAAAAGGTCTCAAAGACTTTGGAGTCAGACCTGTTACAGATTGTCAACTTTTCTTTAATATTAGGTGTGTTTCCAGAATCACTAAAAACTGCTGTAATTAAACCTATACTGAAAAAGGACAATCTTGACAAGACACAAATAAATAACTACAGGCCGATCTCAAATCTCCCATTTTTAAGTAAGATTATTGAAAAAGCAGTTTCTCAACAGCTCAATTACTTCCTAAAACAAAATAACTGCTATGATGCCTTCTGTTACGCCCCAGTCTAGGGGTACAGGAACGCAACATAAGTTTGAAAAGATGGCCCCGCCCTGGTCCCCAAAACCATACACAGAGAAAACCAATTTCTTAATGAATGGTGGTTTATTTTTGCTACACTGGAATAAAGAAGCTCAGGGGTGAACAAAGGCCAAAATAACAAACAAAACAAGCTAAGTCAGGAGGAGGTGCTGTCTAAACCCTATGTGAAACCAAAAACTAAACAAAAGACAAGCGCTACACCTTACTCCCTGACCGTGATAAACAGGAGAAAACAGTGCAAGGAAAAACAATAGGCAGCTCACCCCTTCTGTTCCAGTGCTATTTACAAAGTGCTATTTACAATGAAAACTAATGTACACACTATATACAAAACTGAGAAAACTTAAAAAGTCACAGGCACAAATGTCATGGGTTTTGGAGGCCAGGGTCAGGTCTGCTGCTGCTGTCAGTGGCTGCCCCGGGACAACTGCTGGTGATGGATTTTGAATGTGGCCACATGATCCGCGGACCAATCAGCAGCCGTCAGCTCATCAAATCAGGGCCTGAAAAGGTTTAAAGACACAGACAACGAAACACAGCCACCAAAACAGATTATGGCCAGGGCCATAACACCCCCTTTCCCAAGACCAAACATCTCCCCTATAGATGTTTGGCACTTAGGAGTTCAGAAAACCACGCGACAGAGCATCTGCCATTACATTTTCGGTTCCTTTTTTGTGATGGATCTCCAAATTAAAGTCCTGCACTAAGAGGGACCATCTCATGAGCCTCTGGTTAGAATTTTGCATCCTAGTCAAAAACACGAGGGGGTTGTGATCAGTGTAAACAATGACAGGTGATGAACTAGAGCCGACATAGACTTCAAAATGCTGTAGAGCAAGCAACAGAGAAAGAGCTTCTTTCTCGATAGTACTGTATTTTTGCTGGTGAACGTTGAACTTCTTTGAAAAATAACCAAGTGGGTGATCGACACCCTGCTTGTCCTCCTGCAACAACACTGCACCTGCACCGTTGGCGCTGGCATCCACCTCGAGTTTAAAAGGAAGTGTGAAATCAGGAGCAGCAAGTACCGGAGTGCTGCAGAGGAGAGTTTTGGCAGACTCAAAAGCATTCTGGCATGTGGGCGACCATACGAATGGTTTTGATACACTTGTGAGACTGGTGAGAGGCGCAACTACATCTGCAAAATTCCTACAGAAGCCACGATAATAGCCGGCCATTCCAAGGAACCGGCGAAGTTCACGTCTAGTGCGAGGCACAGGGAAATCTAGGATAGCCTGGATTTTGGCCAGAAGGGGGCGCACCTGTCCCTGACCCACCTGCTTCCCTAGATAAGTCACAGTGGCCTTACCAAAGTCACATTTGGCAAGATTTAGGGTAAGGGATGCCTCTTTTAATCTTTCAAAAATCTCAGTGAGTGTTCCAAGGTGTTCTGACCAAGTCTCTGAATAAGCTACAATGTCATCTAAGTACACTTCACAGTTTGTGACACCACCTAAGACAATGTGCATAAGGCGTTGGAATGTGGCAGGGGCATTTCGAAGGCCAAAAGGCATGACGGTGTATTGGAGGAAGTGATCAGGAGTGACAAAAGCGGAGATTTCAGATGCACGTGGAGTGAGGGGAACTTGCCAATAACCCTTTAATAGATCCAGCTTGGTGACAAACTTTGCGGAGCCAACCCTGTCAACACAATCTTCCATGCGGGGAAGAGGATAGGAGTTGGGTTTGGTCACACTGTTCACTTTCCGAAAATCAGTACAAAAACGTGGGGTTTTGTCTTCCTTCGGCACAAGAAGGCATGGGGAACTCCATGAACTAGAACTAGGGACAGCTAGACCATTTTCCAGCAAGTAGGAAACTTCTTGCTGAAAAAGTGCACGTTTGGTAGGGTTAACACGATAAGCGTGTTGTTTGATCGGAGGGTGGTCACCTACATCTATGTCATGTTCGAGGACAGTAGTGCAAGACGGAGTGTCAGCAAACAGAGATGGGTAAGTATTGATCAGAGAACACACATCGTTCTGGGCAGCGTCGTCTAAATGTTTTAGGTGGGATTTTAAATTATCCAATATTTCAGAGTTTCTGAGTCGGGAGCAACCCTCAGTACAAGCGAAAACCAAACCATCACTTTCTGGGCTATACTGCGACGGAGATGCTGGCACAACTACCGGCACGGCAGACGGCGCAGCGGGGGATGAAGAGGAGTTTACACCTGCATCATGAAAAAAATAAGGCTTCATCAGATTAACATGACACACACGACGTTTTCTCCTATGGTCTGGGGTACCTATAACATAATCTGTGTCACTCAGTTTCTCTTGAACAGTATAGGGCCCACAGAACTTTGCCTGGAGAGAGGATCCAGGAACGGGTAGGAGAGTCAACACTTTGTCACCCACTTCAAATTTTCTCTGCACAGACTTCTTATCAAATTTCTTTTTCATTTTCTCCTGAGACGCGGAAAGAGCCTCGCGTGCAATTTCGCATGCTTTATGCAGACGCTCCCTAAAAGAACTTACGTAATCTAATACATTCTGCTCGGGGATAGCTGTGTCGGACAGATATTTCTCTTTAAGCAGCCGCAGGGGACCACGCACTGTGTGTCTAAACACCAGCTCTGCGGGACTGAAACCCGTGGACTCCTGCACACACTCTCTCACCGCTAGAAGGAGAAGTGGCAGACCCTCGTCCCACTCTCTTCCTGACTCGAGGCAGAACTTCCTCATCATGGCTTTTAAAGTTTGGTGGAAACGTTCAAGCGCACCCTGTGCTTCGGGGTGATACGCACTGGATTTTTGATGCTTGATGGACAGCGATTTTAAGACCTGAGCGAAAATCTTGGACATGAAGTTAGACCCTTGGTCCGTTTGAACTGATTTTGGCAAACCGAAAGTGGAGAAAAAGTGTACTAACGCTCTGACGATGGCTTTGACTTTGATAGTGCGTAACGGAATAGCCTCGGGGAAGCGTGTGGCGGCGCACATCAAAGTCAAGATGTACTGATGTCCTGACTTTGTTTTCGGAAGCGGACCCACACAATCAATGATTATTTGCTCAAATGGTTCCCCTAAAGCCGGGATTGGATGCAATGGAGCGGGAGGAATAACCTGGTTGGGTTTTCCACTGACCTGGCAAACGTGGCAAGAACGGCAATACTTGGTCACATCAGACTTCAAACCTGGCCAGAAGAAGTGACGCAGAATACGATGGTAAGTTTTCCTAATTCCTAAATGTCCAGAGAAACTGTCATGTGCGAGGCTGAGTACCTGGGGACGGAATTTTTGCGGTACAACTACCTGTTGAAATACGTTCCAGCCTAGATCACTAGATGAGGGAGGATGCCATTTGCGCATTAACACATCATTTTCAATGCTGTAGACGCGGGGATTCTGATCGCTGGAATTTGCGGCGAGTAAACAATTGGCCAACGTCGGGTCATTCTGTTGCGCATGAATAAAATCTGTTTTGTTTACCTCAAAAGAGAGGTCCGGTGTAGCAGGTAGCATTTTATGAGACACACATTTTTCAGCTTTTTCCACAGGCAGTTCAGCTTTCTCAGGAACAGCTTCAGAACATAGAAAAGAGTCAGACAAGTCAACATCACCGTATTTGCGCTTGTGGGCGCGTGTGACAACACAGGCAGGAAAAACAGAGGGCAGACTGTCAGCAGCAGGTTCAGAAACAAAAACAAAATCGTCGACCGGGTTTTCAATTACTTCAGGGATTGGGAAAACCTTACCGTTGGCTAGATCATTCCCCAGAATCATAGTAACCCCCTGCACGGGCAAGCGAGCGCGCACCCCAACTGTTACCGGGCCCGAAACGAGAGGTGACTGTAGGAAGACTCTGTGCAGCGGAGCTCGTAACACACTCATTTTCACTCCCCACACGAGAGCATCAGCACCACAAAACGAACTACTTGAAAAAGGCAATGCACTTTCCAAAATGAGAGACTGGGCAGCCCCAGTGTCACGCAGAATTACAATCGGCACGCGATCCTCTTCTTTCCCAGTCAGTGAGGCGAACCCTTGTGAAATGAAAGGTCGGTAACTGCTGTCAAGACTGTCATTTCCTGGTTCATCACTGACAGGGTTAGGAGTAGAGACTGACCGAACGAAACCAACACTTTTTGGTTTTTTCAATGTGTGACTTTGCTCTTTGCGACGAAGTGACGGGCAATTAGCAATGAGATGGCCAGTATCATGGCAATAAAAGCATTCTCGGACAGACATGGGAACCTGATCAGGACGCGTTTGACGCTTAGGAGAAACCCTCAAACTCCTCGCAGGTTTAGACAATGGAGCACATTCACGGCGCACAGCTGAAAATGTAGCGCGATGGGTTAACACAAACTCATCTGCGAGAACAGCAGCTTTAGACAACGAATCCACCTTTTGCTCATTGAGATACACAACAACATTCTCTGGAAGACACATTTTGAATTCTTCCAGCAGGACCAATTCTCTTAGCTGAGCAAAGTCCTTCACTTTACTTGCAGCTAACCACTTATCAAACAAGAGAGTCTTCTCCCTGGCAAACTCTATATGTGTTTGGTTGGCAGATTTTTCACATGACCGAAACTTTTGGCGATATGCCTCAGGGACTAGCTCATAAGCCCTTAAAATAGTGGATTTCACAATTTCATAATCCAGACTGTCATCAGTGGATAAGCTTGCACACACTTCCTGTGCTTTCCCCACCAATTTACATTGCAGCAACAAGCTCCACACATCCTTGGGCCATTTCAAAGTGGTTGCGATGCGTTCAAAGGCATTAAAGTAAGAGTCAACCTCACTTTCTCTGAAAGGTGGCACTAAAGCAATTTGTTTGCTTGCATTAAATTGGTCAGAGGAGAATGGATCAGAAGATCTACTCACAATTTGGCTCACTGGGGTAGAGGTAACATTGCGTTGTCGGGAAGGATCCAGCTCCATAGCCCTTATGCGGAGATGCATAAGCTCAACTTCTTTGGTTTTAGCCTCAAGCTCCACCTCTTTCAGGCGCAGGGCGAGCCTAAGATCCTCCGTAACCAATCCTGATAAGTGTCCGGCTGGGTTAACATTTGGGATCTGAATGGCAGCAGGAGCCTCCGCCCCTGGCGTCATCCGTCCACTGGTAGCTTGTGGGATGGTTGCAGCAGCTTCTGCTCCCACATCCACCATCAAACCTCCAGTTGCCTCAACCGGCCGAGGTTTCGACTTCACAATTACCCCCTTATCCAACAGCTGTGCTGTCAGACACTGCTTAATTTCTGCCTTTTTGGCATTCAAAGGCACACTAACGTTAAACAAATTTGCCACCAACAACAAATCCGCCTTTGTGCATCGATCCAACTTGTCCATGGTGGGTTGTTGTGCAAAATCATCCATGTCAAAAGTCATTGCGACTAGATTACCCCCAACACTACAAGAAAACCGCCAACCAAAAACTGTAGACAACCCACAAAACACAATGAGCAAAAAGAATGGCAAAAGAAAAGAGCGGACGAGCCCCCACTTTATGTTACGCCCCAGTCTAGGGGTACAGGAACGCAACATAAGTTTGAAAAGATGGCCCCGCCCTGGTCCCCAAAACCATACACAGAGAAAACCAATTTCTTAATGAATGGTGGTTTATTTTTGCTACACTGGAATAAAGAAGCTCAGGGGTGAACAAAGGCCAAAATAACAAACAAAACAAGCTAAGTCAGGAGGAGGTGCTGTCTAAACCCTATGTGAAACCAAAAACTAAACAAAAGACAAGCGCTACACCTTACTCCCTGACCGTGATAAACAGGAGAAAACAGTGCAAGGAAAAACAATAGGCAGCTCACCCCTTCTGTTCCAGTGCTATTTACAAAGTGCTATTTACAATGAAAACTAATGTACACACTATATACAAAACTGAGAAAACCGCAAAAAGTCACAGGCACAAATGTCATGGGTTTTGGAGGCCAGGGTCAGGTCTGCTGCTGCTGTCAGTGGCTGCCCCGGGACAACTGCTGGTGATGGATTTTGAATGTGGCCACATGATCCGTGGACCAATCAGCAGCCGTCAGCTCATCAAATCAGGGCCTGAAAAGGTTTAAAGACACAGTCAACGAAACACAGCCACCAAAACAGATTATGGCCAGGGCCATAACACCTTCCAGTCAGGTTTTAGACAGAACCACAGCACTGAAACCGCTCTGACCAAAGTGGTTAATGACATATGTCTGAACACAGACAGTGGAAGAATGTCAGTCTTAGTTTTACTGGATCTCAGTGCAGCATTTGATACAGTTGACCACAACATATTACTCAAACGACTGGAGAACTGGGCAGGTCTTTCAGGAACTGTACTAGACTGGTTCAAAACATACTTAGAAAACAGGAAATACTTTGTATCAATAGGTAACTTCACATCTGAGCAGACAAGTATCACATGTGGAGTTCCCCAAGGTTCCATCTTGGGACCCCTTCTGTTTAACATTTACATGCTCCCACTGGCACAGATTATAAAGAACAACAAAATAAACTATCATAGCTACGCAGATGACACACAAATATATATCACAATGTCACCAGGAGACCGAGGCCCTGTACAAGCTCTTGGTAAATGCATTGAGGAAATTAATGACTGGTTGTGCCACAATTTTCTCCAGCTAAACAAAAACAAAACTGAGGTAATAGTCTTTGGTGCAAAAGAATAACGATTACAGGTCACCAGAGAACTTCAATCTATACACCTAAAAACCACAAACCAGGCGAGAAATTTGGGTGTAGTGATGGATGCAGACCTAAACTTAGAAAAACACATTAAGACAATAACAAAATCAGCTTACTATCACCTCAAGAATATTTCAAGGATAAAAGATCTGATGTCTCAACAGGACCTGGAAAAACTAGTCCATGCATTCATCTTTAGTAGGCTTGATTACTGTAACAGCATCTTTACAGGTCTACCTAAAAATCAGTCAGACAACTACAGCTCATTCAGAACTCTGCTGCTAGAGTCCTCACTAAGACCAAAAAAGTGGACCACATCAGTCCAGCTCTGAGGTCTTTACACTGGCTGCCTGTCCGTCAGAGGATAGACTTTAAAGTTCTGATGCTGGTCTATAAAGCTCTAAATGGTTTAGGACCGAAATACATCAGTGACCTCCTGACCCAGTATGAACCTTCCAGATCCCTCAGGTCATCTGGATCCAGTCTGTTATCAGTCCCCAGAGTCAGAACCAGACATGGAGAAGCTGCATTCAGCTTTTATGCTCCTTATATCTGGAACAAACTCCCAGAAAGCCTCAGATCAGCTGAAACACTCAGTTTATTTAAATCCAGGTTGAAGACTCACCTATTCTCAGCTGCATTTGAATAAAGCACCAAATCCACACTTAAGTTTAAATTTCAAAACCTACTTTTTAACTACTGATTTTATCTACTGTTCTGATTTTATCTACTGTTTTGATATTTGATTTGATATACTGTTTTGTTTGTTTGTTTGTTTGTTTGTTTGCTTGTCTTAATCAAATTTAAATCATGCTTTTTATTTGTTTTTGTTTTTAATGTCTCTGTAAAGCACTTTGAATCACCTTGTTGTTGAATTGTTCTATATAAATAAACTTGCCTTGCCTTGCCTTGCCTTATGGAGCATTATTTTTCATATGCTCATAATTTATTTTTGAGTAATTTTTTCATGTACATCTATTCTGTATGTTAATAAAAGTGCCTGTGTGACATCTGGGACACAGCTTTGACTAAGGACTCTCTTTTTGTTTTTACTTTATGGCTTAAAAAATATCGAGATATATATCTTATATCGCCATCCAGGTAAAAAATATCGAGATATGAATTTTGGGTCATATCGCCCAGCCCTAACAGACACTATCTCTACTTTCAAGATTAGGCTTAAAACTTTCCTCTTTGCTAAAGTAAATAGTTAGGGCTGGACCAGGTGACCCTGAATCCTCCCTTAGTTATGCTGCAATAGACGTAGGCTGCTGGGGATTCCCATGATGCATTGAGTTTTTCCTTTCCAATCACCTTTCTCACTCAGTATGTGTTAATAGACCTCTCTGTATTGAATCATATCTGTTATTAACCTCTGTCTCTCTTCCACAGCATGTCTTTATCCTGTTTTCCTTCTCTCACCCCAACCGGTCGCAGCAGATGGCCCCGCCCCTCCCTGAGCCTGGTTCTGCCGGAGGTTTCTTCCTGTTAAAAGGGAGTTTTTCCTTCCCACTGTCGCCAAAGTGCTTGCTCACAGTGGGTCATGATTGTTGGGATTGTCTCTGTACCTATGAGGTGCCTAGAGGCGACTTTTGTTGTGATTTGGTGCTTTATAAATAAAATTGAATTAAATTGAAGTCTACACTTCTGCACTAGGTTGAGTTTATCAGTGAAGTCTGGGTTGTTTTCTTTCTCTAAGAGAGAGAGAGATGGTTTTATGCTTGGACATGTCTGCAACGGGCCCTAGTATGTGTTATTTTAATCAGTATTTTATTGGTTACACTTGTGTTTTCTTTTGTTACAGTGCACTGAGATAAGAAAATCTGAGAGGTGTGATCCACCGACGGTGATATTTTGTGAGTTCATGATTTAAGAATCAGCTCTTTAAACCAGGCCTGAGAGATTGAAATTCAAAGTGCTATGAAATATTCTTACTGGAAACAGTTGCAAAGTGTGCTTCTCAATGATTATAATGGGTTTTGGAGAAATTCACTTATATGGGACACTGATCACATGACATGGTCCTGAGTCTAAAAGAATTGCAGCGAGTCAATCCAGTCCAAAATAACAGGGAAGTGTTTTCCTTTAAAATGATGACGTCATCTTGCTGTTAATGGATACTCGAATAGGTTGTGCGTGAGACTCCATTATCAGTAATACCTGGATGTGTGTGATTGAAAGCATGCGACTGGACGATGTAGACTAAAAGTTTTGACTGACTTGATACTGAGACTGATAGGTTCATAGCATAAACCTACTCGCTGGAACGTTCAGGACAATTTGCTACACAGCAAAGAACAAGACACAAGTAGGCAAAGTTCTTATGTTTCCGTGCACGGGGAGGCCTGTCTGGAGCCAAGTGTCGTTCCACCCACTTGACCTCCGTCAGACTCTCAGCCAGGTTCCCCATAGCACTCCTTTTATTGTGGTTACTTGAATATGCATAGGGTCATTAACATATAACATAGGTATGCATGTGAACAAAGAATACACTGTGTGTGTGTGTGTGTGTGTGTGTGTGTGTGTGTGTGTGTGTGTGTGTGTGTGTATGTGTGTGTGTGTGTGTGTGTGAACCCATTAATGACTTCCTAAACCTACTGGCCTGGAAGTCCAGCAGTTCATCTAAACAAAATGCACTTAGCCTAAAACAGACATAGATACGTTTATCCTACCATAAAACAATAAAACAAGGTACGACCTCTCCCATGCTCCCAGGATGTGGGTTTGAATACCAGAACACCCTGGAATGCACACAAAGCCTTTTACAGCCTACTGAAGATCACACATCCTATCACTACACAATTGATTATATACCTCTAAGCATATATGGTTAAATATTTCTTAATACAAATGACAATAATAAAATCTAAACCCATCAGAGACAAAAACTGCACGGACCTTAGGATTAGTAAATGTCGACAAACAATTCACCCAGCCGGTAAGAAAAGGGTGGATGCATTGTTTTGATTTGTTTTTGCAGGAGCAGGAGGACAAGAGAGACCGGAGGGGGAGACTGTAGCTTCACATGAGAGTGTGGAACTGCAGACTGAACCCTTTGGCTGCTAATTTTAAGTTACTGATGCTTGCATTAAGAAAATTGTATTTTATTGGCTGTGTTTTGATTAAGGTATCAGATTATATTGTTGGGAATACCAAATGCTACAGTGGAGAAAACGTTTGATATCACTCATGACTGGAATATGTTACTATTAACCATAGCAGGCCACTGTAAAAGTTGATTACATTTTATAGAGGAAAATTACTCTCGCAAAGATAAATAAAAATACACATCTCTTCATAACAAAATGGAGCCCCAAAGAAAAAGGAAAGTTTCTGCTGTGTGGGATCATTTTGATCTTTTAACTGCAAATAGTTTGTCTGTCTTTGTTTCAGTGTTTCAATCTATCAGAATGGGAAAAACAGCAATGTGACTTGCAGTGTAAATTATTTATTTCATGTTCTGCATTTTTATTTTTTTCCTTTGTTGTTATTATTTATTTTATTTTATTTTCAGTTGTTACAGACGGGACAGACATGACGAGGGATAGGAAAGGGAGAAAGAAAGATGAAGGAAAAGAAAAACAGAAGGGAAGAGGGACAGTGAGAAACGGCTCTTAAAAAGAGAAAGAAGAGAAAAAAAATCTCCTGGATCACCTGTTTAGAAAAAGGTCACCTGAGAAAACAAGCAAAAAAAACAGAGCAACATACTAAAGACAACACCATCACGTTAATCTAGCTAAGTGTAAACAGTAGTAAATACTAAATATTGAATGTTGCTGTGTAGCAAGCAGGACAGACAGCGCACAATGTGCTTGGCAATAGCAGCCAAGAAAGGAGTAGTTTATGTCTATGAACAGTGAACACCCGTGTGCAGACCTGTGTGGATCAGTGCGCTTGTATTCAAAAGGTTTCCCCGTGTAATGGTCTGCTAGAGGATGTAGAGAGCCATAGCCCCGTCCCCCAGGGCATCAAGCAGGCATGGAGGAGATCCAGGCTCCAGACATCCAGAGGCCCCAGAGTACGAGAGCCCAAGGAGGACCACCGGAGGGCCATCGCGCCACCCTCCTGGGAAGAGCTGAGGAGAGCCCCAGATGAGGGGTCACCCAACAGCCACGGAGCAGAAGCCAGAGGGGGCTGCAGTGGCGTGCCGGGCCGGCTCTGCCGCCAGCCAGCTGTGCCAGAGTGAACCAAGCCGCTGGCCCAGAGGCTGGAGGCCCGAGGGCCCCCTTTGCCCCGGAAGAGGCCTGACCGAGCAACAGGCACCAGGCCCCGCCAAGTAGCCACCGGGAGTGAGCTGGTACATACCCAGCCCCAGACACCAAGAGTCACAATCGCGCTGACCCCTGAGGGCATCAGTTACCGGCAGGGAGTGTAGTGAGGGGAGATAGGCCTTTGGAGGGCCTGGGAGTTCCCATAGAGGTGGAGTGTAAGACCCGACCCGACATATAAACACAGACAAACAGGCACACACAGACACAAACATGCATTCCCACCCTCCTGCACACATATACAAATACTCAGCACTCACCCAACGTAGGGATAGACATACATGGACACTGTACACACAATCACACTCCCCAAAAAACTATACCCCAGGTCCAGGTACCCTCGCCTCTGAAGAGGAAACGGCACCTACACCCAGGAGATGTTACCCTTTCCCCCAGGGTGGAGGCAAGCAGACCACCCCAGGCTCCGCAGCAGCAGGGAGGCCAATCGGACAGCCAACACCTCCTCCCAGCCCCCCCGCCCCGATGGCCAGCAGAGAACAGGGGTGTGTGAAGACCCCAAACCTCTGCATTTCTTACACAAACAAAAGCAACTCCTCAGTATTCAGGCATGACAGAGCCAAACATGAAAATGAGGAGACAAACACACTGAGAATGAACACAGGTCGGCCTATATTGACACTGAACAGCTTTATCATCATTTTTGTTTTTTTATTAATATGTGTTTTATAATTTTGGAGAGTGTCGGAGAGAAACATTCCAAGATCAGAGGATCCTTTAACGTACTGGAGGAACAGGAAGACATCTTATCAGAACCTTTTCCACCTGACTTTACAGTTTTTGTGTACCCCAGCTTCATCTGTGCCTGTGATTTTTCCAAAGCTGGGGAAATGGTGTAAAACAAACAAACAAACATTTAAGTAATTAAAAAAATATTTAAGGTCGAGCAGGTGTCAGTATGGAGCAAAACAACAACACTGTGTCGACACGGATGATCTGATATGCTCGTGTGGATGTTGTTCCCACATCATCATAATAAATGTTTTTCCAGGTTCAACATTGCAAGTGACCAATCACATTGTTGTGATGTCCCCCTTTTGTGCCACCTGTTAAGGTTCAAAAATTAAGGAGGGATACAGGAGGAAATCCAAATAACACACTGATCTGGCCGGGTGGAGTCAAACGATGATTTTTAATGAACACACTCGTGGGGAGATGTACACTGCACAACATCAGCTGTAGATTTCCGCCAAAAAATACACAAGACAATCGTTTTATATCATCAGGGTATGTTTATCGAGGCCCCCTCATACGTCCGATACAATACATGCAAGTTAATTCAAAACCACAATGACTTTTAACACAGTTTGAAAAGAACATCGCCTCGTCTCCATCCCAGGATCTTCCTGTCACCACCGGACGCCCGCTTATCTCAGAACACCAGCAGTATGTCTTAAGGCACACTGTCACTTGTGCAGACACAATTTTGCAGTTGCAAGCTTTTACAAAATATTATTTGAACCTTCACCTACCCCTGAGTCTAACTGCTGTGTAAGTGTGTGTATGTGTGTGTGTCGGCCTCACACGAACTCTGTCTTGTGAGAAGAGAGGCCAATTCTCATGTACCTAATAACCTAAGTGAATCTATATGTATGTTATAGGTTGAACAAATGTTTTTAATCAGGAACCACTACTAAAAGCTTAATCAAAAGATATAAATGAATAAAAGATAATAATGAATAACCTGGTTATTCAAATATTCAAATAACATCATCCAAACAGCTCCTCAAAATAACTTGCACTTAGACTCTGCTTTTAGTTTCACTTTCTGCAAAGCATGCAGTTTCCTGTCTATTTTGGCACAAAGTGTACGCAGAGTTAGGCCTTTCTTTTATAATGCAATGTAATCTGCATATAAACATTTAAGATTATAAAAAGCATTGAGGGGATAGGTTAATTGGATAATCCAAATTGTCACTAGGTGTGAATGTGTGAATGAATGTGAGTGTGAATGGTTGTCTGTCCCTGTGTGTTGGCCCTGCGACAGACTGGCGACCTGTCCAGGGTGTACCCCGCCTCTCGCCCTATGACAGCTGGGATAGGCTCCAGCGCCCCCCGCGACCCTGGAAAGGATAAGCGGAAGCGAATGGATGGATGGATGGAAAAAGCATTCAAAAGCATTTAAGAAATTCAACTCAACAGTTTAAAGTGGTTATAACTGGACCTGTAATAAAGGCTAATATGATACCAGTATGTTTAAACATCTGAATGCAATATCAATATTAATTATTAATGCAATGGTAATGATGATGATTATAAAAATAGCAGCAAAATATCTGTCTAATCTCCACACACCCTAAAAAAAATCTACTTCACTTGCGAGAAGGAAAACCGCTTCTGTCCGCCGATCCAGGAACTGGAATTCTTTGCATTTCAGGATACTTTCCTTTAATAAACGGTAAGCATTATACATATTGTCCTTACAGAGGCAGTTTGTGTTCTCGCAAGTGAAATAGATTATTTTTAAGGCGTTTGTTTTTTTCGAGGTCGCGGTTCAGCAGAAGGTGATTGGTCACTTGTAATGTTGAACCTGGAACAACATTATTTATGATGACGAGGGAACAACACCAACACGAGGATATCAGATCGTCCGTGTCGACACAGTATCGATAAACTTTGGGGAATGTGCTGAAACGCTCACAAGGCCTCATCTACCCATCACTAATCAATACAAACCTATATACATCGACATGTACAACTTATGTGCCAACATTCACACCAGAAACCATAATAATGTCAGAGCCTTTCATTACTGAACTTACCCTCACAGTGCAAATGCGCCTTGTGAGGAACGGAAACCTTAGAAGCTTCAGACGCCAGAGCGAGATCCGGTTTCTGGGTTTCCAAAATAAAATACAACAAAAATGATAAATTCACACTTAAAATAATTGTTATGGTCTGGGTGTGTGGCTGTAAAATTCCATTGAGGGTCTGGACCTCCCTGGTATCCACCCATGGGCAGGGCCTACAGCCTCCCTCACATAAAGCTGATAGAGGCAATCAGGTTGGAAATTTAAGCTGCTTGCTGACACTGTTTCCTCGCCAGTTCGTCAACTACCCTATGTTGGTAACCAGGCCTCACGCTTCATGTTCATGAATCTCAAGTGCTCTACTAACCTTGTTATCTCGTGTTCTAGTTACTCCAATAAAACTCCTTCACACTGCACCACTCATCTCAGAAATCTGGTTAACCCGCCAGCTCGCGGAATCATCTCCTTGCCTCACCTGCCTGCCCTCCTGCCCTTACACCACCTCAGGACCTTCACCACTCAGGACAGCTGCCACACACCACCTAACCCACCTGGACCGCACCACCTCTCCCTCAACGCTTCCATCTCCCACCTGCACAGTAAGACGGAGATTTTCATAGCTTTCCAGTCTCTCCAGAACTCCTCATTGGCTACCGCTCTAACACTGCTCTCCTCTCTTCCAGTACGTACCTAATCACCAGCAGCTGCCGTTGCTCTCTTGGACCTGTCCCCTTGCTTATCCCTCTCCCCTGGCCAAGGCCCTCACACCCCATATATCAAGCCTTAAATCAAGTACTAACGTGAACGTCATTTTGGTGTTAGTCAATAAACCTTTGTTAAACCCTTTACTCTGCATCTGCCTTGGGTTTCCTGCACGTGGGTTTGATTTTTGGTGCTCGGTCTCCGGCCGTTTTGTGACAATAATAATTAAGACCAGGTAAGTACATTTTTTTTTTCCAGATGTATTTTTAACTCTGTTACACTAGGATGTAGTACTGCAAAGAAGAAGAGTAAAACAATGAAGGAAAAACCATTGTGTTTAGCTTTGATAAATTAAAATGTACCATTACACTCAGAGGATCAATATGAAATCAAAATATATGCAAATTTTACATGAAGCACATGACTGATAGTTGTTCTGTCCTGAGCTTTTGTTTCCTATAGCACCCACTTGGTAATTGCAAATGTTCGAGGGAGGAATATCACCAAAAGTGGAAAAGTAAGCCCCGATGGGGATGATAACACCATAAATGTCACTTATGGTCAAATTCCTAAAATTTGACACTAAGTATAAAATTCTCAAAAATTTTAGAGACGGAGAGGAGTTCTAGATAAACATAATTTGTCAAACCCCACAGGGGTGGAGGGTTTGAATCTATAATATTTTGAAATAACACCCAATAAAATGTTGACCATGTTGATTATGTTTATTCTAGTGTGCAGAGATTTGCTAATCTGACCAGGGAATGTAATAAACAGGAATGTCAGAACAGTAAGCGTTAAAGTCAACCTTGACAGTTCAGACTAGGATGACGTTGGACATCCTGAGGGTGGAAAAAGGGTTGGTGTGACCAAGGTGTGGTTCGGCTTGTTGTATGTACATTTCAAAGTGATACAGCTCTGGATGGGCCAGTTACCAGGGCATGGAAGGATGACAGACTTTATTAAATGAGGAAAAGGAATTTTCTGGGATTGAAGATCCTCTGGGTGAGTGGTTGACTAAAGCATGCATTAAAATAAACGCTTGATCATTGGCCATATTTACAGCTGTATTGACTTGTTGTGGACGCGGTCTATCTCATGTTTAAGGACTCTAAGTGAAAGATTGAAAACAGTGACATTAAGGGAAGAAGATGCAGTGCCATACTATCAGATGCCAGTGAAGGTTGGGCTCAATGATGAGTCAGGTGAGCTGGATTCATGGTTGAACCAAGACATAAATTCTCCTGCGGTGGTCAGTGAGGGAAAAACAGAGTTGCAAATGTGAACTTCATATTAACACACAGGTTTTGTTTCTAGGCAGTTCTGCAGATGCAGGCGGAGCCAGGAGTTCAACAGATCTAACATAATTAAACTGATTTCATTCCCTAACACAGGGCAGCAGGGCTAGAGCAACAATACTCGAGAGGAGAATTTCTGATGTTTTCTGAGATATGATGTCACTAACCTTTTCCTTTAATTTCTAGCTCCGGTGAATTGACACATGGCACTGTGTCAAAAAGGGGGAAGTCGAGTTTTAACATGAAACAATGGTTTCAATGACTTTATTTGTTTGTTTAATAAGTTGGGTATGGTAAAACTTAAGATTATGACCCAGAGGTTCCCAGACTTTTTCGTGAGAACCAGTGAGAAGCATAAATCATCATTTTCACGTTTAAGCATTAATGATTGAAATAAACTGAATAGCGTTTAGAAGATAAAATGCCACTGGAGAGGAAACCGTGGGACAGCAGGCTGAATGAAACATATGCTTTTGTGAAAAGGAGGGAAAATGTTAGAATTGAAAATGGTTAATTTGTTTTTGAGTTCTTTTACTTAAACAAGCGGTTATAATCATTTTCATACACACATTGCCAATAAGAGTTGACACTCAGTCTTCTGAAGGTCATAAGTAAATGCAAACATGCTTAAATGGTCCGTATTTATATAGCGCTTTTACTAGTCCCTATGGACTCCAAAGCGCTTTACACATTCAGTCATCCACCCATTCACACACACACTCACACACCGGTGATGGCAAGCTACATTGTAGCCACAGCAACCCTGGGGCACACTGAGAGAGGCGAGGCTGCCGAACACTGGTGCCACTGGGCCCTCTGACCACCACCAGTAGGCAACGGGTGACACTGGCAGTGTCTTGCCCAAGGACACAACGACCGAGACTGTCCGAACCGGGGCTCAAACCAGCAACCTTCCGATTACAAGGCAAACTCCCAACTCTTGAGCCACGATCGCCCATGCTTACACATGTAGATATGATTAGAATAAGTCTCTGGATCAGAGGGTCCTGAACATGATATTCTAAACCAAATTTGAATCACTAGAACAACAACGGATAACAACATTAGATTTTTAAGGCTAGGCAGAGAGGTGTTTTGGTTTTCTGTCTCTTACAGAGGAAGGAACAGACATCGGGAAATCCAGGAACACCAGACCAAGGAGGTTCGAAGAGGAGTAGAGAATCACCCGACTGGAAGAAACTCGTAGCTGCAGCAATAAAATAAAGGTTAAAAGCTCCTCAGACAGAAGTTCTAGTCTGAGTACGTGGGAAAGGTACAAGGTAGCACCAAGATGAGGTTGGGGAAAACTGTAGCACCAAAATAAAGCTGTGGGAGAACTGGAGAGTGATGGGAGTGTCATCTGTAACTACTGTTGTTGTTGTAAATTTAGTCTTTCTTGGATCTGAATTGCCCAAACACAGAGGTCATCCCACATAAGGTCCATCCGTTAAAGGAGGACAGAGGGCCATAGGGGTAAGAAGAATTGGACCTCGCAAAACTGGATTATAAGGTTTATAAAAAACTGGATTATAAGGTGTAAGTGATCTCTTTAAAAATAGATCAAAGGGGGAATTGTGAGATTACTATTATACAATCTCATGCCACGTTATACCCCTAATTAAAGACTGTGAAATTATGTAGTTTTAGTTTGCATTGTTGTTGGCAGCACGGTGGCACGGTGGTCAGCACTGTTGCCGCACAGCAAGAAGGTCTTGAGTTCAATTCCACCATCAGGCGGGGGTCTTTCTGTGTGGAGTTTGCATGTTCTCCCTGTGTTTGCGTGGGTTCCCTCCGGGTACTCCGGCTTCCTCCCACCGTCCAAAGACATGCAGTTTGAGGGGATAGGTTAATTGGATAATCCAAAATTGTCACTAGGTGTGAATGTGAGCGTGAAAGGTTTGTCTGTCCCTGTGTGTTGGCCCTGCGACAGACTGGCGACCTGTCCAGGGTGTACCCCGCCTCTCGCCCTATGACAGCTGGGATAGGCTCCAGTGCCCCCCGCGACCATGGAAAGGATAAGCGGAAGCGAATGGATAGTTTGCATTGTTCTCCTGTCATGTTTTTAGTTTAGAATCTGATGAGCAATATTTTAATTTATTTTTTGATTTGTTGCTTTTCTGTTTTCTACCTGAGGGATTGCCACCTTAACGTGGTTAGGGGGTGATAAGGATAAGGATAAGTCGTGATAAGGAGCCGGCGCGCATCGTTCACGTCAAAGATCAGGCTCTAAGAGCCATTTCGTTCGCGACTGACACATCACTAGTACCCAAACTCCGTACCTCCCTCCATCCAACCACACACTTCTTTGGGTTTGCCATTAGCCCTGCCTGCCTCATGGACTCCGGGACTGTGACCAACCACTGCAAATGATCCACCGAGTTATCACTATGAATGACAACACCATCCAGGTAAGGAACAGCATATGCAGTGTGAGCTAGCGCTCCACAAGGTGCTGGAAAATGGTCGGGCTTCAACCAAGGCAAACAGAAGTGTGACGAATTGATACGAACCATACAGAGTAGAGAAGGACGTTTTTGTCTGTGGACTCTGCACACAAGGGAATCTGCCAGTGGGCGTTGGATAAATGTAGCATAATAAAAATACAAGCAGTGCTTATACAGTCCGGGTCAACACGGGGCACGGGATAAGCATCAAACCATGAGACCTTGTTCACTTTGTGACAATCACCACAGAACCATATAAAACCCTGCGCTCACTTCTTAATTACCTGGAAGCACTTTAAAGACAACCGGCCCCTCTCAACAGCCAGACAGGCTGCGTTTCAAAGTGGTGCTCCGTGAGAGTCGTGCAGACGAGCAGGGGGGAGAACACATCTTCAAACCACTGCTGCAATGCAGGAACATCACCACCACCACAGCACGTTTTTGAGAAAAATCAAATATTTCTGTCCTTGAAGATCATTTCAGAGTTTTTAACGAGCTGCAGGAAACCTGTTCAGTGTGAGTGGAGAACAGCCAAGTCTCCTCCTCTGATAAACCTCTACATGTACCACTGAAAACTGTTAAATTACTTTGAATCTGAAATCATGGCTCAAACTACTTGTTGTGAGACCATTTCTTTATTTTTCACACCAAACTGTTTAATAAGACAAACTTTAGACAGAGTTCATGAAATATAAGTAACGCTTTAACATTATCAGGATTTTCATAATGCAAACTTCAAATTAACAAGAAAACAGCTGCAGAACATGTGGATCAAAATGAATTCATTAAAAAACAACATGTGGACTTCAAGAATACAGTAAATACACTAAAGTAAAAGGAGGAGCCAAAAATAGAGGTTTAATAGAATTTGAAACAACTAAAAGTAGTCACCTGTGATCTTTAAAATGGTCTTGATGTGTGCTGCTGTTTTAACTTTTAACACTTCTTTAAAATGAATACTTAAAAAAAAAAGAAGTTAATTTTGGAAAAACTAAGAAAGTTCAAATGAAAGAAATTGACTGAAGTCTAATTGTTGAATGTTGTCATTGTGGTTCTTAAATTTGAGTCTTAGTTCAATCTATAGGATCAAGACATTCCTTTGTCTCTGACCACCTCTCCAGCTACTCTGTGCTGGGGGAGGTTTTATTGTAGACACATCTGTTTGTTGATTCTGTTTGTTGTTTGGTAAGCTTCCTGCCTGATCTCAAGGTTTTTAGGTCCGACCCTGAAACCAGAAGAGGATCTTTCTCTCTCTTCAGATTCATTGTGATCCAGTGATTTCAGTCCTGCATGATCAGGCTGATGTTTGCACAGAGCAGATAATGAAGTGAATGTTTTTGCACAGCTGTACACCTTAATTCCAGAGTGGGTAACTAGATGCTTCAGTAAGTTGCTACTTTGAGAAAAGGCTTTACCACACAACTCACAGATGTAAGGTTTAAATCCACTGTGGATGAGTTGGTGTTTTTTTAAACCTCCAGCCCGGGTAAAAGACTTTCCACACAAGTCACAGCTGTAAGGTTTAAATCCACTGTGGATGAGTTGGTGTGTTTCTAAGGTTTGAGCCAGGGAAAAAGACTTTCCACACAAGTCACAGCTGTATACTTTAACTCCACTGTGGATGAGTTGGTGTCTTTTTAAGGTTTGAGCCTGGGAAAAAGTCTTTCCACACAAGTCACAACTGTAAGGTTTAAATCCACTGTGGATGAGTTGGTGTGTTTTTAAGTTTTGAGCCAGGGAAAAAGACTTTCCACACAAGTCACAGCTGTATGCTTTAACTCCACTGTGGATGAGTTGGTGATTTTTTAAGCTGTGAGCCCGGGAAAAAAACTTTCCACACAAGTCACAGCTGTAACGTTTAACTCCACTGTGGATGATTTGGTGTGTTTTTAAATGTTCAGACTGGGAAAAAGACTTTCCACACAACTCACAGCTGTACGGTTTAACTCCACTGTGGATGAGTTGGTGTTTTTTTAAGTCTCCAGCCCAGGTAAAAGACTTTCCACACAAGTCACAGCTGTACGGTTTAACTCCACTGTGGATGATTTGGTGTTTTTTTAAGTCTCCAGCCCAGGCAAAAGACTTTCCACACAAGTCACAGCTGTAAGGTTTAAATCCACTGTGGATAATTTGGTGTGTTTTTAATTGTCCAGCCTGGGAAAAAGACTTTCCACACAACTCACAGGTGTAAGGTTTAAATCCACTGTGGATGAGTTGGTGTTTTTTTAAGTTTCCAGCCCGGGTAAAAGACTTTCCACACAAGTCGCAGCTGTACGGTTTAACTCCACTGTGGATGAGTTGGTGTGTTTTTAAGTGTCCAGCCTGGGTAAAAGACTTTCCACACAAGTCACAGCTGTAAGCTTTAACTCCACTGTGGATGAGTTGGTGTCTTTTTAAGCCGCCAGCCTGGACAAAAGACTTTCCACACTCATCACAGCTGTATGTTTTCTCTCCCATTCTTCTGTGAGGTTTGTCGGCCTCCTGAAAGCGCTGACTTCTCACTCCATGTTGGTCCTGCAGTGACAGAGATACAAACAGAGGCACTGAGTGAAATGCAGTCGTGGAACAAACAGAAACTCCCTCCATCAGTGGAATCAAACATGTCAAAAAACACATTGTAGGTGTGTTACCATCACCTTCTAGAGAAATTATCACATTTCAATGATGTGCTACAATGAGAGTTGTAATGAAAAATACATATTGAAGAAATATTGATCAGCGGAGAAAATCTTTTACTTAGGGCTGGGCGATATATCGAGTTTTTTTTAAAAATATCGATATATTTTCATAGGAGACATAAGACGTGACAATATCGTTTATATCGATATAGTATATGTTACGTTATAATTATACTTGTGGAGCCGCAGGTTTGCGTCTTTCGTCCACTTTTGTCTTTACGCAACGTTACTCGGCCTCGCCTCTCCTTCATTTAACACAACTCCTCCTCCCCCTTAGCTTCACCTGCAGGCAATGACAAGATGAACGCGGCAAATCTCCGTTAGCGAGTTGCCACGGATCGCCCCGTGCGTGGCGCTGGACAACGTCAACATGTTAGCGAGCTAACCGCGAGTTAACCACGCTAACGACATGCAGCCCACAGGGGCTACACGGCCTAAAATCCTTTCATTTTCTCAAAAATCGACAGTGCGCCTTATGTATGAATTCTGGTTGTGCTTACTGACCGCGAACCGATTTTGCATGGTACACGGCGCTCACCAATCTGTCAAAAATGTTTTAGTACGACTTTGCTAAGCTACAGGGCTGCACCACTTGATGGATTGTCAGAGCATTGCGGCTACCGTAGTCTGGTGCCTCGCGGAGTGATACGTACTGTGCTTCAACGTAATATTACCGTACTGTGTGTGTATAATGGCCTGGATCTGTCTCTTTGTTATTATACTCAGCGTCTGTTAGTTTACATTTTGACTGCACAATTGTGAACACTTTGTTATGCACAAAAACAACATTGTTTTCTTTTATTTATGGAGCATGATTAATTAATAAATGCTCATAAAAAAAAAAAATTCGAGATATATATCGTATATCGCCATCCAGCTTAAAAAATATCGAGATATGAATTTTGGGTCATATCGCCCAGCCCTACTTTTACTCATAAAAAATTGTGAGTTCAACTGATGATATTGTTGTTTCAATGTGTGCTGATAAAAATGATCTTTGTACTTTCTTATAACCTGAGTTTTTTGTTTGTGAATGTAAATTGTGTATGTATGGAGGAGCCCAGGATGGAAAAGAAAAAGCTGCTGTTAATAGGTTTTTAAAAACCAACTAGCTGTGCACAGTTTCAATAACAGTGTAACTGTGATATTTGTCTTACCTTTTGTGTTGAAGTCATCGTTTCCTCTGTAGTGGCTGAGCTGAGTCCAAATGGCTGAAATTGTTCCTCTGCTGCTCCAGACTCTTCTCCTCCTGTTACTTAGCTGGGACACAAAAAGTATATATATGTATATTATTCCTGATAAAATATATATATTGTCAGAAGAAAATTATGTTTTGATCAGTTACATGAAATGTATCAGTGAAGCACATGTTTATGTGACTTTTGACATGTCTCTTGTCTGTGATAAACAACTGGCAGCTTCCTCTTTTTTGTTCTAGAACATACAGATTTAGAAAAGGGGAACCTCAGCTCTGAGAATAACTCTGTGACCTTTGTACAGCACTACACACACACACATACGCAAGCTTGTATAAATAAAGAACGCAGACAGTGATTAGGTGCAGATATACACTCCATAAAGCACCCCTCCATTAGCCAAACCCATCTATTTTCTGATTGGATAGTTAAATTTGTGATTGACATGACATTGGCCAATCAGATGAAAAGTAGGGTCAAAATTCGTACTTGTAACTTGCAGCGTTTCACACGTATTTTTTGGCCAAGTCCACACACAAATCTTTTTTACGCACACACAAATTCTTTACACAAATAAATCCTGATTTAGAAGTACAAAACTGATTAACAAGTACAAAATATTTATGACCACAATTTTAGCCCATAATTGTGGGATACATGGGACCACGAAGCGTGCACCGGACCACGGTTGATATTTGGGGAAATCGACGGCGCATTTGGAGTACACTTCGGATTGGGACAGCCATCATCGCATGGCGGTGACGTAATCGCACTCAAAATGCCTACTTCAAGCGTGCAGTCTCTAAATTGGGACACAGCCATAATCTGTGCGTGGACAGAAGAAGTGTCAGACAGACTCATACAATTGACTGATTAACATGTGTTCTATTTTGTGAACGGTTCATAAAAAGGCATTCCCTGTGAGTATACACTATTGTTTGGCACTTTATGTTAATTAATAGCAGTTACATATATGCAATATTACGCAGGCTAATTTATGGTTTTAGGCGGTTATTGGCTGTTAGCATTAGCATTTGTTTATGCAGTTCGTCACGTGATTACTAACATAATTACTGATGTCACGAGAGGGGCCGTGGCCAGGATTTTCGGTTGAGGTGCCATGTTTCTGGGCCAAACAAAGCGCAAGCAAAAGAGGACCGAAAGCACACGGATAACACCCGCTATGATTCGTGCTTGCTGTGCGGTCGGTTGTAATGTTAGATCGCACGGCCGGCAAGGGAATAAGGTTGAAAATGGTTTATCTTTTCATTCTTTCCCCACTTGGACGCAACATAAGGCAGCTCATGTATCGGATGTTACCAAAAGAAGGCGTCTAGTCTGGATAGCAGCTGTGAGACGAGCTGATATCCAGTTCTCTTCCATCTCCAAATATCTGTTGGTGTGCTCCAGACATTTTCATTCTGGTAAGTTATAGATATGTTCATATCACTCTTTATGCGGTCTTTAAGTCTGAGGTCACTAGCCGTGTCTGGGTTCAAACTCCGCTGCAGGTCCATGAATCACACGATCACTGTGGCATCACTGATAGTTGAAAAACTATCTATAGTCTTTCATCCGTAATAAAATGATCAGCGTTCTGCTCTAGCATGTGTAACAATTGAGTTTATCATCCAGGCATCCATGAAAACGAAACGGAATTCATGACATTTAACGGAGTTGGAAATTAGCAGCAAGTTAGCTCGCTAGCTTCCATCTAAATACAATATAGCATGTCCTGACTGAGGGATGTTGGAAACAAATTCATATGTACAGCTCTGCTATCACTCCCAACATTTTGGTCCTCTTTCGCTAGCGCTTTGTTTGGCCCAGAAACAAGACGCCTCAACCAAAAATCCTGGACACGCTCCCTCTCGTGACATCACGCACCAAAAGCCCTATTAGGCTAATCGTTGTGTCACTTCAGACAATCCCTTTCCATCAAGGATTTTTAATTTGTTGCGTTGCTGTACAACGCATTGTACAGCAGTTGTTTTGTCTGTTCTCAATTTTGCCAGCTCTATTAAATATTAATATGTTTGTAGTTTTGTAGTTTTTCTTCAACTTCTTTAATTCTCACTCGCTTTTGCAAATTTGTACTTTTGTTTTACTCGCAGCAACAACTCCACCTCATTGTCAGCCCATTAAAAAAAACTTGGTGCTTTTCCTTGAGATTTTTGCCGCAACGTTTCAAAGAGCCAGAAAGTAAATAAACGGCAGACAGAAAAAAGACGCTGGTTGAATCGTCTTAGATTTCACGCATGCACAATAGAGGAACGCAAGCGTTTACAGCCGTTTCAGTGTGGACACGCAACTGTTTGAAAGAAATTGAAAACATTAGTGTGGATGTGGAGCGTTTTCAGACAAAAACGCTGTTTTCAAATCTATCCGGGCTAGTGTGGACGTAGCCACCATTTGACCCTAAAATTGAAGAAGCTTCTCGGATGAGAGCTGAAATGTCTTCAAGCAACTTAAAGAAGTCCAGACACTTTTCTTTCCAAGCTCCATAGACTACGATGACCTGGATGACTAAGAACCTTCACAGACATGTTCATTTCCATAGAAAAGAAACAGGCAGACTCTGCTTACAGGATGTGATCTGACAACATTAATCAAATATTTGTTCAAGACCGATTGCATTGTTA
The DNA here is from genome assembly GCF_013358895.1 of Oreochromis aureus. NCBI lineage: Eukaryota > Metazoa > Chordata > Actinopteri > Cichliformes > Cichlidae > Oreochromis > Oreochromis aureus. The sequence continues at coordinate 85,801,262 of NC_052944.1, read as the reverse complement.
ACCCTTTAAGACACCACATATTTTCAAAAGCGGTCCGACACTTTCGGAGACGTCTGTTACCCACCAGCTTGATAGCTAGCCGGGGTTCAAGGCTCACTAGAGCCGGTGAGAACAGCGTACTCCTGGCAAATCATTTTCAAACCCATCGCCATCTTTCGCTACTCAGGTTAAACATGATATATAAGTCACTTAGATAACTTAAAAATGTTATTTTTGGCTTTTTTTCAATATTTTATTTGTTCCTGAGTAAATCGGTTTGGGTGAGACTAAAGTTATAGTTTTTACACAGCTGAACATCAAGCAGACAACTGATTATCAGAAGTGTGAGATGCTCGAGAATATACTCCAGTGTCCTGTTATATTTTAGATAGCAAGGAGCAGGCGGCTGAGTTTATTAAACTCAAAACAATCTGCAAATGTCAATAAAATTTAATCGGTGACTAGTCGACTATCAAAATAATCGTTTGTGGCAACCCTATGCGATACCAATACCGATATCATAAATTTGGATATCTGCCGATACCGATATGAATCTGATATAGTGTATTCTATAATCAATAAAACTGATTTTTTTTTTTTTTTTTTAATCTTGCTGCAGGAGTAGGAGTAGGTTCAGCCGGATGGTTCCCCGGGCTCAGTCGGGCAGAGGGGTTAAGTGGTGGGGTGTGTTCAGAGCCCTGCATGAAAACAAGGACACTAACCCTGGTGGACCAAGCTCAGGTAAGATTTTTTACGTTGTAAGGATATAGTCATGTGCAGTGTTGGGTAAGTTACTATAATTAATAACTTAGTTACATTACTAGTTACTTCTAAAGTAACTTCTAAAGTAACTAAGTTACTCATTACTTTCGGGGGTAACTAGTTACTAGGGAAAGTAACTTTGCTTTTACTCAGAATTCTCTCGTTAATGTGTTGCTTCTGTAACTGGATACCCAGCAAGATTGCCAGTCTTCTAGCTTGCTTACTTGCCACAAGTGCATTGTGCCACCTACCAATAGAAAGGAAAAAATTATGTGCATATTTCCACGAGAGAAATCCCACGCCTGGACCGTCGTTGACCGCCACCATGATTCTAGCCTATGTCACAGCGTCATGTTTTTACATCCAACACAAAAACTGCAGTCGTGGTGCTTTCGATTAAATAAAACCAGAAATTCTGCCTTCCGAATAGGAAGATGTAGGTAACAACAGACTCCAGAGAAGCTGCATACAGGGCTGGACTGGGACAAAAATTGGCCGGGCATTTTGACTAGAGACCGGCCCACCATTATAGATGGGTCGGTCATAAAGCCTCTGAATGAAAAGAAACGCTGTTGTGACCGTGATGTACACTGTTCTGATGGTATATATGCATAAATAGATATTTTAAATGAGAATAAGAAAGAAAAGTATTTTTTTGTGCCCCCCTCTCCTTGTTAATGCCCTACCTGGCCGCCTGGCAAAACTTTGCTAGATCTGCCCCTGCTCAGTTACCAGCTGTCAGCTACATTAAAAAAAAAAAAAAAAGAAAAGGATCCTGGTGTTATTTGTCTCTCAGAAACAGTTCATAACTTCCCTTCAACTCATTCACATCACCTAAAAGGTAAACCTGTTTCTCCATCACCTGTTCAGCTCTGATGATTCAGTAAGGACATCTCCTGGTTTCATCTTCATGTTTTCCTCTCACCAGATAACCAAACCGACATCATGACCAGCAGCTTTACAGCTGTGGCTCCAGCAAACATCAGCTGATACTAGAAAGTAATATTAAATAAATTCTAACAACAGCTGATCAAGCTTAAACGTGCTTCTGTTGTTTAGCGCGACATCCGCTGGTTTCCTCTTCTGGGGCAAAGTGGGCGATAAACAAACAAGAGAGAAAAGCCGATCAGCTGATCACTGATCAGTTTCATGATTGAAGTAGAAACAGGAGAAGGAGGGGGAGAGAATGAGAGGAGAAGAGGCAGTTGTGCAGTAAAGACATAGAAAAACTCCAGCTTTCTCTTCTTCATTGTAGCTGAAGTCCGGGACAAATCGCGTCCCTTTTCAGCTCAATACGAAACGGGTAATGTTTTCTCTGAATACGAGACGATTCCCTTTTTGGGGGATGGTTGGCAACTCTAATAATTAACCTTATCAGTAAAATCATAGCACCCACCCACGTGTATAGAAACTCCGTCATGCTAGCTAGTACACAGTACGAAAAAGTCAGCATAACAAAAATAAACTCCACCTAAACTTGGTTTATATCTGCCCCAGATAGACTGCAGGTCATAACTTCTTACCTGAAACTGAGTTCACCTGACACTCGGAATCCTCGGGTCTCTCCTCTTGCCTCCCCTTTCTCTCATCCACCTGCTGGCCTCCACCACTTGCTAATGTTACTGAATCTGTGGAAGCTCCACGATAGCCACCACACCAAGTAAAGAATAACGAGCTTATCTAAATCCCAGTAACGATTAACGCGTTCCTGATTTTGTCATAATAACTAGTTACTGTGCTCGTTACCACAATAATGACGTAGTTACTGTAACATGTTACCTAATAACGAGTTAGTCCCAACACTTGTCATGTGATACATTTATATTCCCCTATGTCATTCATTCCTATTTGGGCTGTATTTACTGATATATGTAATTTCTTAATGTTCTGTTTGTTTTATCAGGGGAGAAGAATGATGTGGGTGAGGCCTTGGTCAACATGATGATAGAAGATTCCCAGCCCTTCGCTATTGTTGAGGACCGTGAGTTTAGAAAGGGTGTTAAAGCTTTGAACACTAACTATGTTTTCCCCACAAGGCAGGTGTGTATCTTAAAATATGAAGCATGTTTCCATTTTGCCCATATTTCCATATTAAGAGTTGCACTTTCTTTTGTTTAGGATTTGAAAGCTATGGTGGTCCAAAGATACAAAGAGCCCAAACAAACAGAAAAACTGACTGTGGCAAAGACTTCTGCAGTTAGTTTGACATCTGATATGTGGACCTCCATTAACACAGAGCCTTACCTTGCTGTCACCTGCCATTTCATCGATTCTAACACTGCATTGCATTCTGTAGTGTTAGGAGCCTCATCTTTAGCAGCTTCTTCATCAGAAGCTTTTCAGCCTGTGACTCGAGGTATATGAGCACATTTTGATTTATTGTGAGGCGATCATGGCTCAAGAGTTGGCAGTTCGTCTTGTAATCTGAAGGTTGCTGGTTCGAGCCCCGGCGTGGACAGTCTTGGTCATTCTGTTCTTGGGCAAAACACTGCCAGTGTCTGGCAGCCTCTCCTCTGTCAGTGCGCCCCAGGCCATGTTTTACCATTTTATTGTATTTAGTTACTTTCATTCGGTTTTTCTTGCAACTGCTGCTTCGCCTGTGCCCTGTGAAAAGGTATTTTCAAAAGCAGGGGAAATCCTCTCAAAAAAGAGGAACCGTCTTAATCCCAGCACTGTGGAAAAGCTGCTATTTTTCAATAAAAAAATGAAAACTTCTCCCTAGTGTCATAGGCACTGTTATAAAGTCACAAGCACATTCACATCACAACTCCCTCCCTATTTGTTTCCATGTACATTCCTGTGTTAAGCTGCCAATCTGTTATACACAAACATTAACATAATATTAAATATAACTACTATTTAGAGTTTAGTTATTGATGTAATGAAAAAAGTAATTTATTTATTCAACTTGAAGCTCCACACGCTAGTTTGTGTCATTCTCCAGATGTACATAAGCACGATTACAGTTTTACAATCATTCCAAAACTCTGTCCTGAAAGTTTCCACTTTCTTTTTTGTATCAGACATACTGAGACAATATTCGGGATAAATAACCATGAAAACAGCTCCAGAGAAAATACCAAACTATACCCAATTTACAGTACTATACTTTGAATAGTCTCATCTTTGAGCTTAGAATAAAGGGAAACTATAACAGGTGAGAGGGATATTTCACTGGATTCTGACTCTGGGTGACCCCCACTCCTTACCCTTTCACCCACAGCCAAGATTACTGAACAGTTTCTGAGAAAATTAATCCTAAACTTTATACAAATAACCATACTCTACTTTTAATATTCACATCTTTGAGCTCAAGGAAAACTATAGGAGGTGACAGATATTTCACTGGTTTCTGACTCTGGGCCATCCCCACTCTTTACCCTGTGACGCACAGACAAAATTACTGTACAGTTTTTAGAGAAAATTAATACTAAATATTAGGGGTGCAACGATACTCGTATCGATATTGAACCGTTTGGTTCAGGTTTCGCTGAACCGGAGGCTGGCGCGCCAGCGGGACCTGCCAAGCTGGAGACGGAGGTTAAGGTGCACGGGGGTCCTGCCACGCCTGAGGGCGGCATGCTGTCCACGGCCGGCACGCAGGCCCAGCTGCCTGTGAGCCCCAGCTCACTTCCCCGCCTGCTGCGCCGCTGCTGCTTGCCATATGGGTGGCCATCAGGCCAGCTCCGGGGCTTCCGCTGGAGGCGCGGGCGACCGCCAGAGTGGCCACTTCCCCATCGCTGGGCTGGGGCATGGTGCGCCGATGGTCCGTGCCGATTCCCGCGCCTGCTTGCAGGGTGAAGTGAAGCGGACGAGGGGGTATGTGGCAGGGCGTGTTCTGCGATGCCGCTGCAGATTTGGTGGTGGTGATGTGTACGGCTGTCAGCGGGAGAGCTGCAGCGTTTGAATGTACTGTTACAGCAACCGTGTGATTATTCTAAGAAGAAATGATGCTGCGAAGCATGAAAATGCCATCGGGTCTGCCCTGGTGGCAATCGTTTTCCTTCATTTCTGCGTTTACGTGTGGACGGGATTATGTTTTAAAACGAAAACGGAAAATCTCCGTTTTCAAAAATACCCGTGTACGTGTGGACGTAGCCTTAACCGCAGTCAGCTACCGCCAGATTATAATGTTGCAAGCAATCACAAACTCTACAGTCTGTCTAACTCCAATGAATACCAATCAATCTATTGTTCGCAACAGAGATAAACTCAACATAAACTGAACCCACATTAAAGTTAGCTCGGTGCTTACCTTTACATGAGCCCACAAACCGAGAGAAACTCCGTGATGAAGCTGGAAGTATTTCTAAACACAGGAAACAGATCAGGGAGCAGAGACCCACGTGGTTCACGCTGATCTCAGCTACGATCCAGGAGACAAGGGTGTGCAGATCGATGCAGATATCGATCCAAACGTTGGTAATGGTATATGTTCCTGTAAGTTTACTACATTAGTCCCGTTTTATGAAAAGCAGCTCTCTCTATGCTCGCCTCATCTACTGCACACACACACCTTGCTCCGCCCCCTTTCCCGGCCTCTGCTGTGATTTGTTGCTGTGCGGTCACGTGACTCAGCTGCATAATGAAACCACGTGGGGTGTTATTTCAAAATTAGGGCCTATAGGGCTTCGGAGCGTGATGTCACTGGCGGTGGGCCACGCCCTCTTTCGCCATGACAGTAGGACAGACAGGATACAGCTTCAACTATGGTTCATACGTGTTGTGTTGGCAGTTGCAACGTTAGATCACATGATCCAGCAAGAAGCTGGATAATGGGCTCTCTTTTCATCATTTTCCATCCTGGAGGCAACGTGAGGGATGCCATGTATCCGATATTACTAAACAAAGACGTCAGGCTTGCATTGCAGCGGTGAGACGAGCGGATCGAGTTCTGTGCAATCCCCAGCTTTTTGTTGGTTTGGTCTCCACATTTTCTTTCCGGTGAGTTCTAAATTAATTCATATCACTATTAAAAGGCTTTTAGTGTTTTTTCAATGCGCTGAGGTCATAGATAATGAGATAAAACATGCGTGTGGTTGGAGTGCATGTGTGATGCTGCAGAACCACGTCATGTCATCATTAGACTTGTTGTCAAGACCGCCTAATCCGAGACCAAGACAAGACCAAGACCAGAGGGTATCGAGACCAAGACAAGACCAAGACCAAGAGCAAGTAGACGAGACCAAGACCGAGACCAAGTCGAGACAAAAAACTCTGTAAACTGCAGCCAGATGCTGCTACTTTTACGGGTGTCAGCCATATTTATGTGTTTTTGCTTTCGCACAGCCCTCCTCACCGTTGTCTACTGTCTCACTCACTTACTGAGAGGACAGACGGATGCTCCACTTGACTGTTGCGTCTCTCACCCTCTCTGTTTTTCACATAATGATATTATCCTATATCTTCGCATGTGATTGGCCACAACATGGAGGGATTGGAGCATAGCTGAGCCACTGTGTGAAAACTGAGCAGCAAAAGGAAATTAAGTGAGGGTAGAAATGACTGAAAGATTATAAGGCTCTGTTTTGAGCTTTGTTCAAAAAAGAATGACTTCATGTAGGAAAAAAATATATATCACATATGCAGGACACCTTAAACTGTATCAAGACACAGGGACTAAACCCCAATTCAACCAGACCCAGAACTGATCCGGAATTAAATCAGGACTACAACAGTTCAAAATCAGGACTACTTAGGACTTAACCAAAACAGAACCAGAATCAAAACTAGATGACAGTAGCACTAAAAATCATCATAGACCTGCACTACACTTATTTTTTAATTCTACCAAAGTACACTATTTAGATTCAGAAAAGTTTATATAATTATTTAGCCTTCATAAGCCTGCATAACTTAATAAATATAGAATTTGAAAAGTAACAAATGGTATCTAAAAAGTTACACTATGTACTAGATACATGTTCTGATGAGTTTTGGCAAACAACCATTTGACTAACATGTGTGTCTCACCTGCTCTTGTTCCATCTCTGTTTTGTCCTCTTTCTTCATCTCCCTCTCTGTTCCTCTCTCTCATTCTCTCTCCCTCTCTCTTCCTCGCTCTTCCTCTCTCTCCCTCTTTGTGCTGACAATCAAGCCAAACACCAACATCATCAAATATACAGTTGAAACCAGATATTTACATACTCTTCAGATAAAAACACAAACATTGTAACATCCAATCAGACTAAATGTTTATTTTTTTAGATTGATAAATATAAAAAACATATTTGTTAACTTTTGTATTTTGTATTCAAAATTGAGCCACACTTATGGAGCTCCACAATTCTTTTCCTGGTGTTTCGGTTGACATTTCTTGATTTTCCCATGTCAAAGAAACAGGCTCTGTGTTTTGCCTTATATGCATCCACAGGTGTGTCACCAATTTACTCACATGGACTCTACTAACCTATCAGAAGCTTCTTAAGCTCAGAATGGAATCGTCTGGAGTTTTCTTATTAATTAACAATAAACTTAGTGTATATGTACTCCTAAATTTGATGAAAGTGATTAAAATAGACAGCTCCCTCTTTTTATTCTGACATTTAACTAATTCAGAAGATATTTCAACATTTATTTATCTAAAACAAAATAAGTTCACTCTGAATTGAGTTTTTATGTTTTCTCCCTAAAGTGTATGTAAACATCTGGTTTCAACTGTGAATATACTGCTGTGTATTGGAATTCCTCTTGTTTTGCATAGAAATATACTGAACAACATACAAAGCATAATATATAAAATAACATCTACCTGAGTTTTTTCTTTGAAAGAAGCTCCTTATGTCCATTGTTGTGTTCATCAGTACACAATTGAAACTGATTTAGAGAGTTTGTTTAGCCGTGGAGGTTAAGAACTGAAAATATGAAATGTAAGCTAAGACTTTCTAAAAAATCAGCATTGTTGTTCGGCTTTTTATTTATCCATTTGTTGATTCACTCGAAGAGCAAGTAACGCAACCAAGTGATCAGTTTGATATCAATCTTTTGTGATACACCGTCATATTTACATCATTTGTACAGTACAAATGATTTGTGTTGGTACCTGGTCACTCTTAAGCTCTCCTCTGTCTGCAGCAAACTCGCAGGGAGCAGCTTCTCCCCCCTCGCTTACATGTGTGCTGCGCTCAGTCGCCGGTGCCTGAGCTCGGATCATACCAAAATTAGGGGGAATTTATGACGGTGCGCTATGTGCTTCGTGTGTTGTTTTTGTTTTATACAGTTGTCAGCCAGGCATCTAACTAACAAATTACACTCCAAAAGACCCCATGCTTCTGAAAAAATGACCCTGGCTTAAGCCCAGTATGCCCCCCCCCCGCTCCGCTGATGGTTGACTCCAAATCTCCCGAACACTACGTCGATTTGAGAACGCAAGACCGAGACCAAGACCGAGACCAAAGTCAGTCGAGACCAAGACAAGACCAAGACAAAAGTCCGTCGAGACCAAGACGAGACCAAGACCACGTAAAAATGGTCTCGAGACCGGTCCAACTCTAGTCATCATGTCGACTGAGTAGCTTATGATTTAGCATTATTGCAGGCAAACCAGCATATGAAATGGATGTAACAAATCCAGACTGGGCACCGACACTGCACATGGGCCTCTAAAAACATACTAAATTGCTATCATTGTACACTAATCCGCACATAACTTCCAGATGAATCACACACCTGTCATGTGCACTAATTTTATCTTGCAGGCTTTTGTTATGCAGCTGCAGAGTCTGAAGGTGTGCCGCGTGCAGAAGTGATCGATGAAGATCTGACAGAAGACCAACAACAAAATCACCATGTCATGGAGGCTGTGGACAGCATTTGTGTTGGATAAGTGGAGGGTGAGGTACCAGCTGTAAATGTGGACAGTGGCGATCGGACAGACAGCATCACGGAAGCTAAAGCGCAGACGAAGTATTGTGTGTGCAATGAACAGGGCAGAGCAGAAATAAACACAACACTGCTTGATAAGATTGTTAAGGTTTGCTGTGTTTTGGTGAATATGTGCCCCAGTGTGGTTGTCAAACCAGCACCAAATGAAACTTACTCTTGTTGAGTATTCATAAATTGAATATGTTGTGTTGCATGTGTAGTTCATTGTAAACAACTGTACTTTGTGTGAAGTAGTTTCAATAAAACAGAAAAGAATAGTATATTTGTTTGTTTTTTTTATTCTTGATCTGTTCACATGTACTTAGCAAGTACATAAAAATGGAATACAAACTATTTACATGGCAACACACAGCTGGCATCAATCTTGAACCACAAAATGAAACATTACAGGCTATTTAGAGCAGCATGTTGTTTGGAGAAGTATTTCCCAACAAGTTCAGGAAGACACACTTTAAGAAAGAAGTCTTGTGCTTATGTCTGTGAAGGTTCTCAGTCACCCAGGTCATCATAGTCAAAGGAGTTTGCAAAGAAAAGCGTCTGGACTTCTTTAAGTTGCTTGAAGACGTTTCACCTCTCATCCGAGAAGCTTCTTCAGTTCTAAGGTCAAATGGCCGAGAGTCCCAGATTTAAACCCAGTGGGAGTATCCCCAAAGAGGGACAAAGGACCCCTGGTGATCCTCTAATCACATGAGCCAAGGTGTGAAAGCGGGTGTGGGACCTAATCAGCCAGGGTTTCGGGTGAGCTCATTGTGAAACCTGGCCCCACCTTGTTATGTGAATTCCTGAGGTCAGATGGCCCAGGATGTGAGTGGGCATTAAGGCGTCTGGGGAGGGAACTCAAAACTGGATTATAGATGGCAGACAGTTGGTGTTGTAAACCACCGCCTCTGTTCAAAGATGGTCGCTCACAGTGGACATAGATGGCCTCTTTCACTCCTCTTTCAAACCATCTGTCCTCTCTGTCCAAAATGTGAACATTGGCATCCTCGAAAGAGTGACCTTTATCCTTAAGATGCAGATGGACTGCTGAGTCTTGTCCTGTGGAGGTGGCTCTTCTATGTTGTCCCATGCGCTTGTGAAGTGGCTGTTTGGTCTCTCCAATGTAGAGGTCTGGGCATTCCTCGCTGCACTGTACAGCATACACCATGTTGTTAAGTCTGTGTTTTGGAGTTTTGTCTTTCGGGTGAACCAGTTTCTGTCTGAGTGTGTTGCTGGGTCTGAAGTACACTGGGATGTCGTGCTTGGAGAAAACTCTCCTGAGTTTCTCTGATACACCGGCAAGTCTTGTGCTTGCTTTAAACATGGTTCCCAGAAATCCACATCAGGGAAGATGAGTATTACAGCATGGACTCTCTGTGTCCACACAACGAGGTCACAGTGGTTGGAGTGCAGTTTCATTCAGTCGTTGTGAGTGCAGTACCTGAAACACACAAAACCACTTTTAATAAAAGGTCTGTAATGAACCAAGGCTAATATAGATGGGTTGGCTGTGCGTGCAAATCAAAAACTGTAACAAGTTGTTTAGAAAGTTATCAAGTTCAAACCGACTTACCTTTGTCTTAATGACATATTATTTTGTTTTATTGGGTTTTACGCAGTTTGACATTTCATTGTTCCTTCAATGCACTTCATATGATATCAGTAATTCCATAAATTTTCTTCTTTCAGGTGGCTTTAGGAAGACACGTTTTCCAAAACCTTCAAAATAGGCTGGTGCAGTTCTACCAACAACAGCCCTTGGACCTTGATCATATTGACTTCCTCTGCGTGAACGCATCAACTCTAGTCTGTTCTCTTTCTGCTCATATTAATGTTCCATCACTGGTAGGTTTATTTGATTTAGTTTTAGTTACCTTTAAAAATTGTTTCAATATATGCCATTCTTATGTATCTTGTAATGTTATTTTTACAGTGTAGTAATTATGCTATACAAATACACCTGTCATCCATTGCATTGTCAAATCCAAGATGAAATTTTGTTCTGTGTTTCAATATAAAGATTAGGGATAAGAATAATGTTACTAAGATGGTAAAACTGAATTCTAGGATTTCATCCAACTAAATATTTTAATGCAACCATTTTTTAGGTAGTTGAAGCTCTTCACCACCTCATCTGCCTCATCCATTCCAATATGGATACAAGAAGGTCTGCCATTGTTGTTGACAGCTCAGCTGGTGAACGGGGGAGGGCAAAGCTCTATGTTTCCAAAGACCACCTCAAAGATCTAAAAACGATCTTGTATCTCCAAGCTTTTGGGCATATCGCAGAAAACAGTCCGACGAAGAATGGAAGAGTGGGGCCTCTTAATAATGGCAACCTACAGCTCACTATCAGATGATGAACTTGACAACTTAATTGCAGCCATAAAACAGGAATCGAAATATCTGGGTTAGTTATTCATGTGTGAAAATAATGCTTGTAATAAGATTCTATTTTATTTTTCTTGCTAGCAACCTTTATATTTACATGAATAACACTAGCTGAATGTCATGATTAGTTAGTAGTTTGATTTACTGTACTATACGTGCCTTCCAATGTGCTGTTGTAATTGTTTCACTATGGAATGTCTTTTTAGGCTACAGAATGGTTAAAGGATGCCTCAGGGCACTTGGTCCACAGGGTGCAGTGGAACAGAGTATGGGATTACATGCGTTGTGTTGACAGTGCTGGAATCCTTGAAAGGATGGCAAATCTTGGATGTGTTGTGTAACGGCCCTAGCTGGGCCTCCTGATACTGCCCTTGTGTGGGCGTGGTGTTTTTCTCCGCCTCCTCCTCTCTTGCTCCACCCCTCTGTCTCTCTCTCGCTTCTTCTCTCTCCTCAGGACACAGCTGCTGCTCATTGGCCTCATTTACCACCTGGGCCCAGTCATCGGGCGTTTATCAGTATGCGTACTTGTGCGTACTTGCGTTCTCGTGTACTCGTGATACGTCATCAGTCGGAGACCAAGTACTGTTCCAATTCGAAGTACGCATCACGCCGAGAACGCGAAAAAGTCCCGGATGTGTTCTCGATCCGCCCATTTTATCGAGCATGCATCGGTGTAGACTTGGGACAGCTATATATCCCAGAATGCATTTCGTCCAAAACTCAACAGCGGACTCCCGGCACATCGTCCCCCCCCCTCCCCGCCCGCTCGCGGTCTTCTCACTACTCAGGTTAAAGAAACTCCAGCAGCTGTCTATAGTATTGAGTGTCCACTAGAATAGAAATAAAAGCGTTCTAACATCTCACCTGCTTGTTTTTATTAAGGTATGTACACGTATGTACATGTACACTATTTGTATTAATAGAGGTTTCACTACTGAGGTTAAAAATTATATATAAGTTACTTAGATCACTTCTAAATGTTAATGTTTGGTTTATTTCAGTGTTTTATTTGTTCCTGAGTAAACCGGTTTGGCTGTGATTAAAGTTAAGCTTCATAACATGTTACTCACAGTTAAATTAGGAGGGGACGGCAGTAAAAACTCCGGACCTGTGACATCATCACGCACGCTGGTACAAATCACGAGTCCGTGCTCGCGTTCTCGGGCGGGTACGTACTCGCGTGCGTTCTCGGCGAGTACGTACTCACCGAGAACGCAGTACGCATCGCGTGCATTTGGGCATTGATAAACGGCCATCAATCACCTCTCTGAGGTTATATAAGCTGGGGATGGACTGAATGTGGGAGGGTGGCTTTCTCTGGCGTCTCTGCGGTGCGTGTTATGTGTGTGATTGTCCTGCCTACGGTGTGGAGTGGTAGGAGCAGTGGGAGAGGTTTCTGGTGGTTTTCCTCTGTGCTGGTCAGTGTGTGTTTCCAGCCTAGGTGTGGAAAAGGCCTGCTGTGTAGTGATGGGCAGATGAAGCTTCATGAAGCACTGAAGCTTTTCATCCAATTGGTTCACCCCAACGCAAAGCTTCTTGAAGCTTCATTTGCCCTAGTAGGACATCTACTGGACGTAAAAATATTAGTTGGCATTAATTTGAAGAGTGTGGCATTTTGCACACAGCCTGTAAATGTCAGCAACAAAAGGAGTGTGTAAAAAATGTATATTGTAGTTATGACAGTATACTGTGTATATTTATACTGGCAGTATGGAATATGATTATTTGGAAATGCTTAAAATGGAAATGATCATTTACTGTGAGGTGAGGTGTGGTTGGGGTATGGACAGTGGTTGTGCTTTATTAACGTTGAGGTATGGACAGCTACACACTGAGGATTTGAGCCCCAGTCCTGCCTGTTCACATTTTATTCTGTAAAAACTAAATTTTCACTGCTTTTATGACCTTTTTAGTGCTAGGATTTACTGATTTAACAGATCTTTTAAATCCTTTGTCCTCCACAATGCTAAATGGCTGGGAGTCCTCAATCACCATGCTAACCAGGTCTTCATCTATTTGAGATTGTTCTCCTGAGGAAAGACAATAAAAAAACAAAGCACAAATATAAATATCACACACATAACTTACGTAATTTATTACACTTGTATAATATTGTTATATCATTTACTAACATGACTGCATGCTATATTATCATGGCATTTGATGGCTCACCTGGTCTTGCTCCACAGTCGGTGTTCCCCTTATTCTCATGCAAAGCTCTGTAGTGCCTAAGCATGGATGAGGTGTTGTTGTTATATCCCAGCTCCCTGGCACATAGCAAACACTTCACCTTGTACAAAGGTAAAGACAGCTTAACATAAATTGTATTGCACCATCAGTATTATGAAATTTACAGAAATTTACATACCTTGTTGGGAGGAATAAGATCAAAATGTTCCCACACAGGGGAGGACATCCTCCTCTTCTTAGCTGGCTCCATTCTCTCCTGACTTTCTCTCCTCACTCTCCTAAACCTCCAAACTCTCACTAACCGCAACTCTCCATCAAACACCCACATTTTGAATGAAGTCTGAGGGGTTTATATCGCTGTCATAGCACGCGGCAAAGTTCGAACCACTTCCTGAACCAGTCACGTGGTATAGCGGGCAGCGAGGCTTCGGACGTCATCATTTTCAGCTCCTCTCATAAACGAAGCAAGCCTCGATACGCGCATCGCGGAAACGCCCCCTCCATTACTCGACACAAGCTTCGAAGCCTCGATACAGAACGTCCCATCACTACTGCTGTGTGTGTGTGACCAGCCCCACCGTGCGTGGCTCTTTGTGAGTAGCTCTTAACCGAGTAGTGGTTTTGCTTAGGTGACGGCGGCCTCCATTACTTTGTTTGGCCTGCCTAGTTATCGTTAATAGCAGCGTTGCTGTCTTTTTCTGTTGAAGCCTTATAGTTGTTTTCTTTGTTGAAGTGGTCACCATTCTCTTTGTGTTGATCTGTTTGAGTTATCATTAAAGCAGCGGTGCTGTCTCTTTTTGTTGTTACTATTTATATGATTATTGAGTTAATTGATTATAATAAAGATTTATTTTGTGTTGAATACCTCTGCCTGGCGTTCTTTTCATTTCAACCCGGATCCAACTGTTACTGTCCCCCCCACCCTCTTCGCCTAGCTTTCATGTGGGAACGTAACAAAGTGGGGGCTCGTCCGGGATTGGAATGAAAGGAGTTGAGCTAATTACGATTGTGAACAGGTGTTTGTGTGTTGTGTGAGGGTCATTTGACTAGCTGCTGCTCTCCTGGCTAGAACAGGGAGTGTCTAGCTGAGCGTTTGCTCTTCCTTCGGACACTCGTTTTTTTTTGTTTTGCCTTTTTATTTTCGGAGCAAACCCGGGTGGGGATTGATTCTCTGTTGGGAGTAGGCTTTTCGGTGCCTTCGGCACTTGATGATTTGCCTTTAAAGTGGCCTCGAGCCTGGTACGCTTCAGAAGCTAGGTGAGGCTAGATTCTGAGTAGGCAGGACTGGGGAGAGGGTTGGTACTATTTTAGTTAATGGTTGACTTGACACAACACGTTTTGTTTGCCTGTTTTTTTTTTGTTTTTTTTTTTGGTTGTGTAGTGAAGGTGTTGTTTGGCCCTTGGGTGGTTAATTTATGTGTTTCGGGCCGATTTGAGTTTTCATGGCCACTTTTGATATTTCTGGGTTTACGGCAAAGCCGTCGCTTGCCGTGCTGGATGTTTGTAGGAAGAGGGATCTGCAGGAGGTGGCAACATATTACGGGATCAGTGTCTCCACTGGTCTACGCAAAACAGAGCTGAAGGCTGCTCTGGTGTCCGGGTTGTTGGAGAAGGGGGTGGTTGTAATGCAAGAACCCCCGAGCACACCCGGTCCGGCTGGACCAAGTGCAGCGCCTCATGTTCCAAGCCAGGTCGTAGAACCGTCATTGTCTACACCCGTGGGCCAGGGGCTGCCCGAGGCGGGCCAATGACGCTGCCCGTTTTGATCCGCTCTCCACCCAGTCATCAGAGGGTTCTAAGCAGGATGCTAGGCTCAAAGTCCGTCTGGCTCGTCTCCAGCTGGAAAAGGAGGAGCGTGAGAGAGTTCCAGCTGAAAGGGAAATAGAGCTTAGGCGTTTGGACCAGGAACTGTCCTTCTGACAACTGTTACTGTCCCCCACCCTCTTCGCCTAGCTTTCATGTGGGGACGTAACAGTTGTCAGAAGGACAGTTCCTGGTCCTCTGTCACTGCTCCAAATTGACACCAACCATAAGTTAATTAGGTAACTTAAACATAACTCAAAAGTCATAGGGCACATTTGGGTCCATTACTATTTAACTCATTCGTGCATATACAAACACTGTGTTACGACCCGGCTCAAGGCCACAACATAAAAGAAGATGAATACCAGATTGTGTGATGAGAAGAGGCTTTATCTTAAAATGGACAACCAGGTTGGCTAAAAATGGCTGGTGCCACTAAGGCAAACACAACAAAAGAGATGGACAAAATGGTGAACGGAGAACTAAACTATACTGGGAAAAACTAAACTACTGACCCTGAACAGAAACAAACCTGAACACGAATAACAGCCAGCAGAAACCAGATGACGGTTGGCAGCAGGGAAACACATAGTGATGTGACGCTCTGTATCGAGGCTTCGAAGCGTGTGTCGAGTAATGGAGGGGGCGTTTCCGCGAAGCGCGTATCGAGGCTTGCTTCGTTTATGGGAGGAGTTGAAAATGATGACGTCTGAAGCCTCGCTGCCCAGCTAAACCACGTGACTGGTTCATGAAGCGGTTCGAAGTTTGCCGCGAGCTATGACAGCGATATAAACCCCTCAGACTTCATTCAAAATGTGGGTGTTTGATGGAGAGTTGCGGTTAGTGAGAGTTTGGAGACAGTTTGGAGAGAGTTTGGAGGTTTAGCAGAGTGAGGAGAGAAAGTCAGGAGAGGATGGAGCCAGCTAAGAAGAGGAGGATGTCCTCCCCTGTGTGGGAACATTTTGTTTTTATTCCTCCCAACAAGGTATGTACATTTCTACAGATGATGTATTTTCATAATACTGATGGTGCAATACAATTTATGTTAAGCTGTCTTTACTTTTGTACGAGGTGAAGTGTTTGCTATGTGCCAGGGAGCTGGGATATAACAACAACACCTCAGATGCTTAGGCACTACAGAGCTTTGCATGAGAATAAGGGGAACACCGATTGTGGAGCAAGACCAGGTGAGCCATCAAATGCCATGATAATATAGCATGCAGTAATGTTACTAAATGATAGAACAATATTATACAACTGTAATAAGTTACGTGTGTGATATTTATATTTGTGCTTTGTTTTTATTGTCTTTCCTCAGGAGAACAATCTCAAATAGATGGAGACCTGGTTAGCATGGTGATTGAGGACTCCCAGCCATTTACCACTGTGGAGGACAAAAGATTTAAAAGATATGTTAAATCATTAAATCCTAGCTATGTTCTCCCCACTAAAAAGGTCATAAAAGCAGTGAAACTTTAGTTTTTACCGAATAAAATGTGAAGAGGCAGGACTGAGGCTCAAAGCCTCAGTGTGTAGCTGTCCATACCTCAACGTTACAAAAGCACAACCACTTTCCACACCCCAACCACACCTCACCTCACAGCAAATGATCATTTCTATTTTAGGCATTTCCAAATGATCATTTTCCATACTGCCAGTATAAATATACACAGTATACTGCCATCACTACAATATACATGTTTTACACACTCCTTTTGTTGTTGACATTTACAGGCTGTGTGCAAAATGCCACACTCTTCAAATTCATGGCAACTAATATTTTCACGTCCACTAGATGTCCTACTAGAGCAAATGAAGCTTCACGAAGCTTTGCGCTGGGGTGAACCAATTGGATGAAAAGCTTCAGTGCTTCATGAAGCTTCATCTGCCCATCACTAGAAACACACGGATGAGACATGGTGGATACACAGACGGACCAGCCAACCTACAAAGACAGAGGACGCGACTTAAATACACACAGGGAAACACAGGGAGATTACACACAGGTGGGGAACACAGCTGGGAACAATCAACAAGACGAGACAGAGGTAAGACTGAACACACTCACATGAGACGCAGACCTTCACAATAAAACAGGAAACGAGAACAAATCCTTAAACATAACATAAAACAAAACACTGACAACATTAAATTGTAACAACTGTATTTTACATTATGCCATTACTTTACCGCCAAGTTAGCAGAGATAGAGAGAGAGAGAGAGAGAGAGAGAGATATGTGTATGTGTATGTGTATATATACACATGTATATATGTGTGTATGAATATGACAGAGAGAGAGATCTCTAAATTCTAACAGATTAAGAGAAGTTCACCAGCCTTTGCATGCTTTTAGAAATGTGTGATCCACTTTCAAATTTGACAAGTCCTAACTTGTAATGTTTCATATTTGATTATTGGTGAAAAATGCAATTAATTAATTATACTCAGTGGCTGAAGTCTTAGGGGTTGTGTCTTTGTCTCTTTACAGATATGGACTTGTGATGTTTGGTGGTGTTGATGGCTTCTCAAGGAAGGTTTGCATTCTTCACTAAAATAGCAGAAAATGTGATGCTAGTGTTGCCCCCCTGGTGTGACAGGTGCCTGGGAGGGGTGCAATCCTAGATCCCGCAGCTGTATATTGAAATAAAGAGGCACAGATCATTAACTTGTTTACAATTCAACTGCAGGATTTATTCTGCACATCAACAGGGGAACAAGTCATTAATCGCCTCTGATAAGAACCAGCAATTCTTTGTAACGTGTGGCATAACAGCTGTCAGCGCATTGTCAAAAGTACAGGAATAACCTTGGCGAATATACATTAACCATCATACATATAGATAACATTGGCTCGCAGTGACCAGGTTGCCTCAGCCTTTGTTCCGGTTACACATACATATCACTTGCATCAAGAAATACAATGTACTGTAACTCACAGCCCATGAATAGCAAATAACTATTCATATACAGCACATGAGTGGCTATGCAAGGATCAATTACAGCCTTTGCATCCTGTCTTACTTCAACAAGACATATAGAGAACACACAACTGAGAACGTGCATTAGCATCGCTACGGTACTTGAAACTCACATTCCCCGCTAGTTAGTCCCTTAGCCTAGCATGATCACGTTCACATCACGATCTCATTCAAAACACAACAGTACTTAGCTTATAACGGTATACTTTCATTCACGAGTTCACAACAGTCTTATTGCTTCTACTGTGTTACCTATTAGTCATTTTGAGGACTAGTAACCCACCTGTATATTGAAATAAAGAGGCACAGATCATTAACTTGTTTACAATTCAACTGCAGGATTTATTCTGCAGATTTGCCTCCCAGGGGGGTTTACGCTTCTCCTGGCCGCTATGCGCCACCTAGTGGTATTTTTAAGTAATGCCATGGAAGATGTAAAGTATAATTAGAAAATACTGAATCAACACTGAAAGATATAACAAAGACCAAAATATAACTGGGGTGTTCCGTTTTTTTCTTTGTTTGAAGACATAAACTGAACTAACATCCCCATAAGTCTTTTTACCTCTTAACTTTTTAACTATTGGTGTAATCCAGATTTACCAGCCACACATTTCAACTTAAACACATATGTTAACCTATTACACTAGTACTAGTACTTCCATAATGTCTCTTTATTTTCAGATCTTGTACTTGAAAGCAGCTAACAACAACAAGGCTTCTACAGCACTGACGTTCTTCCTTGAGGCTGTACAGAAGCATGGATTTCCATCGAGGTATAATGCAAAGATTTGCTGTTCACATTAGAGCATAGAGGCTTAAATCAGTCTCACTTCAATTTTGAATACACATTCGTGCCTTACACACATGCTTGCTGTCTGGAAATGATTGAATTTTCCTATCATTTGTATTCTATTTGCAGAGAAATACTACAACAATGATAATAATAATAATAATAATAATAATAATAATAATACTAATAATACGTTTTATAACACCTTAAGGTTACCTTACAATAGCAACAACACAATATATTGAAACATTGCAAATAAAATTTAGACATAAGTTAAAGAAGAAAAAAGCAAGCATGACAGTATAAAAGCTGAGCAAGTTAAAATGGACTAGCACAGAATCAGGTGTATGCAATTTTGAATAGATGGGTTTTGAGACGTGACTTAAAAGTGGTGAAAAAGTTTGTGGTCCGGAGATCTGGCTGAGGTACATCCAAAGTCTTGGAGCAGAACAACTAACGGCTCTGAGTCCCGTTGTAGTTAGACAAGCATGTGGAACAGACAGAAGGGAAGCTGATGAAGAGTGAAGTGTATGAGGGGGCGAGTTACAAATGTAGAAGATCAGATGAATATGAACGAATATGTCAAATCAGCGTCAGCTGTTTCCCATGTGTTTTCATTTCCTCTAATCACACTTGTGTGTATTTAGTCTGTGTGTTTCTGTTCATTCTTTGTCATGTTGTATGTTGTCGTTTGTGCCATGTTTCCATGCGTCTCTGCTTCTACGCTCCAGGTTTTAGGTATCTTTGTATCCACGGCGAGTTTCATGTTTTGATTTTTATGTTTATCTTTAGTCTGCCCAGTTTAGCTTCATCTCTGCCTTTTGTTTTGTATAGTTTTTACCAGCCTTAAGGAACGGCTTGCTTTCTGTTAACATTCAAGTTTTGTTCCACATTCCATTTTTGTCTGCACTTGGGTCGACTATTCATACTTCACACAGTCAGCTGCTCAGCCAGACTGTGACAGAACACTTTGCAAGTTAACATTACTAGTTGTGCATTGTACTTTTCGGGAAAATATTTACAAATATAGCTCTGCATAAGAGCTCAAAGAGCCCTAAAAATATTATACAGTTGAATGTAAAACATTGCTAAAATGTGATACTCTGTTATTTCTGTGTCCTTTGTTTTTCATATTTTTAGAGTGAGGGGAGACCAAAGAGTTGAGAATGTTGACATTGCTCGATACGTGTTTGAAGTTCGGGGCTGTGGTAGAGGAAGCTTTATGTCTGGCAAAAGCGTGCATAACCAAAGGTATTCCTAATTTATAACAAAAACATATTTTTGATTGCCAGGTGTAGTATTCTGGTGTTAATTATTGAATGTCACTGTATAGTGATTTTTTTTTTTTTAAATGTTTGTTTGTCTGTTTTTTTGTTTTAAAGGATAGAGCGCCTGTGGCGCGACGTTTGGAATGTTGTCACCAACATCTACCACGATCTTCTTCACAGACTTGAGGAAGACAAAGTCTTGGATCCAACAAACTGTACTGACCTTTTTTGTGCACAGTATGTGTTTTTGCCATGAATCCAAGCAGATTTGGAGACGTTTATTGAAGGCTGGAACAATCACACTCTTAGGACAGAGCGGAACTACACTCCAAACCAACTATGGGAGATTGGAAAGACTCAGAATCCAATCGATCCTCCTGAAAGTATTGTTGTATGATTACACATCTCTAAATTATTCACATCGCTTTTTTGAAGACAAAAATATATGTATATCATTGACAAAATTAATAAAGCATGTATTTTAAAGACTTCCTGAATTGATGGCGTCTAATTTCAGGCAGAGTATCCAGATGTGGACATTGCAGACTTGGACCAAACTGGTATTTACCTTCCAGAACTTGTGTCTCCACTTGACAATGAGGATTTGGAAAGAGTGAGACACCTTTTCAATACCATGAACCCTCTATGTCCTATGGGGCTGACATTTACAGTTCCCTTGTCCAGTATGTGGAAGGCGTTCTTGAGAACAGGCAGGATTTATAGCTTTATCTAGAATGATGGTTGAAAATAAGCTGCCCTAACAGATGTTTACATTATGCTGAATTATCAGTTTTTTTTATCCAAGGACAGTTGGTAAAAGTCTGCATCAATATTTATTTTCAGTTTTTAATGTTATTGCATTTTGTGTTTGATGAGTTTACAGTTATATTTTCCTGATAACCCGTCAGTTAATGCAAAGGTAACATGATAAATGCTTTCTGTTCTCATGTAAATCCTTTGTTTAATAATAGCTTCAATAAAATTTTGTTTTGGTGCCATCATGCCTATTCTTGCTGATTTCTATTTTTATTTAATTGTAAAGGCAATATTCAATTGATCTACTGTATTTACAGTCTGACGAGAATTCTTTTTCTTAACTTTGATGGAGTGGCGACCAGTCTAGAATGTAACTTGTATTTAAGTCCAATAACTGCTGCTTCAAATCCATGTCCTTGACAACTTCTGGATTTTAATTTGGGGTGTTCAAGCATATTTCCTTTGATTTACAAAATGATTTCAAACAACCTCAAAAATAATCAGGAAAATTATCATCCAATTTTCACAGCTCAAAACTTGACTTTATTGAAAAAAGCTTGAAAGTGACAAAAACTCTCATGACTGTAGAACTGTAATGTTTTGATGTATGTTAGCTGTCCTGCATGCGGTAATTAAATAGCTTGACCACAGCTGACAGTGTGGCAGATTTTTATTAACATTATATTCAACAGCAGGACTGTGTGTAACATTTAATGCAGCTTTAGTATTAATCTACTTTTTTACACCTCTTGTAATCCATGAAACTGCTTCAAACAAAGAGATGATGTGAATCGGATGCATGACAATGACTTTAAGTTAACAAAACAACCCTAAATAACACAATCATTAATTCCTTAACTTCAAATATAAATGTTAATGGTGGGAACTGTAACTTTAATTTTCATATTTAAACTCGCATAACAATATTCCCAAAAAATCAATAAGCCTACGTAAACAGTGAAACTTTTGGCTATGTAAAACATTTTTCAAGCATGGTAAAGTTTATTCGACATCCAGTGTCTACAAATTGCTTTTAAATAAGGCCGAAACCTGTGGCACAAGTTGCAATGCAATCATCAACATGTTTGGAAAAGACATTGTACTCGTGGAAGTGCCCAGGGACACGCAACATTCCAAAACATGTACAGGATATGAGGTAGTCTGCTTTGACCACTTCAACCTTCATGGTACCAGTCGGAATTTCCCACCCGACCCAAAACCTCATCAGCTGGCTGAGCTGGAATGGAGTGGCTGTAAAAATAATCAATGCATTAGAAATCAAATTAGATTCAAATTTTGAATCGCAATGCAATTACAGTTGCCTGTTTCAATGTAGGTCTTCAGAAATCCCACTGTTTGCATTTGGATGCTTAGTGGGTAAGGTGGATCATCATCGTCTTCATCATCGCCTCATCTCCTGGCCAAACAATGTGGCTAAGAACAGCCTAAAATGAGATTTCAGAGACACACTTGAGAATGCAACTGCCTTAAAAACTGTGTTTTACATATTAAATTTGTGAAGGGACTTTTTTCCGACACTTGGCATTTATATATGGTGTATTCTATGGGGTGCTCATGATGGCACTGGATTATCTGGCAGCCTTTAAAAGAATTTCCTTCAGGATGAATAAAGTATTATCAATCAATCATTTTGTCTCACCTAAAGTATAATGGTAGAAGGACTGATTCTTACTTTTCTACTCCCCAGACCCTTCAGTTTTTCTACAACAATTATCATTCTCACAATCACATTCTTATTTTCAGTACTTCCTACCAAAAATTCATACAGAGCGGGAGCCAGGGATCTTAACAAACTGCTGATCAGTATATGACCTACTCTACCTCCTGAGCTACAGCCTCCCCTAAAAGCAGCATTAACTGTCATGCCATCTCGCCTTGTCACTGTAGTCGGCATCTTATAAATGCATTGAAATACCTGTGCAGTAAGAATGCTGTCTTCATGCTGGGGAAAGACCACTGAGGCTGTGTCAGGTCTTTGTTGAAGCATAGTCAACAATCCGGTGTCCTTCAGACCTTTTCTGATGTGTTTTGTCTGCCTTTTAGTTCAGCCTATCACCTAAAACAATAATTAAAAATAACCACATGACATTTGCTTAGGTGATGACAATCTAAAAACAATTTTTAAAGGGCAATCTTACTGCATGATGGAGAAGGTGTTGGAACAGCCATCTGCAGTTTTCTGCACTGACGGGTGGCAAGTCCCAGGAAATGGCCAAATTGTTAATGTCATCCTTCTGCTGCTCAGTAAGGTGTTTGTTACCGTCAAGCTTATAGAGGAGAAAAATTCAAATTTTAGTATGTTGCAAATGTATTGCCTAAAAAATCTGCATTTTCTTGCAGATATAAAAATGAGTTAATTTAAATTATGATTTCACTAATGCTAGGCTTACACTGTGTGATTTTTGGCCCATTTTGAGCTGATTTTTGAGTCGTGCGACTGATTTGTTGATCGGCCCGATTTTGGCCTTCATCGTGCGTCGTGCATCGTGTAGTGTACGTGGGATAACGAGAAGCGATTAGCACCTCACAACCAGCTCCCGATCATTAATCGCTTGGTCGTGAGGATTTCAAACATGTTTGAGGGTGTCACCGCAGCTTCTCACACTGCGCACGCGAAAACACAAATCTCAGCGAAAAAGACGGAGCAGCACAGTGCAGCGTGTGATCTGGACACAAGCGACGGAGGCACAACTTGTAGAACTTTGGAAAGCTCATCCGAGTCTTTTCGATGTGGACTCACAAAATTATCACGACCACAACAACCGTGAAAATAGTTGGATCTACACTGCTGCTCAATCACAGCTGCCTGATCAATGTTTTCATTAGTAATTTAGCAAAGTTGATGGTGGTGGTGTGTGTGTCTGTGTGAGTGAAATACAGAGAGGGAGAAGCGGCGACAGGATTTCTGTTATAACCTTCATTTTATGGACGCACAGTGTGAGCACTCAGGTCGCATCAGAGCATCGGGCCGTATAGTGTGAGACCCTGCATCGTGACCTATGAACTTCTAACCCCTGCGAGTCAATCGTGCAATTTGAGCAGGAGCTGAATCGCGCGACTGAAAAAAATCGCACAGTGTCTGCCCAGCATTAGGCTTGAAGTAAATTAGTATTCACCATGTAAATTGTAGAACGAATATCTAGATCTGGCACATCATCAAGCTGGACAGTGACAGTGTCTCTATCAGCATGGACCAACATATGAATAATAGCCTTGCTGAGGCCATGCAATCGTGGCCCATCGTTCAAAAATGAATGCCCAATCATTCTGCCTGCTACCACAAAGTCACTGTCTGCCAAAATCTGAGAAGTAGAAGGCACTAGATGGTTCTGTTGTCCCTCAAAGAGAAGGGTCATGTTGGCTGCACCTGGAGAAGAACAGTACAAGGAAAATAAACAAGCTATAGCTTTATCTATTGACATAAGTAGTTGATTAACGAAGTTGTCAAACATGATGCAAATACTTCAATGGTATCTTTTTTTTTTTTTTTAATTTCTGGAGTAAATTTTTCGATGGATTATTTTAAAACTCATCTCACATTAATTAAGAAAAGGATATAGAAGCATACCGCTATGGGTGTTAAAGCCATGTTGCAACTTTAGCATTGCCATGCAGAAAAAATGTCTCTGGACCCCAGTGCCGACAGCTGTGTCACCTATTTTAAAATTGGGAAAAAGAAAAAACAACAACAACACAAGTAAAGTTACAAACTGCTTTACAGCACCCTTTAATGGAAAATTCTCATTTACCAAGTTGGAATGTTAAACAGCCTTTAAAGAAACTAACTGAATCTATGCATCAACATAAGCATTACCTTGTAAAGAACAATGAAAAGGTCCTGCCCAATCAATCTGTGGTCTTTTGTAGAAAGCAATGATCTCTCGGCTCTGGGATGTTTGATCTTGTCGAATCCCAATGATAGCTGTGATTATGGAGTTCTCCTCCTTTTCCTTTAAGAGATGCCTTTCAAACAAAACTGCAGCATCTTGCGGATCACTAACCTTTTCCCACTGTTCTTTATCTATAAAAGTACTTTATCTTATGTACAATGTACTTTATCTATAAAAGATAAAGTACATTGTATGCAAAAATAACTCTGACATTTGGTATGAAAAGTACCTTCCTTATTGTTGGCTGGGATGTCAGTGTTCATCTCAGCAGCAAAATTGGGAAGTGTGTCTCTGACTTCATGTGCTGTGTGATGCAGGTCATCCACTTCACTTTACCCAAAGTGGTGCAAAAGAAAAAAAAAAGATCAGTGTTTAAACATATATAGACTGATCTATCTATCTAGATAGATAGCCAAACCCATCTGTTCTCTGATTGGATTGTTTAATTTGTGATTGACATGACATTGACCAATCAGCTAAAAGGAAGAAAAATAGGGTCAAAATCCGTACTTGTAACTTGCATGGGTTTTTTTGGCTAAGTCCACACACAAATCTTTTTTACGCACGCACAAATCTTTTGTACACATACAAATCTTTTTTACACACACACAAATCTTTTGTACACATACAAATCTTTTTTACACACACACAAATCTTTTTTACACATACAAATCTTTTTTACAAGTACAAAATATTTATGACCACATTTTGAGCCCATACATATTCAGTAACATTAGCAAGTGGTGGAGACCAGCAGATGCAACACGCTGGCAGATGGATGACGGAAAGGCAGGAGGAGCAGAGACCCGAGGTGGTGAACTGAACTTCAGGTAAGAAGTTATGACCTGCAGTCTATCTGGGTCAGATATAAACCAAGTTGAGGTGGAGTTTATTTTCGTTATGCTGACTTTTTACAGTCAGTTACAATAACTCGTACTGCGTACTAGCTAGCATGACGGAGTTTATATACTGCTGGGCGGGTGCTATGATGTTATTGATGCTGAACTTGTTTTATCTTATTTTATTTATAAGGTTAGTTATTGCCAACCGTCCCGTAAAAAATTTAATCGTCTTGTATTCAGAGAAAATATTACGTGTCTGGTATTGAGGTGAAAAGGAACACAGTTTGTCCCGTATTTCAGCTACAATGAAAAAGACACAAAGCTGGAGTTATTCTGTCTTTGCTGCACAGCTGCCTCTTCTTCTCTCATTCTCTCCCTCCCTCTCCTGTTTCTACTTCAATCATGAAACTGATCAATGATCAGCTGATTGGCTTTTCTCTCTTGTTTGTTTATCGCCCACTTTGTGCCAGAAAGAGGAAACCAGCGCATGTCGCGTTAAACAACAGCAGCACGTTTAAGCTTGATCAGCTGTTGTTAGAATTTATTTAATATTACTTTCTAGTATCAGCTGATGTTTGCTGGAGCCACAGCTGTAAAGCTGCTGGTCATGATATCGGTTTGGTTATCTGGTGAGAGGGAAGCATGAAGATGAAACCAGGAGATGTCCTTACTGAATCATCAGAGCTGAACAGGTGATGGAGAAACAGGTTTACCTGTTAGGTGACATGAATGAGTTGAAGGGAAGTTATGAACTGTTTCTGAGAGACAAATAACACCAGGATCCTTTTCTAAGTAGCTGACAGCTGGTAACTGTGCAGGGGCAAAGTTTTGCCAGGGGGGCAGGTAGGGCATTAACAGGTAAAGGGGGGCACAAAGAAATACTTTTCTTTCTTATTCTCATTTAAAATGTCTCGCTTTTAACAAATAATTCTCTGAAGCTTACAACAAACGTTTTTATCTGATGTAAAATGTATAAAAATCCATTATTGTACGTAGTGATTTTTTTAGGGTCCCATCATAATTTCTTCAGAAGTAGCTAAGTACTGTATGTGATGCCAGTATTTTCCCACATTTTCTAGATTCTGTACCAGTACTGTGTGTAAAATGCCATCAAAAAGTCAATTAAGTTTTATTCTTTCTCACCTGTCTTTCTATCTCCTCTCACTTTTTAAAGGTTGCCATGTTAGGAAAAAATATTTTGCCCTGCTATGCTGTTTATTGATGTGGCCAATTAATTGTTTATGAAAAGATATGTAAATCTGTCATCAGTTATCAGTAATGATCATGTCTCACCTCTAGTCTTTGTCTTAATTTCAGGTTTTCACCATGTGTTGTAGATAGTTCAGGAGGTTAACTCGACCAAGCAGTCTACTTTCGGTACTGTTTAGAATACCAGAATAGGGAGGATGGTGTAGGTTTAAGTTTATTAGACTGATACATATATACCAACACGACAGTGTACATCACTGTGACAACAGCGTTTGTTTTCATTCAAAGGCTTTATGGTTTTTCCTATAATACTTGGTGGACCGGTCTCTAGTCAAAATGTCCAGGCCAATTTTGTGTCCCAGTCCAGCCCTGATTCTTACTGTAATTTCCGTCTCATGAGTGAATTTATGCTGCACTAATTTGAATGTTCGGGGGAAAATCAAACGCATTTTACGTGCAGTACTCAAGCTGACTTACCTTTGTTTGAATGACGACTTGTATGCGCTGACTCCACAGACAAGGTACGAAAATTTGTCAGGCTACGTCAATAGTGGTAGGTCTTCAGGGTTTGTTCTCCGCGGCCGTATTTCATACGGGTCCACAGTTCCAATGCACGCAATTTTCTGCAAGTACCGCCACTTCGCCTCTGGACGCAATCGGTCTCTATACAGTCTGTTTTCTTTTCAGCTGCTTTTAAGCATGTTTGTTGTAGTCGTCGTTCCATCACAGTGTGTTTGTTTTGATTCATAGACCTCGTAAATGGCACAGCACTCTGCCAGAGAAATTACCTGTTTCTCAAGTATCTTTGTAACTGTGTTATTGTACTTACATTATAATCAGTGAGCTCCCCTTTGTCACTCAAAATATGTTTACATAACTATTTTTGCTTTTGTTGCAATTTCAGCTGTCTTCTTGGCCAGATTACTCTTAAAAGAGAAATTTTTAAAGTAAACAGGAATTTTTTTAAGTGCATAAATAAAGGATACATAAAAATCACTGCCAAACACTGATTGGGGCTTCATGTTGTTACAGGAATGTTGTTTGTTGCTCAAGATGACTTGCTATTATTGATGAGGGATACATTTGATATATGTTTCACATATTATAGAGCAATAAGTTATTTATAGCAGTTTAAATGCAAGCAATCACTTTTTGGCACCAGTACTCCCACTGTGACCAGGTTAAGATAAGATAAGATAAAATAAGATAAGATAAGAACAACTTTATTTATCCCAAGGGAAATTCTTTTGTCATGTACATTCTCAAAGCAGCAGGAGAGACAGGGGAGCAGATGAATAAGATATAAGATATACAATATATACAAAAAGAATAGTAGTGTACAGTAATATACAGTGGGATAGTGCAAGACATAGTATCGGATAACTCTAACAAAGTAATATACATAACTATATCCTGGTGAATAAATAACTTAACTATCAATGCAGGCGATTCTAGAAAGTGACAAAGTATTGTGCAATAGAATAAAGGGAGTAGCAGTGTATGATGGGGGGATGAAACAAATATTCAACAAGTACTCTTTGGTAATATTGCACGGTCTGGGAGGGAACAGAATAACATTGGTAATCGTCTCAGGAGAATCACCTACAGAGTGAGGAAGAGTTGTACAGTCTTATTGCCACCGGTACAAAGGATTTCCTGTGGCGGTCAGTTCTGCATTTCGGGGCAATGAGTCTTTTGGTGCGTTTGCTCCGATGGTCCATCATGTGGGCGTGCATGGGGTGGGAGGGGTTGTCCATGATAGAAAGAAGCTTTTTTAGCATTCTCCTTTCAGCCACCTCCTCCAGGTTCTCAAGTCTGAAACTCAGGACAGAACCAGCCTTTCTAATCAGTTTGTTCAGCCTGTTGGCATCAGCTGTCTTCACCCCACTTCCCCAGCACACAGCTGCAAAGAACACGACGCTCTCCAACACCGAGTGATAGAACATGGTCAGCATTTTCCTACCAACATTGAAGGACCTGAGCCGCCTCAGTAGGAAAAGCCGACTCTGCCCTTTTTTTGAAGATAGCATGGGTCCAGCCAGGGCTCCACGAGCAGACGCAGATGTTTCAGGATGAGCCTCTCTAGCGTCTTCATGACATGTGAGGTCAGAGCCACTGGCCTGTAGTCACCGAGGGTCGACGGGTTGATCTTTTTAGGGACAGGAACCAGGCAGGATGTCTTCCAGATTGATGGGACTCTCTGCATTTCCAGACTCATGTTGAAGATCCGTTGTAGAACTCCAGACAGCTGGGAAGCACAGCACCTGAGGGCCCTGGGACTGACACCATCAGGGCCAGCAGCTTTGCTGGAGTGGAGTCTGCCCAATTCTCTTTTGATGTCATCTGCTGAGAGGGACAGGGTGAGACAGTCTGAGGGGGCAGGTGAGGGGGAGGAGAAAGGAGAAGATGGGAAGAGCTGGGTGTGGAGACAGGAGACGCAGGGCAGTCAAACCTATTGAAGTGCAGATTTAGGTTGTTAGCACTTTCGACGTCCCCATCCATCCCAACACCTCTCTTTTGTCTCAGGCCAGTGATGGCCCGCATTCCATTCCACACCTCCCTGGTGTTGTTTTCCAGCCTCCTTCTGTAGGACTCTTTACCCTCTGCAATCTTGGCTTTCAGCTCCTTCTGCACCAGTTTCAGCTGATCTCTGTCACCGTTTCTGAAAGCTCTTTTTTTCTTGTTTAAGGTTGCTTTGATGTCTTTGGAAACCCAGGGCTTATTGTTGGGGAAGCACAGAATAGTTTTTTTGGGAACCACAGTGTCAACACAGAAGTTGATATAATCTGTTACACAGCCTGTCAGATCGTCAATATTGTCCTGATGAGACTCACAAAGAACATCCCAGTCAGTTGACTCGAAGCATCCCTGCAGAGTCTCTTCTGACTCCCTTGTCCATGTTGTAATGGTTTTTATGGCTGCAGGTTGTCTCTGAACGGCAGGTCTGTAACAAGGCTGGAGGTAGACCAGGTTGTGATCAGCCCTGCCCAGAGGAGGGAGAGGGCTGGAGGTGTATGCCTCAGTAGCATTGGCATAAAACAGGTCCAGTGTTTTATTGTCTCTTGTTTTGCAGTCCACATACTGCTTGAATGTGGGTAGAACAGTGGAGAGGTTCGTGTGGTTAAAATCGCCCGTTATAGCCACAAACGCAGAGGGACTACGATTAAGTAGGTCCGCTGTCGCAGAGCTGATGACGTCATATGCCTGCGCCGCGTTGGCGTCAGGGGCGATGTAAACAATGACGATAATGGCGAGAGAAAACTCCCGCGGTAAATAATATGGTCGAAGACCGACTGCTAACAGTTCGATGTGTTTGTTACACACAGCCATCCTCACCTTAACGTGACTGGGGGAACACCAGCGGTTGTTGACATAAAGAGCGAGTCCTCCTCCCCTCTTCTTCTCCCTGCTGCCTTGGTCCCTGTCCGCTCTCACACAGGTAAATCCGTTTATATCCACCACCTGGTCCGGGATGTTTTTGTGCAGCCATGTTTCCGTGAAACACATAACACTGCATTCTCGGAAAACTTTCTCTGTCCTTGTTAGCGTCGCGATCTCCTCCATCTTATTAACCAGCGATCTGACATTGCCAGTCACTACTGAGGGGAGAGCAGCTTTTCCTCCTCAGTCTTCGTGTTTTCCCGGCTCTGCAGCCGCGGTAGATCCTCTTGATCGCCGCAGGGATCTCATGCTGAACACCGGCATGGCTATGCTGTCTTAGTCCCAGCAGCTGGTAGATAGAGCTGCGTGTCATCTGCATAGCAGTGAAAATTTATGCTATGTCTTCTAATGATGCTGCCTAGGGGAAGCATGTATAATGTAAATAGAATTGGTCCTAGCACTGAACCCTGTGGAACACCATAATTGACCTTAGTGGGTGAAGAGGACTCTCCATTTACATGTACAAATTGGAGTCTATTAGATAGATAGAATAGAATTAGAATAGAATTCAACTTTATTGTCATTGCACATGTCACAGGTACAGGGCAACGAAATGCAGTTTGCATCCATCCAGAAAGTGCTTTAGTCGTGATATAGATATATTACAATATAAATTAGCAATAATAGAGATGTGTAAGTATATTACAGAAATGGGTCTATTATGGTATGTTATAATGTACACAGTGTGAAGTATGTTATGAATATTCTATAACTAAGTATGTACAGGCTGTAGTGAGTACAAGCTATGTACAGGCTATGAACAGGATATAAATATGAAATAAAAACTATACAGAAATCTGAGATATACAGTTATACAGAATGTGAACTATGTAAGTTATAAACAGTTGTGGGATTAAAATTATCATATGTACAGAATGATTATCTACACAGAACTATACAGTAGTGGTAAAGTGCTAGTGGTTGTGGGTGTGTGTATGTTCAGTCCATGAGTTTAACGTGGGTCAGATGTCAGGAGGCAGAGTTCAGGAGTCTGACAGCTGTGGGGAAGAAGCTGTTCCGGTACCTGGTGGTCTTAGTCCGGAGGCTCCTGTAGCGCCTCCCAGAGGGCAGGAGGGTGAAGAGTCTATGTGATGGGTGACTGGGGTCTCTGATGATTTTCCCAGCCCTTTTCAGACACCGCTTCCTGTAGATGTCCTTTATGGCAGGAAGTGGTGCTCCGGCGATGCGCTGGGCAGTTTTCACGACCCTCTGCAACGCCTTCGGTCCGAGGCAGAGCAGTTCCCGCACCAGACTGTTATACAGTTGGTCAGGATGCTCTCGATGGTGCAGCGATAGAAGTTCACCAGGATGTCTGAGGACAGGTGGTTCTTCCTCAGAGTCCTCAAGAAGAAGAGGCGCTGGTGAGCCTTCTTGACCAGCTTGGAGCAGTTGGTCGTCCAGGTGAGATCCTCGGAGATGTGGACTCCCAGGAACTTGAAGCTGCTCACACGCTCCACAGCCATCCCCTTAATGTGGATGGGTGGATGTGGGTCAGCATTCCTCCTGTAGTCCACGATGAGCTCCTTAGTCTTCTCGGTGTTAAGCAGCAGGTTGTTTGTGTCGCACCACTCAGCCAGACGATCCACCTCCTCCCTGTAGGCGGCCTCGTCGTTGTCACTGATGAGGCCAATCACCGTGGTGTCATCTGCAAACTTAATGATGGTGTTGGAACCATCAGCAGGTCTGCAGTCGTGGGTGAAGAGGGAGTAGAGGAAAGGGCTCATCACACAGCCCTGTGGTACACCGGTGTTCATTGTGATTGTTGATGAGCAGCGGTTATCCAGTCGGACATGTTGGGGCGGTTGGTCAGGAAGTCAAGTAACCATTTGCAGATGAGGGAACTGATGCCCAGGTCTGTCAGTTTCCTGATGAGTTGTGAGGGGTGGATTGTATTGAATGCTGAACTGAAGTCTATAAACAGCATTCTGGCGTAGGTGTTGTTGTTGTCCAGGTGTGAGAGGACAGAGTGCAGTGCGATGGAGACTGCATCCTCTGTGCTCCTGTTCTGGCGGTATGCAAATTGGTGGGGTCCAGGGTGGGGGAGACAGGATTTGAAGTGTGCTAAGACCAGCTGCTCTAAGCACTTAGTGATGATGGGGTGAGGGCTACTGGGCGGTAGTCATTGAGGCTAGATGGGTTGGAGTTTTTGGGTATCGGGACGATGGAGGTGGATTTGAAGCAGGCCGGTACCACAGCGTGGGCCAAGGACAGGTTGAATATGTCTGTGAGCACTCCTGCAAGCTCCCCAGAACACGCTCTGAGAACACGCCCGGGGATACCATCAGGACCTGCAGCCTTGTGGACATTGATCCTGCTCAGCACCGCTCCTACATCGGCGGGGGAGAGAGTCAGAGGTTGGTGGTCTGGCGTCACGACTGTTATGGTTGTGGTTGTGGGGTTCCCTTGTTCAAAACGAGCATAAAAGTTGTTGAGCTCGTTGAGGAAGGAGGCATCAGAGGATGTGGGGGAGGGTTTGGTGGTCCTGTAGTCTGTAATGGTCTGGAGTCCTTGCCACATGCGTCAGGGGTTGGAGTTGGAGTTGGAGTTGGAGAAGTGTTCTTCTACCTTCTTTTTGTAATGGTGTTTGGCTTTTTTGATGCCCTTCTTTAGATTAGCCCTGGCTGTACTGGCTGTACTGTAGGCGTGTGCATCTCCTGACCTAAAGGCGGTGTTGCGGGCCTTCAGGAGCAGACGAACATCCCGGTTCATCCAAGGCTTCTGGTTGGGGTACATAGATATGATACAAACCACTGCAGTGCAGTACCTGTAATACCTACAGCATGTTCTAATCGCTCTAATTGGATATTATGGTCAACAGTATCAAACGCAGCACTAAGGTCTAGCAGGACAAGCACAGAGATGAGTCCACTGTCAGAGGCCATAAGAAGATCATTTGTAACCTTCACTAAAGCTGTTTCTGTGCTGTGATGAGCTCTGAAACCTGACTGAAACTCTTCAAATAAGCCATTCCTCTGCAGATGATCTGTTAGCTGTTTGACAACTACTCTTTCAAGGATTTTTGATATGAAAGGAAGGTTGGAGATTGGCCTATAATTAGCTAAGACAGTTAGGTCTAGAGATGGCTTTTTAAGTAAGGGTTTACCTACAGCCACCTTGAAGGCCTGTGGTACATAGCTGATTATTAGAGATAGGTTGATCATATTTAAGATTGATGAATTAATTAATGGCAGGACTTCTTTGAGCAGTTTTGTAGGAATGGGGTCTAAAAGACATGTTGATGGTTTGGAGGAATTAATTATTGAAGTTAACTCAAAAGATCAATTGGAGAAAAAGAGTCTAACTTAACATCAATGGTACTAAAAGTAGCTGTAGATAATATTACATCTGTGGGATGATTATTGGTAATTTTTTTCTCTAATGATAAGAATTTTATTTGTGAAGAAATTCATGAAGTCATTACTAGTTAACGTTAAAGGGATTGTTGGCTCAGTAGAGCGCTGACTTTTTGTCAGCCTGGCTACAGTGCTGAAGAGAAACCTGGGGTTGTTCTTATTTTCTTCAATCAGTGACGAATAGTAAGATGTTCTGGCTTTGCGGAGGGCTTTCTTATAAAGCAGCAAACTATTTCTCCAGGCTAAATGATGATCCTCTAAATTTGTGACACGCCATTTCCTCTCCAGCTTACGAGTTATCTGCTTTAGGCTACATGTTTGAGAATTATACCACGGAGTCAGGTACCTCGGATTTGAGGCCTTAGTTTTCACAGGAGCTACAGTATCCAGAGTCGTACGTAGTGAGAAGGTAAAATTATTAACAAGATAATCGACCTCTGTTGGAGTAGCGTTCAGATAGCTGCTCTGCTCTATGTTGGTACAGGGCATTGAAGATGATAACAGTGGGTGGATTATATTCTTAAACTTAGTTACAGCACTTTCAGAAAGACATCTACTGTGATAAAGTCTACTCTCCACTGCTGTGTAATCAATTATTGTAAATGTAAATGTTATCAGGAAATGATCAGACAGCAGAGGGTTTTCAGGAAACACTGTTAAATGTTCAGTTTCTATGCCATATGTTAAAACAAGATCTAGAGTGTGATTAAAGTGGTGGGTGGGTTCTTTTACATTTTGAGAGAAGCCAATTGAGTCTAATAACAGATTAAATGCGATGTTGAGGCTGTCATTTTTAGCATCTACATGGATGTTAAAATCACCCACAATAATTATTTTATCTGAGCTGAGCACTAAATCAGATAAAAGTCTGAGAAATCAGAGAGAAACTCTGTGTAAGGCCCAGGTGAACGATAGATGATAACAAGTAAGACTGGTTTCTGAGTTTTACAGCTGGGTTGGACAAGGCTAAGCATCAGGCTTTCAAATGAATTAAAAGTCTGTCTTGGTCTTTCGTTAATTAATAGGCTGGTGTGAAAAATTGCTGCCACACCGCCCCCTCGGCCTGTGCTTCGAGGTTTCTGGTAGTTAGAATGACTCGGGGGTGTTGATTCATTTAAACTAACATACTCATCCTGCTGCAACCAGGTTT
Source organism: Oreochromis aureus (assembly GCF_013358895.1). NCBI lineage: Eukaryota > Metazoa > Chordata > Actinopteri > Cichliformes > Cichlidae > Oreochromis > Oreochromis aureus. Next base: position 85,766,571 of record NC_052944.1, on the reverse strand, counting down.
CTGTAAGGCAGAGTAAATCGATTTGTTGAACAATTATTAAGTCATGTACTAACAGAGACTTGGAGGAGAGAGACCTAATATTTAATAATCCACATTTCATTGTTTTACTCTTTGGTTCAGATGTGGATTCTGTATTGTTCTTTCTTTCTGATTTTTTATGTTTAAATTGTTTATTGCTGGTGTTTAGTTTGTTTTTTGTCTGTTTGGGAGCTGACACAGTCTCCATGGAGACGGGTTTTTGGGGGGGTAGCAGGAGGAGAGAAGCTGCAGAGAGGCGTGTAAGACTGCAACTCTGCTTCCTGGTCCCAACTCTGGATAGTCATATTTTGGGGGGTTTAATAAATCGAATTGAATTGTGGATAGAATCGATTCGTGACTTTGCGAATCGGAATTGAATCGATTCTAGAAATCAGTGACGGTACCCAGCCCTAAAAAGACATAGAAGGGAGACAAGGAAGGAAACAAAAAAGGGGAAGCATGGGAAAAAAAGAGGGAGACAGAAAAATAGGACACGACTAGGAGCTGGAGAGCAAGGAAGACACACACATATAGCGAGGGAGAGAAGGACACATAGATGAAGACAAAGGTAACCTAAGAACATAAACCAGAAATCACAAATATACTCAGTGACATAAAAGTCAATACCAAGTTGTATAAAACTAAATCAGTAACTCATATGAGTCGAAGAGCCAGAACCATGACGTATGAATTTGACCACAGACTGGTTAATTTCATTCATGCTAAATCATCATTTGGCTTTTTCCTGAAAACTAGAAACATAAACACTCATGGCATCTTCAATACCATCTATGTGGAAATGTTTCTGTGTTGTCTTTAGCTCTGTTTTGATATCTGACTTGTGGTTTCTGAGGATATCGGTCCATGACACTGGTTTCATCTCACTCAAAACAAATTGAAATCTGTGCATAAAATGTAAATATTCTCACAACTAACTGGTTCGAGTCACTTGTTCTAATGTAATGATGTCCAGCTTGTCCTTGCTGCTCTTATTCTCCTCGTTTGTAGTCGGATGTTTGGCTCTCACCTTCTCCCCAAAAGTATTGCTGAGGAAAAAGTAAACAACAGGGTCCAGGCAGATGTTGAAAACTGACACCATGGTGGTCACCTCCTTCAGGTAGAACAATACTGGACCTACTGAGTCATCGCTCCACAGAAAGGTAAAGGGAAGATGAACCAGGTGAAACGGGACAAAGCAAACACAGAAGATGCTGACTAGTGCTGGGCGATATGACGATATATATCGTGTGGACGATAGAAAAGTGTCTATCGTGCCATTTGTCTTCTATCGTTTCTATTTTTTCTAACCCTAATTTTATAAATTATTACATAAAATATATAATTAACCCTTTACAACCGGTCGGAGCAGGCATGCTCCATTTTGCCTAACTATTTTTAAATCCCTGCAGAACTGGAACCACTTAAGGTAGCAATATATTTTTTTTTTGCATATGAAACCGTAGGAGTTGTACTTACATCTTATTCCATTAGCTTGCCCTAGGTCACGGTTTCCTTCCACATATAGCTTTGCAAAAATTGCACAAAAAGCACTTCCAGCAACAAAAACATAATATTCCAGAAACAGCCTTTGCCGATCTGATCAGCTGTTAACACTTAACACTTCCTAGTTGGAATATAACTCAGCGCGAACTATCGCATGTCCGCCATTACCTGTCCGAAACCGGAAGTGACGTCATTTTCGCGGAAAATGTCGTTTTCTAGCTTGAAAGCCTATATTGGTGTTTTTAAAAGTCATGTTTGACTTTATGCTTTTCTGTATCGTTTCTGTGATGCTTAGAAGTCAAATTACACTGTTGGAAATAGTTTATTTTGATGCACATGCTGTGTTTTAGCAAATTTACATTTATTTATTTTCATTTTTCCTGTAGTATATAAAAATTAGTGTATCTTAAAAATAAAACTATGAAGACACTCAAAATAAATTTCTCGTGGTTGGAAACTATTTTGTGCAACTTTTTGTATTTACAGTTTTGAGGATAAGCCTCTTAAATTTCTCTAACTAGAAATATATGTAAAAACAAAACAAAAACGATTTTCAATTTTTTTTGTAGTTTATTCCACTTTTTGCAATTTATGTAGTTACTATGGACTTAATGCATACATATTATTAAAATTTGGGCTACAACGGTTGGATTGATGAATAGCAACTAGAAATGCTCCCACAAATGGCACTACAGCATGTAAAATGTAAAGATAAGCTCTGGCGGACTTGGTTCTATGGTAGGTCTTAAAGGGTTAAATAGCCTGTGGCAAATATATTAGTGTTGTCTTCTCACTATACGTACTCTTAACTTTATGCAAGAGAAAATAAAGTATAAAAAAAATGATATTTTCACAAAGAAACTCCATCTTGTGTTTTTGACACATGGTGCTGCTTTACGTGCACCCGGATTTGCGACATGCTTTACGGTAACTCAAAACAAAGACTGCACCCTCTCCACTCGCTGTTTACAGACTGCATACTTTCCAGATGACCACAGGTCAGGTGGTATATCGTCATATATATCGTTATCGTGATATAAAATAATTCATATCGTGATAAATATTTTTTCCATATCGCCCAGCACTAATGCTGACCAGCACCAACACGTTCCTGCGATACTTAACCAGCTTCTCAGAGCCAGAGGAGGTCAGCTGCTTCTGCTGTGCCTCCAACACCCTGCGGAAGATGCTGTAGTAGAAGAAGACCAGGGATATGAAGAACAAGAGGAAGTTGATTGCAGAGAAGATGTGGAGAATTCTGAACAACAGGCTGACTGATGGAGTAAACAGGTGAACGCAGCGGCTAGGATTAAAGGTCAGAGGTTCCTGGGAGCTGAAAAAAATGATAACATAGACGACTGTTGGAGCCAGGAGAGAAACCCAGGTGATGACAGAGATGATTCGTGCAGTTTGCACTGTCCGCAGCATGTGAGTTCCTGAAGGATGGATGATCCTTAGATACCTGGAGAGAGACGAGAAAGAGAAGGCAGAATACAACTTCACTAATCAGTCACAAAGGTGCCTAATCTGAAGAAGTCAGTTAAGTCAAAACATACATTCATGCTTTTGTCTGGAGCACAATGTAGTGGTTAACCACTCAATCTAGTTTTTACATTATCGTTAACTACAGCCTTATTATATACATACATACATACATATATATATATATACACACACATATATGTATATATATATATATATATATATATATATATATATATATATATATATAACTACCAGAAGGCAACATTGCAGATATAGAGGACAGTTACAAGTACCTGGGGATCCCATGAGGCGAATGGGAACCATGAAGAGGCCGCTAGAAAGCTGCAACCACCAAGTACCTGCAGAGGGTCAGGCAAGTCCTGAGGAGTCAGCTGAACGGTAAGAACAAGATCCGGGCCATCAACACCCACGCCCTGCCCATGATCAGGTACCCTGCTGGGGTAATAGGCCGCCAAAGGAAGAAAGCTCCTTACCATGCATGGAGGGTTTCACCCCAAGTCCAGCACCCTGAGGCTGTACGCTAAGCGGAAGGAAGGGGGCCGGGACTGGTGAGTGTCAGCACCACAGTCCAGGATGAGACAACGTACATCCAAGAATACATTGGGAAGATGGCCCCAACTGACCCGAGTGCTCAGTGAATACCTCAGGCAGCAGAAACCCAAGAAAGAGGAGGGAGACGATGAACCATCATGGAAGGACAGGCCCAGGCAAGGCATACATGGAACGCCATAACCAAGTGGCGGCATAGTGTACAGGAACATCTGTGCCGAGTATAACCTGGAAGTCCCAAGGTCAAAATGGGAGATGCCCCAAGGGTGATGGACAATGACCGAGCTAAGATCCTGTGGGACTTCCAGATACAGACGGACAAAATGGTGGTGGCTAACCAACCGGACATAGTGGTGGTAGACAAACAGAAGAAGACAGCCGTAGTGATTGATGTAGCGGTTCCGAATGACAGCAACATCAGAAAGAAGGAACACAAGAAGCTGGAGAAATACCAAGGGCTCAGGGAAGAGCTCGAGAGGATGTGGAGGGTGAAGGTGACGGTGGTCCCGTGGTAATCGGAGCACTAGGTGCGGTGACTCCCAAGCTAGGCGAGTGGCTCCAGCAGATCCCGGAAGAACATCGGAGATCTCTGTCCAGAAGAGCGCAGTCCTGGGAACAACTAAGATACTCATGGGACCCCTCAAGCTCCCAGGCCTCTGGTAGAGGACCCGAGCTTGAAGGATAAACCGCCCGCAGGGGTGTGCTGGGTGTGTTTTTTATACATATACATATATATATATATATATATATATATATATATGACCTAAGATATACGCTCTCAGCTTCGTGACATTATTATATCTGTAAAATAGGAAACACACAGTGACCACACAGTGAGCCTGCACTCTGACTTGTTTCCTGTTTGTCTTCAACGCAACGTGAAATATGTTGACCAAGTTGACCAAGCTTCTTCAACGCAAAGCTTGGTCAACATATTTCAAACACAGAAACACAGACGTGTCATTTTCTGATCAGACAGTTTTTGGTACATTGTCATGATGACTGCCTGCCGCCTACAATGCAGTTTTGAGATCCTTCCCCAGAGCTTTTGCGCTTTTCACTTTGTTTCCAGCAATAAAACTGCACTTTAAGTTTTACTCCTGTATTCTCAGTCCTGCATTTTGGATCCTCAACAACTGCACAGTGCTACTCATGACAGTTGACCTTACTTTGTTAAAAGCACTCAGATAACTTGTGAATTACAACTATATGACCCAGTAGATTCAGATTCATTTTCACCACAACAGTCCAATACAGCTCTGTAGCACTGCTAATTCATGATCTAAAAACAAATCAGTACAACAGTGCTATATGTACCAGAGAGTATGTTTGAGTCATGATGTGACTGCTTAGTGCTCAGGAATATAAATCAGTGTAGTACAACTCTATGATCAGATATAATTTAGATTAAGTTGTTGATCTTTAGGCCCGCAGAAGCCAGATGCAGGAAGTTGATTTTTTTGCTCTCTGATTAAAAAGTCCATCTGATCCTGTGAGTCTTACACAGTAGATCATGCAGGGTTCAGCCGATTGTGGGTGAGGGGACTTGCCCAGCACTATCCCAGTAGGACGATCTGATATCCTCGTGTTGGTGTTGTTCCCTCGTCATCATAAATAATGTTGTTCCAGGTTCAACATTGCAAGTGACCAATCACCTTCTCCTGACGTCATCCGCGACTCGAAAACAAACGCCTACTTCACTTCAGAAAACTGAATAGGCCTGCAGGTCGACTCCTATCAGTCCCACCTGTTGATGGAAGTGCTCCCCATTGATCCTGTTACCTCTGGGATGATTTTAGTAGCATGGATAGCAGGCTCCAAGGAAAACAAAATGTAATTGAATTTAAAGAATAAAACTTGGGCTTTTTTCTTTACTGTTTCAAAAACAAGGTTACAAGGCCAAAGTTAATTGCAGGAAATTTTGTTAAATGACTTTTCCAAAGCAAAAGCAAAATCAAATAATAAAAATCACAAAACAATAATAAAATCACTTAAACTATACTTATCCAATTTTATTACTCTGAGTTAACGCTGATCTTGTTCTTATCTTTAGTGAGGAGAGGACCTGTGATCGTGGCTGCTGTCCATGGTGCTGATCAGATATTGGAATGATGCTCATAACATTATTGATTATTGCTCCATGCTGATATTTCTGCATTTAGTCAGCATTTCCATGAATACTGACTGAGCAATATAAACATCAGCACACTGACCGAAGTGTTATTTTCTTTGCAGCCTTGAAATTAAAAGTCATGATGGAAACTGAAATGAAAAAAAGAGTAATTATTCCTCCATCAGTTATGACACAATAGATTTGAAAATGAAACCCAAGTCTGTGTGTAAAATTTTAAGATGTTTACTGAGTCACACTCAATATAAAAGATGATGTAAGCCGGCACGTTGAAGCTTCAGTGAAAGCTTGAGTAACAACTCTGATAGAGGTCACCTTCACCTCTTCAGACTCCGCCCTGTTCTCTCAGGAGTACCTGATAGTTCTGTTTCTGCCACCTGCATCTGACTGTGGAACACAGCATGAAAGAAACAGGAAGAAGTCAGGCAAGAAAACCTTTATTTAAAGAGCACATCTTAATCCATGTGCAAATTGTTAAGGTTCAAATGTTGAGAGAGGAATCCAAAAATAACCACTGATCCGGGCGTGTGCAATTAGACGGGATTTTAATGAACACATGTGTGAGTCCGACCGCTGTGCAGATTTCAGCGTCGAACTGACTACAATCGTCACAACAAAGACTTTATAGGGTTGGCAGTCTTCCTGTTACCAGGCAAACTTAAACAAAGCATACGTCACTCCAAAACCACAATGACTCTTAACATAGTCTAAAACAAACATCTTCTTCGGGTCGACGCCAGGTGCTTCCTCTCAGCCCGCCTTCGCTGTCGCTTATCTTCGGGGACATCAGGTCCACGTTCTGCACAAAAGGTCACTCATGCACAACTTTGCAGTCATAAACTCTTACCTACTAAATGAGTCTATCTGTGTGTGCGTACACGTGCGGGGGCGCGTGCATGCTGTGTACTGCGTCCGTGTCATGACCTCTCACTATTTGTGTCTGTATGTGTATGTCACCCACTGAAGACTATGTGTAAGAATATAAAAACATTCAAAAGCCTTTAAAATTATAAATTCAACTCCACAGTTTGAAGTGGTTATAACAACCTGTATCAAAGACTATAACCATATATTTGAACATCTGAATGCATCTGAATGCAACATCACTATTAACATGAAATGGTAATGATGATTATAAAAATAGCAGCAAATAATATCAGTAAAATATTTCTATTCTCAATAAAATACAAGCAAAAAACCGCACATTTAAAGCCCCATGGTAAAGACATGAATTAAACAAATCAAAACAGCAAACATGAAGGAAAGAACACAAGGAGATAATCAAAATTAAAAAGACCTAAAAATAAATCCCTCAAACTCAAAATAAAACTTAAAACTGCTGAAGCAGCAAAAATGATTAGAAAGATAAGCTTAAACTAAGAAAAAGTGAAAAAATTAAATCAGTTACGATGAACAAGAGGTCCACTAAACAGGCCCCACAAGAGTGTTTCAGTTATTTCTTTATCAAGATGACAACATTTAGGTTAAAACCAGAGGCAGAAAAAAGATATTTTAATCATCTGCATGCGCTTTGGGTGCCTTGAAAAGCGCTATATAAATCCAATCCATTATTATTATTATTATTATTATTTGCCATAGAAACAACTCCATACCCTTCATCTGTTTTCCTGCTTGAGCTGATCTGAGGTCAGTTTTGTCATCAGACAGTTAGTCTTTTCATTCCCACATGCCAGTTATTATTGGGGGTACGCACGTGCTGCAAGAGCAAAAGCTGAAACCTCTATGCAGACCATTGATTCCCAGCCTCAGTTTTCATTTGCATTGCTCTCTTGACCTGTTTATCTCTCCACCTGTGACCTAGGTTGTGATTGTACAGAAGACGTCCATCAGGGAACACGTCTCCGCAGCGACTCCACGGGTACCTGGTGTGAGTGAGTTGATGCTCCTTCAGGCTGTTTCCCCCCCAAAAGAACCAAAAAAACATATTCCCGCAAGTTTCGCACCAGAACGGTCTCTCTCCAGTATGCAGATGCCTGTGGTGGTTAACACTGGACCGCTGAGTGAAGGTTTAGTTGCACTTGTCGCACCAGTATGGCTTCCCTCCAGTGTGTATACAGCAATGGCTTCTGCCAGTTGAGCAATTAAGGTTTTGTCACATGGGTCACATCTATATGGTTTCTCTCCAGTGTGCAGCCTGGTTGCCACATTCTCCACAAACATAGGGTTTCTCTCCAGTGTGAACACGGAGATGATTTGTCAGTGTATCTGAAAGTGCGAAGGCTGCAAAGAAACTTACCTTACATAACACATAACACATTTCAAATGTGTTTTTATCACTTTCTAATGTTTTATTAATTAAACAATACATGTATTAATTGTTGTGTTATCTATAGATATAGTATTTATATATATTTATTTATAGTATAGCAAATATATTTAATTATTACTGTTTAAATGACTAATATGTGACATGTATTAGTAGTGATGTGGTGCTGAGGGTTAAAATGCCTTTTTGTCTTTTGGTATATTACGAAATGGTAATAAACCATTAATATATGTCTATGCTGTGCTCGTATTTATTTTACCCTACTCAAATTCAATGATATGATACATTTTAAGATTTGAAATGGTTCTTTAAAGAACCATTTCAAAAAGGTTCTTTAAAATGTTTTTTTAAAGAACCATTTGACGGACCTTTTTAAAAATGGTTCTTTGAAAAACCTTTAAAGGTGCCCCAAAGAACCATTTCTTGATGGTTCTTTGGGGCACCTTTAAAGGTTCTTCAATGAACCACTGAAAAAAATGGTTCTTCAAAGAACCATTGTTTGAAAGGTTCTTTGTGGCACCGAAAACGTTCTTCTATGGCATCAGTCTAAAGAACCGCTTTTGGTTCCAGTTGGCACCTTTATTTTTCTGAGTGATAATGTTCTCAATCTTGGTAGAAGTACTGGAGCTGCAATCAGCTCAGGGTCTTTCATTATTTCTCCAAAACGTTTCTGGATCCCATCCCGCAGTGCATCAACAAGAGGTCTATGCATTTTGCAAGATGACTCCAGCTTCCTCAGCTTCTCCAGCAACTGGTTAAGTGTTGGCAGCTAGAAGCCCATGTGCACAGATGATTGCCCTTGGAGGATGTTAACGGCCATGGCAAGGGGCTTCATCACAGCAGTGTACTCAACCACAAATCCCATTTCAGAAGGATTGAACCTAAAAAAGGTGTAAAAACAGAAGTAAGTCATAGTCATAGCTATTTCTACAAGAATGTAATAACTGTGCATTGTCTGTAAAATTTGCAAATGATTGGAAAATAAGACAGTAAAATTATAAGTAATTGATAAGGAATATTCACATTTTCAGTCTCAGTCAAAGTCACTTAAAAAAGGGTGGATTCACACATTAATCACAATTTAATATTTAAAAACAAGTTCAATCAAATTACATCTTTATCTTTAATGCTGTGCAAACATTGCTGATTCCTTTCTCTTCTTGCTCTTTATGAATGTGCACAAGTCTTTCCACAGCAAGGAACAGTGACATCCAACGAGTCTGATTGGGTCGAAAAAACATCAACTTGCACTCATAAGCCATGATTGACTTGCTGGTTTTATTTCACAGAGCATGACATTTTGCAAAAGCAGACCGAGATAGTCCCTTGCATGTATTATTGGTAGCTTCTGCAGCAGTGGCATCAACTGTTGGTATAGGATTGAATAGAGGATATGCACACGTTTGGTCCGGCTCACTTTTTCTCTGATGTGATACTCTGAATGGATCATGGGCGTAGATTTGGCATGGAAGGAAGGGACATGTCCTCATCAATATCCAGCAATTATTGAATCTTTGAGTAAAGAAAAACAAACCCAATAGAAAGAAAAAAAAATCGATCTGTCGACGTCTCATTCACCTAGTGGCACAGAAAGAGTTAAATTACGTTCTCTACTGGAGTCCTACATCATGTGATAAATATAACCTCTCACAAATACGGCTAGCCGCGATGCATAATGGCTTGAGCGACGAAGAGGCTGCTACACACCTAGTGCTAGCATTGGAAGGAGATGCACTGCAGGTACTCCCTGACCTAGCCCCGTCAGAGCAGCATGAGCTCCAGACCCTCACCATAGCACTCGAGAGGCGATTTGGGCAGCGGCACTCCACTGATCAGAGCAGGGAGCAGCTGACCAACCGGAGCCGTAGGCTGGGGGAGAGCCTGGGCACCTTTGCAGCGGATGTGTTGCTGTATGCTCGTCGTGGCTACCCAGAGATCCCAGCAGCAGCCCATGAGGAGCTTAGCCTGCATGCTTTCCTGCGAGGACTTTTCCCAGAGCGACTACGCCAACATGTCCGCCTGGCCATGCCTCAGACTCTCCGTGAGGCGCTCCTTGAGGCTGAAAGGGTCGAGCTTGTGGTCACATCGCGACCTGACCAGCAGTCGCGCCCCCCAAACTACTCTCGAATCAGAGCCGCAGACTGCGACAGTGAGGGGGAGGTTGCGGGGATATGCCAGCCGCAGCCCTCGGTGCCCTGGAGGCGTCCCTGTCGACGGACCGACCGCTGCTACCGGTGCGATGAGCCTGGCCACGTGGCATGCGACTGCTTGGCGCCCGCCTCAAAGGCCAGAACTATGTAGCCTCAGGGGGATGAGAGGGGGAGCGGTACAGCGAGGGGACCACCGTTCCTGCTTCCTGCCCCCCTCCAAGAACGATGCATGGTGGCGTGCCTAGTCGGGCACCTCAAGGGACTCTACCTGAGCTGCTGTGTTGAGGACCAGCCCTGCCAGGCCTTGGTGGACACGGGGTCCACCATTTCCCTAATACGACCTGGTGTGTTTCCTGGAACATCCGGGCCGCTTGTGATGGGTTGGTCGCCCACCGACACCCAGCTGATGACAGTGACGGGGGAGAGAACTGACATGCGGGGGAAGAAACTGTTGCGGATCCGAGTGAAGGATCTGGAGCTAGTGCACGACTTCTGGCTTGCTGACATCCAAGACCAGTGCATCATCGGCCTTGATCTGCTGACCCGCTGGGGGGCCTGCGTTGACACCGCAAAGCTGGCTATCACTCTTGGTACAGAGACTCTGGCCCTCCAGTGCGGTCAAAAGCAGGGAACCGGAGACTGCAGGCAGACGCGGCTGGTTCAGCACGCCATCGACACCGGCTCTGCTCAACCCATCTGTCTGCGCCCACGCCAGCTGCCCCTCTCGAAACGGCAGGGAGAGTGGGCCCAGGAGGCACGGGGCGTGGCTACTGCTCGGGCCACAGCCAACGGAGTGGGATGGCTCTCGTTGACCATGCAGCAGCTGAAGCAGGAGCAGGAGGCTGATGCGACGTTGGTTCAGGTGGGGGCCTGGCTGGAGGCAGCACGACGCCCAGGCTGGACAGGGGTGTCAGGACAGGGACCCAAAGTGAAGGCCTACTACTCCCAGTACAACAATCTGGAGACCCATGACGGCCTCCTGCACCGGAGATGGCGGGCCCCCGAACAGGGCAAGGATCTCCCGCAGCTGTTGGTGCCTCGGTCGCTGCGGTCGCAGGTGCTCGAGCTCGTCCACGGCTCGGTGGGGGCCAGCCACTATGGGAATGCTAAAACTCTCCGCCGTCTCAGGGGGCAGTTCTACTGGCCTGGTTGTCAACGGGATGTGGAACTTCATGTGCACTGCTGTGACACCTGTATGGCACGGAAGGGCCCCACTCAACGCCCCACTGCTCCCCTGCAGCAGCATCGGGTGGGGGCCCCGATGGAGAGAGTGGGAGGAGACGTCCTAGGGCCTTTCCCCATCCCCGAGGCAGGGAACCGGCGCGTGTTGGTGGCCAGGGACTGCTACAGGAGGCTGAGGGAGCGGCCGCGAGTGGTTCATGACTACACCCGCCAGGCCCAGGTCAGCGCCGGAGTACGACAGAAAAGAGCCTGCGACACCAGGTGCCGAGGGGGAGCTTTCGTGCCTGGTGACAAGGTTTGGGTGTATTGTCCGGTTCGCAAGAGAGGGGTGTCCCCCAGGCTGTGCGGTCACTGGCAAGGGCCGGCGGAAGTCGTGGGGCGGCTAACAGAAGTGGTGTACCGGATCCGCATGCCGGGCCCAGGGCGCGTGACGGTGTTGCACCAGGAGAGGCTCTCACCGTACCGCCCGCCTGCTCCAGCAGCCGCTGGGGCAGGGGATGCTGGTGGCACCCCAGGTTCTCATCCACGTGACTCTTCCCCTGCTGGTCAAGATCGGCCTGCGCGCCGAAGGAAGACACATGGACATTTGCAGGACTTTGTGTTGGGTAATGGGGTTGTCGGGGATGACTGACCCCTTAGGTGGGGGCTATGTAGCGGGCCAGGGCTGTTCGGGGTTTGTTCTGTTATTACAGTTATGTGTTTGTTGTCATGTTGTTATGGTGACGAGTGACGCGCTCTCTCCGCAACTGTGTTTCCGGTGAGAGAGCGCCTTCTTTTCTTGTTGTTGTGTGGTTGCCGCGCGGAGCAGTGAGGTAGCGGCAGTGTTCTGGCGCAGAGAGAAATAAACGGCTGTCCTCCCAAGAAACCTCTGTCTCCTCCGTGTCTGAGCTCGCCGCAGTATTTTTCAAAGAAACTTATAAGCCACTTAAAGTCAAGTTCACTCATGAAATGTGTCCATCATAATAACGTTACAGGCTATGCTAGGCTTTGGCCCAAATCAGTCAAAAATTGTATGTAACCCTGAATAACGTGTTTGGGAAAATAACTGCACAACAGGCAGCACTATTATCTCAGTCTCAGAGTAGCATTTCTAATTCTGATTGAAACGGCAGAGAAAACGGCAGCCTCGAGCAGCCAGGATATTAGTTTACAGAGGCTGTTAAAATTATATGTCTAATGTTAAAATGTAGGTTAAAATGTTAATTTCATCCTAATGGCACTGACATATTCATAGGGTTGATTTTTGAGACAAAATATCATGAGGTAGTCATGATTTTGCAAATATTCCACCTTGTAGTGCAGTTTGCACAAATCTTTTAAAAATGCACTCACCCTACAAACATTACTGATGAGTGACTCATCAGTAATGTTTGTATAGTGTGCCTAAAATGTTGCATAATTTTGCTGAGAGATCTTTTACTGTGTGGTAATCTTAGATGAGTAGTTTTATGGACAAAACCCAGCAGGTTATTCAGTGTTCCCTTAGTGCTAATGTATAAGACATGTTGGTGTACTATAACTGAAGTAATGTTGTTAAATCCTTAAAGTCATATTCTTTTATTGTCGTGACTATATTTAAAGCTATTTTTATTTTTGTATGATACTTGATTTATATGGAATATGGCTGAAGTAAACTAAAGTCTAAAATACTTAGTCATTTGTTTAATAGTAAATTAACATTATATAATTCACATATAAAACTATGAACTGTAATTTTAAGTGGTTTAAAAGCATGTAGAATAGCATATGTAGGCAAGTATATTTCTCGTTTTTTTTTTTTTGTTTGTTTGTTTTTTAAATCAAGAAACAAAAACAAAAAGGGAAAAAAGAAGAAACAGGGCAGGGTTCTGCGGTTGATTCGTCCGTCCCCACCAATGCAAAAACCAAATCTACGCCCTTGGAATGGATTTCTTCTAATGTTGCAGCAAGAACATCAGATGTGTGTGAACCTTTAATAGGTCTACAAGCCAGTGCAGCAGAATGCCTTTCTAAAGAGATGTCATCTATCCAATGACAAGTCACTCCTAAGTAGCTATGCTGTCTGGCAGACCAGCAGTCTGTTGTGCTCAGTTGTTTGATTCAAATTCAAATTCAATATGTATTTGTCACATACACAGTCATACACAGTCATCTGCCCTTTGGTTTCACCTGCACAAGTGCCAAGGTAGGCCTCCCCTGCATAATTGGTTTTCCCTTTGTTGGGAGCACACGCTGGGCTGTTCAAATCACGGACAAACAGTATCCCACATTCATGATTTTTAGTTCACAAACACTTGTAATGACTAACTGCTCCTGACATTTTGGAGATGTTAGCTTGTAAAAAAAATCATCGTTTTCAGTGATTCAAACGCTGTTTACATGTGGATGAAACAGCTGCGTTTTCAAAAAAAATACCTGTGTAGGTGCAGAGGTAGCGTAAAAGAGTTAGTTGTTACTTTCTTACTACCTGTTATTTATTGCAGATTACTTGTATTTGCTTAATTGTTTACTAAATGTTTGAGATGTGAAATAAACCGCAATGGAGCAAAATATGGGTGGGTGTGGTTGGAGGATGTGTTTGCACATGTGCACACGTGGAAGGGGGGGGCAGCCATTTTTCTTGTAAAACAAAGGGGGGCCTAGCAAAAAAAGTTTGGGAACCACTGGGATAGGAAATTAATATGAAAATTAAAATAAAGGGTAAATTTAACCAGGAAAGAAAAAAGTAAAATATAAAAATTAAAGTTAAAAATAAAATAACTGTACAACAAAATACACGATATAGAAAATATATAAAGCATATATGAAGAAATAGAGAACAATAAGAGCAGCTGTACGAGTAATAAATGGTAATGAAAGAAATGCAATGTCCAGGGTTGTGCAATCCACATATTTAAGTGTCTTGTGCTGTGCAAATATGCTTAAAAGTGACTTATTTAAGTGACTTGTGATAGAGCAGGGGTGTCAAACTCATTTTAGTTCAGGGGCCACATGGAGAAAAGTCTATTCTCAAGTGGGCCGGACTGGGGAAATCATTGCATATATAACTTAAAAACAACAACTTCAGATTGTTTTCTTTGTTTTACAACGATCAACAGAAAAATAAAGCTAAAGCCTGTGGACAGTATGTTCAAAATAGTACAGGCACAACATAGCTATTAATCATAAAATATCTCAAGTTATTTGAAAATTCTGAGGACAAAGAACACACAAACACACAGTGCCTCAGTGATTCACAGAACTGTTTCACAGATCACAGAACTATATCAGGGTGTCACTTCGCAGGCAGCAATGTAGATAAAAATAATGAAATCCTGTTCCCCAAACAACTAGGTTAAATATATAAATCAAATATAATCAATTAGAAACAGTAGCAAATCAACATAAAAACATATAAACATAAAGCTGGAGCCTGAGGACAGTGTGTCCAAAAGCACAACATAGCTATTAATTACAAAACACCTCAAATTATTTGAAAATTCTGAGGACAAAGAACACACAAGCACACAGTGCCTCAGTGATTCACAGAAGTATATCACAGATCACAGAACTACATCAGGGTGTCTCATGCAGCACTTTCAGTGGGGTTGCATAGTTTATTTGACTCCTGATACCTGGCATCTTTTAGCTTTCACCAGCTCATCAATATCAGGCTTCACATCCTGAGCGGCAGCTAACTTCAGGAAGTGATTCAAGTGCCTGTGCGTGAGCCTTGAGCGCAGTTTTGTTTTATTTATGCTCATTACAGAGAAAACTTGCTCACAAAGATACATGGTTCCAGTTTTGCAGCAAGGGCTGTCAAGTTGGGGTAACCTGGCAAGAGATTCTGAAAGAATGTGTTCAAGCCAGCTGCGGTAAGTTTGCCCTTCAAATCCGAGTCACACTGCAAGTCTATTATTTCAAGTTGGAACCTGACGGGCAGATCAGAGGGATTCACGGTGAACGGCGAGCAAAAAACTTGGAAGTCTTTCTCCAATTCACCAAAAATCTGAAATCGTTGCTCAAACTCTATAACAGTCCCGTTATTTTATCTTTGAAACGCTTCATATTTGCCACACTTTGGATCGTGCACACATTTTTCAGACAGGGGAAGTGAGCTGCATCACCACCAGCGAGCTGCGTCTCCCACAATAACAGCTTCAACTTGAAAGAACATATGCTGTCATAATACTGCGTGACAACTTTGTTGCATCCTTGCAGCTGTTTGTTCAGGTTATTCAGGCGCTCTGTAAAATCCACCATATATGCAAGGTCCTGCATCCATTCTGCGCAATGAAATTCTAACACTGGTTTGCCCTTTTCTTCCATAAACTGTTCAATTTCTTCTCGTAAATCAAAGAACCTGGTATGGCAGGCCATAGATGTGGTCTTTCTCTCTGAGAAGACTGCCAAACTGACGGTGATTGAGGCTTCTGGATCGGATGAAATTAACAGTTTGGATGACCACCTTCATGATGTTATGCATTTTCAGTGACTTACAACACAAAGCCTCCTGGTGCAAAATACAGTGAAAAGTCCAAAAATCACGTCCTGCATTTGCAGATTGCACTTTATCTCTGAACTTTACAACGCCTGCTTTCTTCCCGATCATTGAGGGCACACCATCTGTAGCCAGGCTGACAGCGCGGGACCAGTCCACTCTGACCCTGTCCAGCACGCCGACGAGTGCGGTGAAAATATCAGCTGCGGTCGTTGTATCTGTCATCGGTACCAACTCCACAAACTCCTCGGTGATGGTCAATGTGTCATCAACTCCGCGGATGAAAAATGCCAGTTGTGCAACATCTGTAATGTCCGTGCCTTCATCAATTGCAACTGAAAACGCAATAAATGACTTCACTTTTTGCTTCAACTGGCTGTCCAAATCTGCTGAAAGATCAGAAATCCTGTCGGCAACTGTGTTTCTTGTCAGGTTGATATTTGCAAAGGCCTGGTGCTTTTCAGGGCACACAATCTCTGATGCCTTCATCATACTTGTTTTTACAAATTCACCCTCACTAAATGGTTTTGATGCTAGTGCAATTTCGTTAGCAATAAGGTAGCTAGCTTTCACTGCAGCGTCACTGATGTCTTGGCTGTGAGTAAACACACTGCAGTTTCTTCAGACCCGCCAACAGTTCATTCACCTTCTCTCTTCTCCGCTGTCCTTGAAAGTTGTCATATTTGTCGGAATGAAGACGGAGGTTATATTCTTTCAGCACTGCAACATGCTGGGAACACACCAAACATACAGCTTTCCATTTCACTTCTGTGAATAATTAGGAGGATGACCATTTTTCTTGGAACACTCTGCACTCTGCATCCACTTTTTTCTTTTTTGACAGAGACATATTGGGGCAATGAGGGTGCCAAAGCACATCAGGTTTAAATTTCGCGGGCAAAACAAAGTAGCTCACAATTGCTATTGCGCCATCCAATGGACACAATTGGAACAGCAGTTTCTTTATTGAAAAATTGCTGCTCATTTTTATACTTTACAAAATCATCTCAAGGGCCGGATTAAACCCGATTGCGGGCCTGATCCGTTCTGACACCCCTGTGATAGAGTGACACCCTTGTGATAGAGTGATTTGATTTGATGACCACACAGTGTAGTTGTGCAGTAAACAAATGTCCATAATGTCCAGTGTGTGTGTGTAAAAACCATATGTGTGGGTCAGCACTATGTGGTGGTGTGATTGAGAGACCGTATCACCTCCACCACATAGTACTAACCCACACATGGTTTTTACACACACACTGTCTCTTAGTGACGCTGAAAACTAGTTCATGCATTTATTACTTCCAGGCTGGACTACTGTAATTCTTTATTATCAGGATGTACTAAAAACTCACTGAAAAGCCTTCAGTTAATCCAAAATGCTGCAGCAAGAGTACTGACAGGGACTAGAAAGAGAGAGCATATTCTCCTGTTTTGGCTTCCCTTCATTGACTTCCTGTTAAATCCAAAATTCAAAATCCTGCTCCTCAGATACAAGGTCTTAAATAATCAGGCCCCATCTTATCTTAATGACCTTGTAGTACCATATCACCCTATTAGAGCACTTCGCTCTCGCTCTGCAGGCCTACTTGTTGTCCCTAGAGTATTTAAAAGTAGAATGGGAGGGAGAGCCTTCAGTTTTCAGGCCCCTGTTCTGTGGAACCAGCTTCCAGTTTGGATTTGGGAGACAGACAGTAGAGCTGGGCGATATATCGAGTTTTTTAAAAATATCAATACATTTTTATACGAGATAATAGATGTGACAATACCCTTTATATCGATATAGTCTATGTTACGTAATAATTATACTTGCGGAGCCACAAGTTTGCCTCTCTTTTGTCCACTTTTGTCTCTACGCAACGTTACTCGGCCTCGCCTCTCTCCTTCACTGAACACAACTCTCTCCCCCCCCCCAATCGCTTCACCTGCAGGCAGCGACAAGATGGACACGGCAAATCTTCGTTAACGAGTTACTGCGCATCGCCCCGTGTGTGGGGCTTCACGGCGTCAACGTGTTAACAAGCTAACCACACTAACGAGCTAACCACACTAACTCCATTCAGCCAAGAAGGGCTGCACAGTCTAAAATCCTTTCCATCCATCCATCCATCCTCATCCGCTTTATCCGAAGTCGGGTCGCGGGGGCAGCAGCCTAAGCAGAGAAGCCCAGACCTCCTCTCCCCAGCCACCTCCTCCAGCTCGTCCGGGGAACACCAAAGGCGTTCCCAGGCCAGCCGAGAGATATAATCTCTCCAGCGCGTCCTGGGTCTGCCCGGGGCCTCCTCCGGTGGGACATGCCCGAACACCTCACCCAGGAGGCGCCCAGGGGCATCCTTGTCAGATGCCCGAACCACCTCAACTGGCTCCTTTCGATGTGGAGGAGCAGCGGCTCTACTCTGAGCCCCTCCCGGATGGCCGAACTTCTCACCCCTATCTCTAAGGGAGAGGCCAGCCACCCCGGAGGAAGCTCATTTCTGCCGCTTGTATCCGCGATCTCGTTCTTTCGGTCACTACCCACAGCTCGTGGCCATAGGTGAGGGTCGGGACGTAGATCGACCGGTAAATTGAGAGCTTCGCTTTTACACTCAGCTCCCTCTTCACCACGACGGACCAGTGCAGCGTCCGCCTCAC
Organism: Oreochromis aureus; assembly: GCF_013358895.1. Lineage (NCBI taxonomy): Eukaryota > Metazoa > Chordata > Actinopteri > Cichliformes > Cichlidae > Oreochromis > Oreochromis aureus. The sequence continues at coordinate 85,748,155 of NC_052944.1, read as the reverse complement.
TGCAGCTGCAGCACCAATCCGTCTGTCGATCTCCGGCTCCCTTAAAATCCTTTCATTTTCTCAAAAGTTGACACCGCGCTTTATGTATGAATTCTGGTTGTACTTGATGGCCGCGAACTGATTTTATGTGGTACATGGCGCTCAGCAATCTGTCAAAAAATGTTTTAGTATGACTTTGCTAAGCTACGGAGCTGCACCGCTTGATGGATTGTCGGAGCATTACGGCTACCGAGGAGCATCGCGGAGTAATACGTACTGTGGTTTAATGTAATATTACCGTACTGTGTGTGTATAAGGACCATAAATGGCACCTGTTAAGAGACGTGGTTACAAAGAGGATTTCAAACTCCAGGCTGTCAGTCAAGCAGTTTAAGTTGGGAACAGAGCAGCTGTGAAATCTGTCTTTGTAATTATGCTCAATGTGTTTAAGTTTACATTTTGACTGCACAATTGTGAGCTTTTTGTTATGCACAAAAACAACATTGTTTTCTTTTATTTATGGAGCATGATTATTTAATAATTATAATAATTATATTATAATTATTTTTAATAAATGCTCATAATTTATTTTTGAGTAATTTTTCATGTACATCTATTCTGTATGTTAATAAAAGTGCCTGTGTGACATCTGGGACACAGCTTTGACTAAGGACTCTCTTTTGTTCGTACTTTATGGCTTAAAAAATATCGAGATATATATCTTATATCGCCATCCAGGTAAAAAAATATCGAGATATGAATTTTGGGTCATATCGCCCAGCCCTAACAGACACTATCTCTACTTTCAAGATTAGGCTTAAAACCTCTTTGCTAAAGTAAATAGTTAGGGCTGGACCAGGTGACCCTGAATCCTCCCTTAGTTATGCTGCAATAGACGTAGGCTGCCGGGGATTCCCATGATGCATTGAGTTTTTCCTTTCCAGTCACCTTTCTCAATCAGTATGTGTTAATAGACCTCTCTGCATTGAATCATATCTGTTATTAATCTGTCTCTCTTCCACAGCATGTCTTTATCCTGTTTTCCTTCTCTCACCCCAACCGGTCGCAGCAGATGGCCGCCCCTCCCTGAGCCTGGTTCTGCCGGAGGTTTCTTCCTGTTAAAAGGGAGTTTTTCCTTCCCACTGTCGCCAAAGTGCTTGCTCACAGTGGGTCATATGATTGTTGGGATTGTCTCTGTACCTATGAAGGGCCTGGAGGCGACTTTTGTTGTGATTTGGTGCTTTATAAATAAAATTGAATTAAATTGAAGTCTACACTTCTGCACTAGGTTGAGTTTATCAGTGAGGTCTGGGTTGTTTTCTTTCTCTAAGAGAGAGAGAGAGATGGTTTTATGCTTGGACATGTCTGCAACGGGCCCTAGTATGTGTTATTTTAATCAGTATTTTATTGGTTACACTTGTGTTTGCTTTTGTTACAGTGCACTGAGATAAGAAAATCTGAGAGGTGTGATCCACCGACGGTGATATTTTGTGAGTTCATGATTTAAGAATCAGCTCTTTAAACCAGGCCTGAGAGATTGAAATTTAAAGTGCTATGAAATATTCTTACTGGAAACAGTTGCAAAGTGTGCTTCTCAATGATTATAATGGGTTTTGGAGAAATTCACTTATATGGGACACTGATCACATGACATGGTCCCGAGTCTAAAAGGATTGCAGCGAGTCAATCCAGTCCAAAATAACAGGGAAGTGTTTTCCTTTAAAATGATGACGTCATCTTGCTGTTAATGGATACTGGAATAGGTTGTGCGTGAGACTCCATTATCAGTAATACCTGGTATGGATGTGTGTGATTGAATGCATGTAACTGGACAATGATGGACTGACGATGTAGACTAAAACTTTTGACTGACTTGATACTGAGACAAAAACTGCACCGACCTTAGGATTAGTAAATGTCGACAAACAATTCACCCAGCCGGTAAGAAAAGGGTGGATGCATTGTTTTGTTTTGTTTTGTTTTTGCAGGAGCAGGAGGACAAGAGAGACCGGAGGGGGAGACTGTAGCTGCCCATGAGAGTGTGGAACTGCAGACTGAACCCTTTGGCTGCTAATTTTAAGTTACAGATGCTTGCATTAAGAAAATTGTATTTTATTGGCTGTGTTTGATTAAGGTATCAGATTATATTGTTGGGAATACCAAATGCTACAGTGGAGAAAATGTTTGATATCACTCATGACTGGAATATGTTACTATTAACCATAGCAGGCCACTGTAAAAGTTGATTACATTTTATAGAGGAAAATTACTCTCGCAAAGATAAATAAAAATACACATCTCTTCATAACAAAATGGAGCCCCAAAGAAAAAGGAAAGTTTCTGCTGTGTGGGATCATTTTGATCTTTTAACTGCAAATAGTTTGTCTGTCTTTGTTTCAGTGTTTCAATCTATCAGAATGGGAAAAACAGCAATGTGACTTGCAGTGTAAATTATTTATTTCATGTTCTGCATTTTTATTTTTTTCCTTTGTTGTTATTATTTATTTTATTTTATTTTCAGTTGTTACAGACGGGACAGACATGACAAGGGATAGGAAAGGGAGAAAGAAAGATGAAGGAAAAGAAAAACAGAAGGGAAGAGGGACAGTGAGAAAGGGCACTTAAAAAGAGAAAGAAGAGAAAAAAAATCTCCTGGATCACCTGTTTAGAAACAGGTCACCTGAGAAAACAAGCAAAAAAAAACAGAGCAACATACTAAAGACAACACCATCACGTTAATCTAGCTAAGTGTAAACAGTAGTAAATACTAAATATTGAATATTGAATGTTGTTGTGCAGCACGCAGGACTGACAGCACACAATGTGCTTGGCAATAGCAGCCCAGAAAGGTGTAGTTTATGTCTATGAACAGTGAACACCCGTGTGCACACCTGTGTGGATCGGTGCGCTTGTATTCAAAAGGTTTCCCCATGTAATGGTCTGCTAGAGGATGTAGAGAGCCATAGCCTCGTCCCCCAGGGCATCAAGCAGGCATGGAGGAGATCCAGGCACCAGACATCCAGAGGCCCCAGAGTACGAGAGCCCAAGGAGGACCACCGGAGGGGCATCGCGCCACCCTCCTGGGAAGAGCTGAGGAGAGCCCCAGATGAGAGGTCACCCAGTAGCCACGGAGCAGAAGCCAGAGGGGGCTGCAGTGGTGGGCAGCCAGCTGTCCCAGAGTGAACCGAGTCGCAGGCCCAGAGGCTGGAGGCCCGAGGGCCCCCTTTGCCCCGGAAGAGGCCTGACCGAGCAACAGGCGCCAGGCCCCGCCAAGTAGCCACCGGGAGTGAGCTGGTACATACCTGGGCACCCAGCCCCGGACACTAAGAGTCACCATCGTGCCGACCCCTGAGGGCATCAGTTACTGGCAGGGAGTTTAGTGAGGGGAGATAGGCCTTTGGAGGGCCTGGGAGTTCCCAGAGAGGTGGAGTTTAAGACCCGACCTGACATATAAACACAGACAAACAGGCACACACAGACACAAACATGCATTCCCACCCTCATGCACACATATACAAATACTCAGCACTCACCCAACGTAGGGATAGACATAAATCGACATGTACACACAATCACACTCCCCAAACAAACTATACCCCAGGTCCAGGAACCCTCGCCTCTGAAGAGGAAACGGCACCTACACCCAGGAGATGTTACCCTTTCCCCTGGGGTGGAGGCAAGCAGACCACCCCAGGCTCCGTAGCAGCAGGGAGGCCCCGCATCCCAGATCCCAATCGGACGGCCAACACCTCCTCCCAGCCCCCCCGCCCCGATGGCCAGCAGAGAACAGGGGTGTGTGAAGATCCCAAACCTCTGCATTTCTTACAGTATGTACCTAATCACCAGCAGCTGCCGTTGCTCTCTTGGACCTGTCCCCTTGCTTATCCCTCTCCCCTGGCCAAGGCCCTCACGCCCCATATACCAAGCATTAAATCAAGTACTAACGTGAACATCATTTTGGTGTTAGTCAATAAACCTTTGTTAAACCCTTTACTCTGCCTCCGCCTTGGGTTTCCTGCACGTGGGTTTGATTTTTGGTTCTCGGCCTCTGGCCGTTTTGTGACAATAATAATTAAGACCAAGTAAGTACCCTCACCTATGGCCACGAGCTGTGGGTAGTGACCGAAAGAACGAGATCGCGGATACAAGCGGCAGAAATGAGCTTCCTCCGAAGGGTGGCTGGCCTCTCCCTTAGAGATAGGGTGAGAAGTTCGGCCATCCGGGAGGGGCTCAGAGTAGAGCCGCTGCTCCTCCACATCGAAAGGAGCCAGTTGAGGTGGTTCGGGCATCTGACAAGGATGCCTCCTGGGCGCCTCCTGGGTGAGGTGTTCGGGCATGTCCCACGGGGAGGCCCAGGGCAGACCCAGGACACGCTGGAGAGATTATATCTCTCGGCTGGCCTGGGAACGCATTTGGTGTTCCCCGGATAAGCTGAAGGAGGTGGCTGGGGAGAGGGAGGTCTGGGCTTCTCTGCTTAGGCTGCTGCCCCCGCGACCCGGCCTCGGATAAAGCGGATGAAGATGGATGGATGGATGGAGGTAAGTACATTTTTTTCCAGATGTATTTTTAACTCTGTTACACTAGGATGTAGCACTGCAAAGAAGAAGAGTAAAACAATGAAGGAAAAACCACTGTGTTTAGCTTTGATAAATTAAAATGTGACCCAAATTAAAATGACCCTGATGAAGGCCACAAGCCGAAACGTGTTGGTCAATTATTAAAGCTGTTCTTCGTTTCTCAAGTGTTGCTGGAGTTCCTGCTTTTTTATTTCTTTCATCTTCTCCATGCACCTTGGAAGCAGGTGAAGTTGTGCCAGGATTTTTTGCTATAAATTAAAATGTACCATTACACTCAGAGGATCAATATGAAATCAAAATATATGCAAATTTTGCATGAAGCACATGACTGATAGTTGTTCTGTCCTGAGCTTTTGTTTCCTATAGCACCCACTTGGTAATTGCAAATGTTCGACGGAGGAATATCACCAAAAGTAGGAAAGGTAAGCCCCAATGGGGGTAATAACACCATAAATGTCACTTATGGTCAAATTCCTAAAATTTGAGACTAAGTATAAAATTCTCAAAAATGTAGAGACGTAGAGGAGTTCTAGATAAACATAATTTGTCAAACCCCACAGGGGTGGAGGGTTTGAATCTATAATATTTTGAAATAACACCCAATAAAATGTTGACCATGTTGATTATGTTTATTCTAGTGTGCATAGACTTGCTAATCTGACCAGGGAATGTAATAAACAGGAATGTCAGAACAGTAAGCGCTAAAGTCAACTTTGACAGGTCAGACTAGGATGGCATTGGACAAAAGGGTTGGTGTGACCAAGGTGTGGTTCAGCTTGTTGGATGTACATTTCAAAGTGATACAGCTCTGGATGGGCCAGTTACCAGGGCATGGAAGGATGACAAACTTTATTAAATGACGAAAATCATTGGTCCTCCTGACTCTTGGTGGCGCTGTCACTTGGTGTTCGCTCGCTTTGTGGTAGAGTATCACTTCCTGTTCCTGCTCAAACACAGTGGTGTTTCTGAGTAGCTTTTCTGCTTAGCAATTTAATTTAAATCTTTTGATACATCCCTTTTTCATAGTATAATCTTAACGTGCTTCATCTGAATCACCCTTTCTGTATACTCACTACCTAATTTATAGCCAAAGTATTCACTCACTGTCTCTTTACTGTTTCGCTAGCTTAGCTTAGCTCGTAGCCGACTTGTTAGCACCATGGCTACTTCACCTGTCCCTCCTGCACTTTCCTGCTCATTGTGTCAGATGTTTAGTTACTCCTCGGCCTCCTTTAGCAGTAATGATACCTGTAACAAATGTAGCATATTTGCAGCTCTGGAGGCCAGGATTACTGAATTGGAGACTCGGCCCGCACCCTTCATTCACCCGTAGCTAGCCAGGCCCCTGTAGCTGGTGCAGCCGAAGATAGCGAGGCCCCCGCTAGCTGTTCCCGGCAGACCCCAAGCAGCTGGGGAAAGAGGGCGGCTGGGTGACGGTGAGGAGGAAGCATAGTCTTAAACTGAAGCCCCAGGTACACCACCAACCTGTTCATGTGTCTCAACTTTTTCCCCACTCGCCACACACACCACTTGGGGTCAAACTCTGGTAATTGGTGATTCTGTTCTCAGACATGTGAAGCTAGAGACACCGGCAACCATAGTCAATTGTCTTCCAGGGGCCAGAGCAGGTGACAGTGAAGGAAATTTAAAACTGCTGGCTAAGGGTAAACGTAAATACAGTGCTACCCCCCCCCCAAAAACCCATCTCCATTGAGACTGTGTCAGCTCCCAAAAGACAAAAACAAACCAAAACCAGCAATAAACAACTTAAACATAAAAATCACAAAGAAAGAACAATACAGTATCCACATCTGAACCAAAGAGTAAAACAGTGAAATGTGGATTATTAAATATTAGGTCTCTCTCCTCCAAGTCTCTGTTAGTACATGACTTAATAATTGATCAACAAATCGATTTACTCTGCCTTACAGAAACCTGGTTGCAGCAGGATGAGTATGTTAGTTTAAATGAATCAACACCCCGAGTCATTCTAACTACCAGAAACCTCAAGCACAGGCCGAGGGGGCGGTGTGGCAGCAATTTTCACACCAGCCTATTAATTAACGAAAGACCAAGACAGACTTTTAATTCATTTGAAAGCCTGATGCTTAGCCTTGTCCAACCCAGCTGTAAAACTCAGAAACCAGTCTTACTTGTTATCATCTATCGTCCACCTGGGCCTTACACAGAGTTTCTCTCTGATTTCTCAGACTTTTATCTGATTTAGTGCTCAGCTCAGATAAAATAATTATTGTGGGTGATTTTAACATCCATGTAGATGCTAAAATGACAGCCTCAACATCGCATTTAATCTGTTATTAGACTCAATTGGCTTCTCTCAGAATGTAAAAGAACCCACCCACCACTTTAATCACACTCTAGATCTTGTTTTAACATATGGCATAGAAACTGAACATTTAACAGTGTTTCCTGAAAACCCTCTGCTGTCTGATCATTTCCTGATAACATTTACATTTACAATAATTGATTACACAGCAGTGGAGAGTAGACTTTATCAAAGTAGATGTCTTTCTGAAAGTGCTGTAACTAAGTTTAAGAATATAATCCACCCACTGTTATCATCTTCAATGCCCTGTACCAACATAGAGCAGAGCAGCTATCTGAACGCTACTCCAACAGAGGTCGATTATCTTGTTAATAATTTTACCTCCTCACTACGTACGACTCTGGATACTGTAGCTCCTGTGAAAACTAAGGTCTCAAATCCAAAGTCCCTGACTCCGTGGTATAATTCTCAAACACGTAGCCTAAAGCAGATAACTCGTAAGCTGGAGAGGAAATGGCGTGTCACAAATTTAGAGGATCATCATTTAGCCTGGAGAAATAGTTTGCTGCTTTATAAGAAAGCCCTCCCAAAGCCAGAACATCTTACTATTCGTCACTGATTGAAGAAAATAAGAACAACCCCAGGTTTCTCTTCAGCACTGTAGCCAGGCTGACAAAAGTCAGAGCTCTACTGAGCCAACAATCCCTTTAACGTTAACTAGTAATGACTTCATGAACTTCTTCACAAATAAAATTTTTATCATTAGAGAAAAATTACCAATAATCATCCCACAGATGTAATATTATCTACAGCTACTTTTAGTACCATCAATGTTAAGTTAGACTCTTTTTCTCCAATTGATCTTTCTGAGTTAACTTCAATAATTAATCCCTCCAAACCATCAACGTGTCTTTTAGACCCCATTCCTACAAAACTGCTCAAAGAAGTCCTGCCGTTAATTAATGCTTCAAACTTAAATATGATCAACCTATCTCTAATAATCGGCCATGTACCACAGGCCTTCAAGGTGGCTGTAGTTAAACCTTTACTTAAAAAGCCATCTCTAGACCCAGCTGTCTTAGATAATTATAGGCCAATCTCCAACCTTCCTTTCATATCAAAAATCCTTGAAAGAGTAGTTGTCAAACAGCTAACTGATCATCTGCAGAGGAATGGCTTATTTGAAGCGTTTCAGTCAGGTTTCAGAGCTCAGCACAGCACAGAAACAGCTTTAGTGAAGGTTACAAATGATCTTCTTATGGCCTCTGACAGTGGACTCATCTCTGTGCTTGTCCTGCTAGACCTCAGTGCTGCATTCGATACTGTTGACCATAATATCCTATTAGAGCGATTAGAACATGCTGTAGGTATTACAGGTACTGCACTGCAGTGGTTTGTATCATATCTATCTAATAGACTCCAATTTGTACATGTAAATGGAGAGTCCTCTTCAGACACTATGGTCAATTATGGTGTTCCACAGGGTTCAGTGCTAGGACCAATTCTATTTACATTATACATGCTTCCCCTAGGCAGCATCATTAGAAGACATAGCATAAATTTTCACTGCTATGCAGATGACACGCAGCTCTATCTATCCATGAAGCCAGGTATCACAGACCAATTAGTTAAACTGCAGGAATGTCTTAAAGACATAAAGACCTGGATGGCCGCTAACTTTCTGCTTCTTAATTCAGATAAAACTGAGGTTATTGTACTCGGCCCTGAAAATCTTAGAAATATGGTATCTAAGCAGATTCTTACTCTGGATGGCATTACCTTGGCCTCCAGTAACACTGTAAAAACCTTGGAGTCATTTTTGACCAGGACATGTCCTTCAGCGCACATATTAAACAAATATGTAAGACTGCTTTCTTCCATTTGCGCAACATCTCTAAAATTAGAAATATCCTGTCTCAGAGTGATGCTGAAAACTAGTTCATGCATTTATTACTTCCAGGCTGGACTACTGTAATTCTTTATTATCAGAATGTCCTAAAAACTCGCTGAAAAGCCTTCAGCTAATCCAAAATGCTGCAGCAAGGGTACTGACAGGGACTAGAAAGAGAGAGCATATTTCTCCTGTTTTGGCTTCCCTTCATTGGCTTCCTGTTAAATCCAGAATTGAATTCAAAATCCTGCTCCTCACATACAAGGTCTTAAATAATCAGGCCCCATCTTATCTTAATGACCTTGTAGTACCATATCACCCTATTAGAGCACTTCGCTCTTGCACTGCAGGCCTACTTGTTGTTCCTAGAGTATTTAAAAGTAGAATGGGAGGGAGAGCCTTCAGTTTTCAGGCCCTTCTTCTGTGGAAGCAACTTCCAGTTTGGATTCGGGAGACAGACACTATCTCTACTTTCAAGATTAGGCTTAAAACATTCCTTTTTGCTAAAGCATATAGTTAGGGCTGGACCAGGTGACCCTGAATCCTCCCTTAGTTATGCTGCAATAGACGAGGCTGCCGGGATTCCCATGATGCATTGAGTTTTTCCTTCCAGTCACCTTTCTCACTCACTATGTGCTAATAGACTCTCTGCATCGAATCATATCTGTTATTAATCTCTGTCTCTCTTCCACAGCATGTCTTTCATCCTGTTTTCCTTCTTTCACCCCAACTGGTCGCAGCAGATGGCCGCCCCTCCCTGAGCCTGGTTCTGCTGGAGGTTTCTTCCTGTTAAAAGGGAGTTTTTCCTTCCCACTGTCACCAAAGTGCTTGCTCATAGGGGGTCATATGATTGTTGGGTTTTTCTCTGTATTTATTATTGTGCTATCTACTGTACAATATAAAGCGCCTTGAGGCGACTTTTGTTGTGATTTGGCGCTATATAAATAAAATTGAATTGAATTGAATTGAAAAGGAATTTTCTGGGATCTTCATCCTCTGGGTGAGTGGTTGACTAAAGCATGCATTAAAATGAACGCTTGATAATTGGCCATATTTACAGCTGTATTGACTTGTTGTGGACACGGTCTATCTCATGTTTAAGGACTCTAAGTAAAAGAATGGAAAACAGTGACACTAAGAGAAGAATACGCAGTGCCATACTATCAGATGCCAGTGAAGGTTGGGCTCAGTGATGAATCAGGTGAGCTGGATTCATGGCTGAATCAAGACATAAATTCTCCTGTGGTGGTCAGTGAGGGAAAAACAGAGTTGCAAATGTGAACTTCATATTAACACACAGGTTTTGTTTCTAGGCAGTTCTGCACATGCAGGCGGAGCCAGGAGTTCAACAGATCTAACATGATAAAAACTGATTTCATTCCCTAACACAGGGCAGCAGGGCTAGAGCAACAATACTCGAGAGGAGAATTTCTGATGTTTTCTGAGATATGATGTCGCTAACCTTTTCCTTTAATTTCTAGCTCCGGTGAATTGACACATGGCAGTGTGTCAAAAGGGGGGAAGTCGAGTTTTAACATGAAACAATGGTTTCAATCACTTTATTTGTGTGTTTAATAATTTAGGTATGGTAAAACTTAAGATTATGACCCAGAGGTTCCCAGACTTTTTCATGAGAACCAGTGAGAAGCATAAATCATCATTTTCACGTTTAAGCATTAATGATTGAAATGAACTGAATAGCGTTTAAAATGCCAGTGTTCATGAGAAGCTGAGTATCACACTGGAGAGGAAACCGTGGGACGGCAGGCTGAATGAAACATATGCTTTTGTGAAAAGGAGGGAAAATGTTAGAATTGAAAATGGTTCATTTGTTTTTGATTTATTTTACTTAAATAAGCGGTTATAATCATTTTCATACACACATTGCAAATAAGAGTTGAAACTCAGTCTTCTGAAGGTCATAAGCAGAGGGGTAAATGCACACATGCTTACACATGTAGATATGATTAGAATAAGTCCCTGGATCAGAGAGTCCTGAACATGATATTCTAAACCAAATTTGAATCACTAGAAGAACAATGGATAACAACATTAGATTATTAAGGCTCGGGAGAGAGGTGTTTTGGTTTTCTGCCTTACAGAAGAAGGAACAGACACCAGACGAGGTCACTGAGATACGAGGATCCTTCGCAGCAGAGACAGACACAGAGACTGCCAAGACAGAAACTGGGGTCAAGTGTCATGCCGTTTGGGCTCCGTCCAGTCACCTCAAGAGGATGGATCCCATAAGCACACTAATAACCACGAAGGGGTTGGCGGAAATCCAGGAACACCAGATAAAGGAGGTTCGAAAAAGAGCAGAAAATCACCCGACTGGAAGAAATTGGTAGCTGCAGCAATAAAATAAAGGTTAAAAGCTCCTCGGACAGAGGTTCTAGTCTGAGTACATGGGAAAGGTACAAGGTAGCACCAAGATGAGGTTGGGGAAAACTGTAGCACCAAAATAAAGCTGTGGGAGAACTGGAGAGTGATGGGTGTGTCATCTGTAACTACTGTTGTTGTTGTAAATTTAGTCTTTCTTGGATCTGAATTGCCCAAACACAGAGGTCATCCCACATAAGGTCCATCCGTTAAAGGGGACAAAGGGCCATAGGGGTGTGAAGAAATGGACCTCGCAAAACTGGATTATAAGGTGTAGGTGATCTCTTTAAAAAGAGATCAAAGGGGGAATTGTGAGATCATTATACGATCTTATGCCACATTAAACCCCTAATTAAAGACTGTGAAATTATTATGTAGTTTTAGTTTGCATTGTTCTCCTGTCATGTTTTTAGTTTAGAATCTGATGAGCAATATTTTAATTTATTTTTTAGTTTGTTGCTTTTCTGTTTTCTACCTGAGGGATTGCCACCTTAACGTGGTTAGGGGGTTTGCTTGCCTTAGTGACCATAAAAGCTAGACCAGCAGAAGCTTAGTTTTCAGGTGGGACACCCAAGTTGGTCAGGTCATAAGGTGGAGGCCTGATAAAGTGCAGTCCAATTACATGACAAAAACAGTTCTCCAGAGTAGGGGTGCCACGATTAGTTGACTAGTCACTATTACGTCGACTATCAAAGTCGTCAATGACTAATTCAATAGTCGGCACGTGATTTGAAGCTTTGTAAGATCTTTAAAGATGCAGGAATAAGTAGTAGGATTTAAGAGTGTAATATCGGACTGAACGGAAAATAGTTACTCATATTTTGTATTTTAAATACGTAACGCCGGTACATGTATTCCATTACTCCCCAACACTGCACCTAATCCAGAGCACCCACCCAACCCCCACACTGCTCTTGCTTCCATTGCCACCAGGTGCCCCCTTTACATTTCTGTCTGCCCCCTCATATATGCCTGTCTACAACCGGCCCAGGTACTGTCACTGGGTTCATACTAAAGGAGTGTTCACAAGAAATCATCAGTATCAAACTGTGACAACAAAAAATATTCATTAAAGCAACCAAGAACGGCATAAGTTTGATGTGAATCTTTAGTAATGGATGGGGGAAGCTCTGTGACAATTTTATCAACAAATAAGGATTTCATCATCTTCTGGATGCGATACCTTGGCCTCCAGTAACACTATGAGGAATCTTACAGTCATTTTGACCAGGACTTGTCTTTCAATGGAAATATTAAGCAAATGTTTAAGCCTGCTTTCTTCCATTTCTGCAATATATTTAAAATGAGAAATATCCTGTCTGGGAAGGATGCAATGGCTGTTTTTTTTTTTTTTTATCCATGTGTGGATGCACCTGCCCACCTCCCAAATTGTACCCAATAGGATTTCCGGCTCTTTTTAGAGAACCGACTCTTTCGGCTTAAAACCGGCTCTTCAGGTTGTTTTGTTCCTTTAATTCATTTATTACTAACAACACTATAAAATTATGCACAAAAGAAATTACTAATGTAAAAAAAGTGGTTTTATTTATATATGTTTATATATAAATATATGCGGTGGCCCATAGAGACAAAGTACGTACAAATTCCAAAACACATTTCTAGCGTTAACTGAAATTCCAAAACAGAGCTACCTAGATCACTTAAATTGCACAATTGAAAGTATATGTGTATTGTTTGTGTATTTATACACAAGCACTCATATATATTCAAATAATTTAAAAAAAATGTTCATTTACCTGCTACTACCACACACCAAATCCGATCGTTGGTACTTGCTGGCTTGTGTAGCCACTAGGTAACAAAAGCTCAACACTGCGCCCTAGCATCCTGGAGCACTTCTGTTGTCTTTTGTTCGTGTTTTAGAGTTTTTACGTGCTTCAGAGTTCATAACTGTTTTGAAGTTTGTATGTGCTTTGTCTCTAGGGGCCACTGTAAATATACGTTTATTTATTCACTCCACATAAAATGTAATAAATAAATAAATACAAAAACCAACTATTCACATTTCAATTTTTAACTATTTAAATTTTCATCTATATCCTTTTAAACAAATTTAAAGTGAAACAACACAAAACACTGCAAACCACAACACAATTAAATATAAATTAAAATATGAAAACAAAAAGAAGATGCACATTCTCTGTCATATGGGTCTGCATGAATAAACTTTCTGAATCCTTTATCATCCGCAACTGAAAATAGTTGTGGATGATAACTATACCTTTCTAATGTGACGTTGTTGTCCCTGGCTCTCTTTCTCTCTCTCTCCCTCCCGCTCTGTTCCTGTGCTACTGTGAGTGTACCTACCGCCCCTCCCCCCTCTTCCCAGTGCAAAGCACAAGGCTTGCATGCGGAGTGAAGCGGAAAAAATGTGCGAGAGAGAGGGTGAGAGGAAAAAAAAACAAAAAGCAAAAAAAACCCCACGGCTCGTGATAAGGAGCCGGCGCGCGTCGTTCACGTCAAAGATCAGGCTCTAAGAGCCATTTCGTTCGCGACCGACACATCACGAGTACCCAAACTCTGTACCTCCCTCCATCCAACCACACACTTCTTTGGGTTTGCCATCAGCCCTGCCTGCCTCATGGACTCCGGGACTGTGACCAACCACTGCACATGATCCACCGAGGTATCACTATGAATGACAACACCATCCATGTAAGGAACAGCATATGCAGTGTGAGGACGCAGCTAGCGCTCCACGAGGTGCTGGAAAATGGTCGGGCTTCAACCAAGGCAAACAGAAGTGTGAGGAATTGATACGAACCATACAGAGTAGAGAAGGATGTTTTTGTCTGTGGACTCTGCACACAAGGGAATCTGCCAGTGGGCGTTGGTTAAATGTAGCATAATAAAAAAAACAAGCAGTGCTTATACAGTCCGGGTCAACACGGGGCATGGGATAAGCATCAAACCATGAGACCTTGTTCATTTGTGACATAACCACAGAACCGTATAAAGCCCTGCGCTCACTTCTTAATTACCTGGAAGCACTTTAAAGACAACCGGCCCCTCTCAACAGCCAGACAGGCTGCGTTTCAAAGTGGTGCTCCGTGAGAGTTGTGCAGACGAGCAGGAGGGAGAACATATCTTCAAACCACTGCTGCAATGCAGGAACATCACCACCACCACAGCACATTTTTGAGAAAAATCGAATATTTTTGTCCTTGAAGATCATTTCAGAGTTTTTAATGAGCTGCAGGAACCCTGTTCAGTGTGAGTGGAGAACAGCCAAGTCTCCTCCTCTGATAAACCTCCACATGTACCACTGAAAACTGTTAAATTACTTTGAATCTGAAATCATGGCTCAAACTACTTGTTGTGAGACCATTTCTTTATTTTTCACACCAAACTGTTTAATAAGACAAACTTTACACAGAGTTCATGAAATATAACTAACACTTTAACATTATCAGGATTTTCATAATGCAAACTTCAAATTAACAAGAAAACAGCTGCAGAACATGTGGATCAAAATGAATTCATTAAAAAACAACATGTGGACGTCAAGAATACAGTAAATACACTAAAGTAAAAGGAGGAGCCAAAAATAGAGGTTTAATAGAATTTGAAACAACTAAAAGTAGTCACCTGTGATCTTTAAAAAGGTCTTGATGTGTGCTGCTGTTTTTAACTTTTAACACTTCTTTAAAATGAATACTTTAAAAAAAAGAAGTTAATTTTAGAAAAACTAAGAAAGTTCAAATGAAAGAAATTGACTGAAGTCTAATTGTTGAATGTTGTCATTGTGGTTCTTAAATTTGAGAGTCTTAGTTCAATCTATAGGATCAAGACATTCCTTTGTCTCTGACCACCTCTCCAGCTACTCTGTGCTGGGAGAGGTTTTATTGTAGACACATCTGTTGTGAAGATTCTGTTTGTTGTTTGGTAAGCTTCCTGCCCTTTGTATGGCTTCACTGTGTTGTGCATGGTGAACCAATACAGGAATTGAACCATATATTGGGTTTGGGGGAGATTTCCATTTTATGACTAAGGATGTTGTTAGAAACAGTTGGAAGTCACACACAAAGAGAGACACACATTCTCACACACTCACTCAGACACACACACATTCTCACATGCATACACACACACACACACACACACACACACACACACACACACACACACACGTTCTTGCACATGCATATGGGTGCTTACACATACACACTAATAGTGCCTTGTCTTAGAACCATTGGGGGATTTTACGGTGGGAGGTGCTTATGTTGTGTTGTATTGTGTAAACTGTAACTGTCATGTCCATAAAAAGGCTATGAGGACAGCTGCTCTTTGAAGGATTTAGGCTTCAAGAGCTGGTTCTTCACCAAAGCGTCCCTCGTTAGCGAGTTAAAAAAACGGATGAAGATGATGTCTTATGTTTTGCGTTCTTCATGAGGAATAACTCTCTAAACTAGCGGGGCATGTGGAAACACAGACCCAACATTGATATATATCCATATCTGTAATTTTTGATACAATATCAGTTTGGTAAAAAAGATATTTCTATAACTTTAATAATACAGTAACAAGTACAACTACTAAACACTACTGTGTCCTAAGGGAACAAAGGTTAAAATGTAACAGGGATAAGATTTTAGAGAATTAAAATCCCTCAAAGGAAAAAAAATAAACTTGATATGCATATCTATGCATGCAGGTTCCTGAATGTAACATTCAGGGTTATTCACTGCAGGTCCAGAAATCAGAGCTACCTCATCAGATCCAAGTGTGACATCAGCTGACACTCTTTACAGGAGATTCCACCTGAACTCTGTGGAGCCTGATCTCAAGGTTTTTAAGTCTGACCCTGAAACCAGAAGAGGATCTTTCTCTCTCTTCAGATTCATTGTGATCCAGTGATTTCAGTCCTGCATGATCAGGCTGATGTTTGCACAGAGCAGATAATGAAGTGAATGTTTTTGCACAGCTGTACACCTTAATTCCAGAGTGGGTAACTAGATGCTTCTGTAAGTTGCTACTTTGAGCAAAGGATTTACCACACAACTCACAGCTGTAAGGTTTAACTCCACTGTGGATGATTTGGTGTCTTTTTAAGTGTCCAGCCTGGGAAAAAGACTTTCCACACAAGTCACAGCTGTAAGGTTTAAATCCACTGTGGATGAGTTGGTGTGTTTTTAAGTCTCCAACCCGGGTAAAAGACTTCCCACACAAGTCACAGCCGTAAGGTTTAAATCCACTGTGGATGATTTGGTGTCTTTTTAAGTTTCCAGCCTGGGAAAAAGACTTTCCACACAACTCACAGCTGTAAGGTTTAAATCCACTGTGGATGAGTAGGTGTGTTTTTAAGTCTCCAGCCTCGGTAAAAGACTTTCCACACAAGTCACAGCCGTAAGGTTTAAATCCACTGTGGATGATTTGGTGTCTTTTTAAGTTTCCAGCCTGGGAAAAAGACTTTCCACACAACTCACAGCTGTAAGGTTTAAATCCACTGTGGATGAGTAGGTGTGTTTTTAAGTCTCCAGCCTCGGTAAAAGACTTTCCACACAAGTCACAGCTGTAAGGTTTAAATCCACTGTGGATGAGTTGGTGTGTTTTTAAGTGTCCAGCCTGGGAAAAAGACTTTCCACACAACTCACAGCTGTAAGGTTTAAATCCACTGTGGATGAGTTGGTGTCTTTTTAAGCTTCCAGCCTCGGTAAAAGACTTTCCACACAAGTCACAGCTGTAAGGTTTAAATCCACTGTGGATGAGTTGGTGTCTTTTTAAGTATCCAGCCTGGGAAAAAGACTTTCCACACAACTCACAGCTGTAAGGTTTAAATCCACTGTGGATGAGTTGGTGTCTTTTTAAGCTTCCAGCCCGGGTAAAAGACTTTCCACACAAGTCACAGCTGTAACGTTTAACTCCACTGTGGATGAGTTGGTGTGTTTTTAAGTATCCAGCCTGGGAAAAAGACTTTCCACACAAGTCACAGCTGTAAGGTTTAACTCCACTGTGGATGAGTTGGTGTCTTTTTAAGGTTTGAGGCAGGATAAAAGACTTTCCACACAAGTCACAGCTGTAAGGTTTAACTCCACTGTGGATGAGTTGGTGTGTTTTTAAGCCTCCAGCCTGGGTAAAAGACTTTCCACATAAGTCACAGCTGTAAGGTTTAACTCCAATGTGGATGAGTTGGTGTGTTTTTAAGCTTCCAGCCTGGGTAAAAGACTTTCCACACAAGTCACAGCTGTAAGGTTTAACTCCACTGTGGATGAGTTGGTGTCTTTTTAAGTCTCCAGCCTGGGTAAAATTCTTCCCATACTCATCACAGCTGAAGATTTTCTCTCCCTTTCTTCTGTGAGGTTTGTCGGCCTCCTGAGAGCGCTGACTTCTCGCTCCATGTTGGTCCTGCAGTGACAGAGATACAAACAGAGGCAGTGAGTGAAATGCAGTCGTGGAACAAACTGAAACTCCCTCCACTAGTGGAATCAAACATGTCCACAAACATATTGTAGGTGTGTTACCGCCACCTTCTAGTGAAATTATCACATTTCAATGATGTGGTACAATGAGAGTTGTAATGAAAAATACATATTGAAGAAATATTGATCAGCTGAGAAAATCTTTTACTTAGGGCTGGGCAATATATCGAGTTTTTTTTAAAAATATCGATATATTTTCATAGGAGACATAAGACGTGACAATATCGTTTATATCGATATAGTATATGTTACGTTATAATTATACTTGTGGAGCCGCAGGTTTGCCTCTCTTTCGTCCACTTTTGTCTCTACGCAAAAGTTACTCGGCCTCGCCTCTCCTTCATTTAACACAACTCCTCCTCCCCCTTAGCTTCACCTGCAGGCAATGACAAGATGAACGTGGCAAATCTCCGTTAGCGAGTTGCTGCGGATCGCCCCGTGCGTGGCACTGGACGACGTCAACATGTTGGCGAGCTAACCGCGCTAACTAGCTAACAACGCTAACGACATGCAGCCCACAGGGGCTACACGGCCTAAAATCCTTTCATTTTCTCAAAAATCGACAGTGCTCCTTATGTATGAATTCTGGTTGTGCTTACTGACCGCGAACCGATTTTGCGTGGTACACGGCGCTCAGCAATCTGTCAAAAAATGTTTTAGTACGACTTTGCTAAGCTACGGGGCTGCACCACTTGATGGATTGTCGGAGCATTACGGCTACCGTAGTCTGGTGCCTCGCGGAGTGATACGTACTGTGCTTCAACGTAATATTAGGGCTGCTCAATTAATCGAATTTTAATCACGATTACGATCTGGGCTTTCAACGATCATTAAAAATGACTGAGCCGATTATTAGCCCCTCCCTCGTGCTTTACTCTCGCGCTGCTCCGTGTGGGAAATCGAGCGCACCTCTCTGCATTTCGAACACGTGTCACAACAATTAAGAGCAGCGGTCCAACCTTTTTTGCGCCACTGACCGGTTTATGCCCGACAGTATTTTCATAGACTGGCCTTTAAGGTGTTGCAGATAAATACAACAAAATAAAACTAGTACAGGTACCGAAAAAAAGAAAATTTATTCATAACACACGTGAAAAGACCAAGGGAAACCGAGTAAATGATAAAAACGATAACAAAATTACGCTGAAAACCGGTAAAAAAACCCTGAAAACTATACATTTCACACCTGAGCCTCAACTCTCGCGGCCCGGTACCAAACGACTCACGAACCGGTACCGGTCCGAGGCCCGGGGGTTGGGGACCGAGGGAAGCTCGGAAAGCTAAGCAGAAGTTATTTGGAGAGGAGAGTGACTGCTGTTGGTTGAAAAGAGAGGTAAAAAAAAAACTTCAGTGGTGTGGAAACATTATTGGTTCGCGGAGTCAGACGTGGATCAAGTAGACATAGTGTGTAAACTTTGCTAGAGTGTCGTAGCTGCACCACAGAGCAACACTGCAAAGTTCACTAAACATAGATGTTTACATTTTCATTTATTTTTATATTGCAAACATTTGCACTGTTATCAGTATTTGCACACTATTTTATATTATTTTTGACAATCTTTAAAGTCATTATTCAATACATTGTTATTGTTAAATAAATATCGTCAAATAATCGAGATCTCAATTTCAGTGAAAATAATCGTGATTATCATTTTTGCCATAATCGAGCAGCCCTACGTAATATTACCGTACTGTGTGTGTATAAGGGCCATAAATGGCACCTGTTAAGAGACGTGGTTACAAAGAGGATTTCAAACTCCAGGCTGTCAGTCAAGCAGTAGAACTTGGGAATAGAGCAGCTGTGAAATCTGTCTCTTTGTTATTATACTCAGCGTCTGTTAGTTTACATTTTGACTGCACAATTGTGAACACTTTGTTATGCACAAAAACAACATTGTTTTCTTTTATTTATGGAGCATGATTATTTAATAAATGCTCATAAAAAAAAATCGAGATATATATCGTATATCGCCATCCAGCTAAAAAAATATAGAGATATGAATTTTGGGTCATATCGCCCAGCCCTACTTTTACTCATAAAAAATTGTGAGTTCAACTGATGATATTGTTGTTTCAATGTGTGCTGATAAAAATGATCTTTGTATTTTCTTATAACCTCTGAGTTCTTTGTTTGTGAATGTAAATTGTGTATGTATGGAGGAGCCCAGGATGGAAAAGAAAAAGCTGCTGTTAATAGGTTTTTAAAAACCAACTAGCTGTGCACAGTTTCAATAACAGTGTAACTGTGATATTTGTCTTACCTTTTGTGTTGAAGTCATTGTTTCCTCTGTAGTGGCTGAGCTGAGTCCAAATGGCTGAAATTGTTCATCTGCTGCTCCAGACTCTTCTCCTCCTGTTACTCAGCTGGGACACAAAAAGTATATATATGTGTATTATTCCTGATAAAATATATATATATTGTCAGAAGAAAATTATGTTTTGATCAGTTACATGAAATGTATCAGTGAAGCACATGTTTATGTGACTTTTGACATGTCTCTTGTCTGTGATAAACAACTGGCAGCTTCCTCTTTTTTGTTCTAGAACATACAGATTTAGAAAAGGGGAACCTCAGCTCTGAGAATAACTCTGTGACCTTTGTACAGCACTACACACACACACACACATACGCAAGCTTGTATAAATAATGAACGCAGACAGTGATTAGGTGCAGATATACACTCCATAAAGCACCCCTCCATTAGTCAAACCCATCTATTTTCTGATTGGATAGTTAAATTTGTGATTGACATAACATTGGCCAATCAGATGAAAAGTAGGGTCAAAATTCGTACTTGTAATTTGCAGAGTTTCACACGTATTTTTTGGCTAAGTCCACACACAAATCTTTTTTACGCACACACAAATTCTTTACACAAATAAATCCTGATATAGAAGTACAAAACTGATTAACAAGTACAAAATATTTATGACCACAATTTGAGCCCATAATTGTGGGATATATGGGACCACGAAGCATGCACCGGACCACGGTTGATATTTGGGGAAATCGACGGCGCATTTGGAGTACACTTCGGATTGGGACAGCCATCATCGCATGGCAGTGACATAATCGCACTCAAAACGCGTACTTCAAGCGTGCAGTCTCTAAATTGGGACACAGCCATAATCTGTGCGTGGACAGAAGAAGTGTCAGACAGACTCAGACAATTGACTGATTAACATGTGTTCTATTTTGTGAACGGTTCATAAAAAGGCATTCCCTGTGAGTATACACTATTGTTTGGCACTTTATGTTAATTAATAGCAGTTACGTATATGGAGTATTACGCAGGCTAATTTATGGTTTTAGGCGGTTATTGGCTGTTAGCATTAGCACTTGTTTATGCAGTTCGTCATGTGATTACTAACATAATTACTGATGTCACGAGAGGGGCCCGAGGCTAGGATTTTCGGTTGAGGTGCCGTGTTTCTGGGCCAAACAACGCGCAAGCAAAAGAGGACCGAAAGCACACGGATAACACCCGCTATGGTTCGTGCTTGCTGTGCGGTCGGTTGTAATGTTAGATCGCACGGCCGGCAAGGGAATAAGGTTGAAAATGGTTTATCTTTTCATTCTTTCCCCACTTGGACGCAACATGAGGCAGCTCATGTATCGGATGTTACCAAAAGAAGGCGTCTAGTCTGGATAGCAGCTGTGAGACGAGCTGATATCCAGTTCTCTTCCATCTCCAAATATGTGTTGGTGTGCTCCAGACATTTTCATTCCAGTAAGTTATAGATGTGTTCATATCACTCTTTATCCGGTCTTTAAGTCTGAGGTCACTAGCCGTGTCTGGGTTCAAACTCCGCTGCAGGTCCATGAATCACACGATCACTGTGGCATCACTGAGAGTTGAAAAACTATCTATAGTCTTTCATCCGTAATAAAATGATCAGCGTTCTGCTCTAGCATGTGTAACAATTGAGTTTATCATCCAGGCATCCATGAAAACGAAACGGAATTCATGACATTTAACGGAGTTGGAAATTAGCAGCAAGTTAGCTCGCTAGCTTCCATCTAAATACAATATAGCATGTCCTGACTGAGGGATGTTGGAAACAAATTCAAACGTACAGCTCTGCTATCACTTCCAACATTTTGGTCCTCTTTCGCTAGCACTTTGTTTGGCCCAGAAACATGGTGCCTCAACCAAAAATCCTGGCCACGCCCCCTCTCGTGACATCACGCTCCAAAAGCCCTATTAGGCTAATCGTTGTGTCACTTCAGTATTTCAGACAGTCCCTTTCCATCAAGGATTTTTAATTTGTTGTGTTGCTGTACAACGCATTGTACAGCAGTTGTTTTGTTTGTTCTCAATTTTGCCAGCTCTATTAAATATTAATATGTTTGTACATTCACCAGATAGCTTTTCTTCAACTTCTTTAATTCTCACTCGCTTTTGCAACTTTGTACTTTTGTTTTACTCACAGCAACAATTCCACCTCATTGTCAGCCCATTAAAAAAAACTTGGTGCTTTTCCTTGAGATTTTTGCCGTGACGTTTCAAAGAGCCAGAAAGTAAATAAACGGCAGACAGAAAAAAGACGCTGGTTGAATCGAGGAACGTAAGCTTTTTCAGTATGGACACGCAACTGTTTGAAAGAAATTGAAAACATTAGTGTGGATGTGGAGCGTTTTCCGATGAAAACGCCGTTTTCAAATCTATCCGGGCTAGTGTGGACGTAGCCACCATTTGACCCTAAAACTGAAGAAGCTTCTCGGATGAGAGCTGAAATGTCTTCAAGCAATTTAAAGAAGTCCAGACACTTTTCTTTCCAAGCTCCATAGACTACGATGACCTGGATGACTGAGAACCTTCACACACATGTTCATTTCCATAGAAAAGACACAGGCAGACTCTGCTTACAGGATGTGATCTGACAACACTAATCAAATATTTGTTCAAGACCGATTGCATTGTTAACCCTTTAAGACCTACCATAGAACCAAGTCTGCCAGAGCTTATATTATATTTTTACATGCTGTAGTGCCATTTTGGGGAGCATTTCAAGTTGCTATACATCAATACAACCATTATGGCCCAAATTTTAATAATATGTATGCATTAAGTGCATAGTAATTACATAAATTGCAAAAAAGTGCAATAAACTACAAAAAAAATTGAAAATTGTTTTTGTTTTTTTAACATATATTTCTAGTTAGAGAAATTTAAGAGGCTTATGCCTCAAAACTGTAAATACAAAAAATTTGCACAAAATAGTTTCCAGGAAATTTATTTTGAGTGTCTTCATAGTTTTATTTTTGAAATACCAATTTTTATATACTGCAGGAAAAACGAATAAATATTATAATGCAAATTTGCAAAAACCAGCATGTGCATCAAATTAAACTATTTCCAGCAGTGCAATTTGAGTTAAGCATCCCAGAAACTATTCAGAAAGTCATAAAGTCAAACATATTTTTTTAAAAACACCAGTTTAGGCTGATGAGGCCCTGAAGGTCAAAAACTACATTTCCGCGAAAATGACGTCACTTCCGGTTTCGGGCAGGTCATGGCGAACATGCGATCGTTCGCGCTGATGTCTGTTTCAACGTGGGAAGTGTTACAAACAGCTGATCGGATCGGCAAAGTGTGTTTCTGGAATATTATGTTTTTGTTGCTGCAAGTGGTTTTTATGCAATTTTTGCAAAGCTATATGTGGAAGTAAACCGTGACCTAGGACAAGCTAAGTACAACTCCTCTGGTTTCATATGCAAAAAAATTTATTGCGCTGGCTTACGTGGTTGCAGTTCTACAGGGATTTAAAAATAGTTACACAACACGCTCCGATCGGCTTTAAAGGGTTAAAGAAAACAAAAATATTAAAATCATGATGAACATTTGGAGTGGTGATTTCTGTAACTTTGTGTATATAATTTGGCATTTCTTACTAATGTAGGCAAAAAATGAATACATGATATAAATTCATTCAGTTCAAAGGTTTATTTGCAAGACGCACAAACAGACACAATAGAAAGTTACAAATGTATTGTGCATGAAAAGGAATTCAGACGTGGTGCAGATGTGTGTCACAAGTTAATCTGGCTATAGGCTATGGCACTTGGCCAGAGGGGGTGCTAGCTGACTCGAATCTAGTGGTGTGCGATACTGCATATTTTGGTATAGACCTGGTACCAAGTAAATACGGGTCAGTATCGCCGATATTGATACCAATACTTTTCAATAAATAAGGTGGATGCGCCATTTAATTGCTAAATCTCAATTAATTTTCATGACCTTAAGTGTTTTTGTGATGTTTCCTTTTTTATTATTAAATAGTGAAAACTAGCGGTGCAATGGATCACGGTTGATCCATATACCAAACCGAGCACGCTCCACGGTTCAGCACGCACGTGATCCAAAGATTCGAAAAAAAGTATGTGTATGGTAGTCAGTCTGTCAAGTGGTAGTTATGGCCAGCGCTAGTGGTCCAAGTGAGGAGCAGAGGAGTTTGTGGTATTTTTCAGCCCTTTGCTGCCCAATTCGACCGGCTAAAGCTATTACAAAAGCTATTGGAGTGTTTAGCTGCAGACATGAAGCCGTACTCCATTGTGCAAAACAAGGGGTTTAAACTAAGATGAAAGTGCTTGAGCCACGCTATGATATCCCATCCACTTCAGTGATAAAATTGTTCCAAGCATGTAAGAGCACAAGTTTAACATTATGGCTGAACTGTCCCAGGCTTCTTCTGTTGCCCAAACTACAAATGGGTGGACCTCCAGGGCAACGGAAAGCTACGTGACCGCTCACTATATCACAGCGGAGTGGTAGATATAAAGCTCTGTACTGTCCTATATTGCACCTTAATTTGTTTTTATATAAGTGCGTGGAATGAGTCTTGAGTTTAATGCTTTTTAATAGGCAAATAAATACCTAAATAAGTAAATGGTGAGTCGGATTTTTGTCTTTTTTTTCTTTTTTTGCTGATCCGAAAATTGATCCGATCCATGACTTAAAACCGTGATCGGATCCGAACAGTGAGATTTTTGATCCGTTGCACCACTAGTGAAAACCCAGGACATAATAAGGACAAAGTGTATAATTAAAAAGAAAATGCTTTATTAGTGTGGCTGGTCTGTAATGCTGCTGCAGGTGAGATGGACTCACCAGCACCACATCTATAATCATACCTCGCCGGCTTAAAACCTGTGCTCTGCTTCTGTTGTTGTCGGTGATGTGTACGGCTGGCAGCGGGAGAGTTGCAGCCCTTGAATGTTCTATTACAGCAACTGTGATTATTGGTAGAGATGGAACGATACCACTTTTTTTTTATGTCCGATACCAATATCGATATGACAAATTTGGATATCTGCCGATACCGATATGAATCCGATATAGTGTATTCTATAATCAATAAAACTGATTTTTTTTAAAAATCTTGCTGCAGGAGTAGGAGTAGGTAGGTACAGCCGGATGGTTCCCCGGGCTCAGTCGGGCGAAGGGGGTAAGTGGCGGGGTGTTTTCAGAGCCCTGCATGAAAACAAGGACACTAACCATGGTGGACCAAGCTCAGGTAAGATTTTTTAGGTTGTAAGGATATAGTCATGTGCAGTGTTGGGTAAGTTACTTTAAATTAGTAACTTAGTTACATTACTAGTTACTTCTATGAAACGTAACTCAGTTACTTCAAGTAACTCATTACTTTGAAAGTAACTAATTACTACGGAAAGTAACTTTGGTTTTACTCAGAATTCTCTTGTTAATGTGTTGCTTCCGTAACTGGATACCCAGCAAGATTGCAAGTCTTCTAGCTTGCTTACTTGCCACACGTCCACTGTGCCACCTACCAATAGAAAGGAAAAAATTATATGCATTTTTCTACGATAGAAATCCCACGCCTGGACAGTCGTTGACCGCCGCCATGATTCTAGCCTACGTCACAGCGTCATGTGCGCTTTTGACATCCAACACAAAAACTGCAGTCGTGGTGCTTTCGATTAAATAAAACCAGAAAATCTGCCTTCCGAATAGGAAGATGTAGGTAACACCAGACTCCAGAGGAGCAGTATTCAGGGCTGGACTGGGACAAAAAATTGGCCCGGGCATTTTGACTAGAGACATAAAGCCTTTGAATGAAAAGAAACGCTGTTCTGACAGTGATGTACACTGTTCTGATGTTATATGTCATGGTTCTGGGTCCGTTGGACCCAGTATTTTGAGTTTATTATATTTTGAGTTCCATGTGTTATTTTCTGTCTCTCAGTGTCAAGTCTGCGTGCTTGTTTAGTAATTCATGTTTCCTGTTTTATTGTGAAAGTCTTTGTCTCATGTCAGTGTGTTCAGTTTCACCTCTCCCCTGTCTCGTTAGCCTAATTTCTCCCAGCTGTGTCCCCCTCCTGTCTCTCATCCCTTGATTACTGCCTCAGTGTATTTAAGCCCAGTGTGTCTTTGTGTCAGTGTCGCGTCGTCCCTCAAGCTGTGTGTTTCCTCATGTGCTTCCTCGTGTGCCACTCCGTTAATTACAAGTTTATATTTCCCAGTTTAGTTTTGTATGCTTTCCCCTGCCAGCAAATAAAGCTGAGTTTTGAGTTCATCCTTCGAGTCTGAGTGTCTGCACCTTGGGTCCAACTCCTGCCTGCCACACAGCGTTTCATGACAGAACGACGCGACCAGACATGGACCCAGCAGCACTCAACCCACCAGAAGAACTGCATCAAGACATTATTTATTCTGTGGAGAGACTCCTTAAACTCTGGCTAGAACATGAGGAGAAGGAGCTCCATTGCGTAGCTTGCCTCCACCAGTGTGTGAATGTGAGAGTGAATGAATAATGTCATTGTAAAGCGCTTTGGGTGCCTTGAAAAGCGCTATATAAATCCAATGCATTATTATTATTATTATTATTATTATTGCGCTTTGGAAACTAAGCTACAGAGATTGATTTCCGGTCTCCCTTGGCTTCTCGGTGCGCTCCACCCACTCGAACAGGATTTTATCCTAAATGAGCTCCACATTCATCCCCCAGCTGCTACAACTCACCTGCCCGACAGGCCGGACATGGAGCTGCCCGGCCCATTGGAGTCATCATCAAAAAGGAAGCGGCGATCACGCTGCCGACGTCCATCACCACAGCCAGACCCCGTGACCTCTGAGTTGCCAGCTGTGGTAAAAGAAAGAGACAATATTCAAGAATTTCCTGAATTTGGGACTGTTCATTCTGGAACCGTTTGTTTTCACTTAGCTGCCCAGCCTCCAGAAGCTCACTTAGCTGCCCAGCCTCCAGAAGCTCTCTTAGCTGCCCAGCCTCCAGAAGCTCTCTTAGCTGCCCAGCTAGCGGCGTCTCCTGTGTCTCCGTTAGCTGCGTCTCCTGTGTCTCCGCTAGCTGCGTCTCCTGTGTCTCCGCTAGCACAGTCATTTACTCTGCCACTAGCTCCATTTTCACCTCAGCTATCACTCCAGCCATTAACTCAGTTGCCCTTAGCCCCATCATCCACATTACCACCTGCTTCTCTTTCACCACAATCATCACTACACTCAGCCGTCCAGGCTACCACTCAGTCAGTCATTCACTCTATAGCCCTGCCATTAATGCACTCTGTAGCTGAGCCATTAGCCGCCTGGCCCGCAGCCAATTCAGCCACCCTTCCACCCGTTACGCCTCAACCACAACCGTCACTGCAGTCCCCAGTGCAGTCTCCAGCAGTTCAGCCTTCCCCAGTGCAGTCTCCAGCAGTTCAGCCTTCCCCAGTGCAGTCTCCAGCAGTTCAGCCTTCCCCAGTGCAGTCTCCAGCAGTTCAGCCTTCCCCAGTGCAGTCTCCAGCAGTTCAGCCTTCCCCAGTGCAGTCTCCAGCAGTTCAGCCTTCCCCAGTGCAGTCTCCAGCAGTTCAGCCTTCCCCAGTGCAGTCTCCAGTGTCCCCAGTGCAGTCTCCCACTCAACCACCAGCTCCACTTTCTCCCCAACCGTCACTACTACCTCTAGCTCAGTCTCCTGTACAGTCGCCTCTAGTTCGGGTTCCTGTGCAGTCACCCCTAGTTCATTCCCCTGTGAAGCCATCAACTCCACCACCCACTCCTCTCTCACCACCACCGTTACTCCAGACATCAGTTCAGCCCCTTGTGCCAGTGCAGATGCCCTCAGTTCAGTCTCCCGTGCAGTCATCTACTTCACCACCTCCAGTAGCTCAGCTCCCCGTGTCTCCAGTAGCTCAGCTCCCCGTGTCTCCAGTAGCTCAGCTCGCACCTGACCCATTGGCCCAGTTCTCCGTAGCAGTTCGGTTTTCTGGCCAGCGTAACATTAAGCCAGGGGTCCCAATTCCCTCTGGCTCTACATCTGCTCCTGCTGGAAGCTCTGATGAGCCCATCCAGCACTCCGCGGCTCCCATGCCGCCACCTGCCTTCTCCGCTGGAGGGTCCGAGGGGCCCGTTCAGCCTCCTGTCTCCGCTGGAGGGTCCGTGGGGCCCGTTCAGCCGCCTGTCTCCGCTGGAGGGTCCGTGGGGCCCGTTCAGCCGCCTGCCTCCGCTGGAGGGTCCGTGGGGCCCGTTCAGCCGCCTGCCTCCGCTGGAGGGTCCGTGGGGCCCGTTCAGCCTCCTGTCTCCGCTGGAGGGTCCGTGGGGCCCGTTCAGCCTCCTGTCTCCGCTGGAGGGTCCGTGGGGCCCGTTCAGCCGCCTGTCTCCGCTGGAGGGTCCGAGGGGCCCGTTCAGCCGCCTGTCTCCGCTGGAGGGTCCGAGGGGCCCGTTCAGCCGCCTGTCTCCGCTGGAGGGTCCGAGGGGCCCGTTCAGCCGCCTGTCTCCCCTGGAGGGTCCGAGGGGCCCGTTCAGCCATCACCGCCACCTGCAGCCTCAGAGCCTTCATCGCCGCCGCCAGCTGCAGCCTCAGAGCCTTCATCGCCGCCGCCAGCTGCAGCCTCAGAGCCTTCATCGCCGCTTCATCAGCTTCGTCTGGTCCAGCTTCTGCTCTGCCTTCATCTGGTCCAGCTTCTGCTCCGCCTTCGTCTGGCCCTGCCTCGTCTGGTCCTGCGGTTGCCACACTGTCATGGGACCCAGCCCATCCTGTCCCGCCTCGCCTCTGCCGGCCGTTTTCCGGGCCTCTAAGTTGGCATCATGGCCGTCGAGGACGGCCTCCAGAAAGAGTCCGTCGCCGCCGCTGGCATCGCGGCCGACCTCCGGATCTGCTCAGTGGCCGCCACTGCCTTCCAAGTGGTCGGCCTCCAGAACTGTTTGCCCATCGTTGCCGTGTGCACGGTTGGCCCCCTGAACTGTTTGCCCGTTGCCGTGTGCATGGCCGGCCCCCTGACCTGTGTTGACTCCTGTGTGGCCGACCTCCGGGTCGACCCCCTGAACTCTTCGTGGACTCTTGTTGAGCTCTCGTTTCGTTTTGGTTTTGATGTGCTTTCCTGCGTTTTTGGACTCTTGTGCTCCTTGTTTTTTGTTTGGTTTCTGTCCCTCCATCCTGGACCCCCTCCGCCCGCCCTGGCCTGGTGCTTTGTGCTTTTTTTGTTTAGGGCTGTCGGGAGCCAGCCGTTGGAGGGGGGGTACTGTCACAGTTCTGGGTCCGTTGGACCCAGTATTTTGAGTTTATTATATTTTGAGTTCCATGTGTTATTTTCTGTCTCTCAGTGTCAAGTCTGCGTGCTTGTTTAGTAATACATGTTTCCTGTTTTATTGTGAAAGTCTTTGTCTCATGTCAGTGTGTTCAGTTTCACCTCTCCCGTCTCGTTAGCCTAATTTCTCCCAGCTGTGTCTCCCTCCTGTCTCTCATCCCTTGATTACTGCCTCAGTGTATTTAAGCCCAGTGTGTCTTTGTGTCAGTGTCGCGTCGTCCCTCAGGCTGTGTGTTTCCTCGTGTGCCACTCCGTCAAGTATAAGTTTATATTTCCCAGTTTAGTTTTGTATGCTTTCCCCTGCCAGCAAATAAAGCTGAGTTTTGAGTTCATCCTTCGAGTCTGAGTGTCTGCACCTTGGGTCCAACTCCTGCCTGCCACACAGCGTTTCATGACAGTATATATGCATAAATAGATATTTTAAATGAGAATAAGACAGAAAAGTATTTCTTTGTGCCCCCCTTTCCCTGTTAATTCCCTACCTGGCCCCCTGGCAAAACTTTGCTAGGTTCGCCCCTGCACACTTACTAGCTGTCAGCTACATAAGAAAAAAGGATCCTGGTGTTATTTGTCTCTCAGAAACAGTTCATAACTTCCCTTCAACTCATTCATGTCACCTGTTCAGCTCTGATGATTCAGTAAGGACATCTCCTGGTTTCATCTTCATGTTTCCCTCTCACCACATATCCAAACCGATATCATGACCAGCAGCTTTTACAGCTGTGGCTCCAGCAAACATCAGCTGATACTAGAATTTAATATTAAATAAATTCTAACAACAGCTGATCAAGCTTAAACGTGCTACTGTTGTTTAGCACAACATCCTCTGGTTTCCTCTTTCTGGCGCAAAGTGGGTGATAAACAAACAAGAGAGAAAAGCCGATCAGCTGATCATTGATCAGTTTCATGATTGAAGTAGAAACAGGAGTGGGAGGGGAGAGAATGAGCGAAGAAAAGGCAGCTGTGCAGCAAAGACAGAAAAACTCCAGCTTTGTCTTTTTCATTGTAGCTGAAGTCCGGGACAAATCGCGTCCCTTTTCAGCTCAATACGAAACGCATAATATTTTCTCTGAATACGAGACGATTCCCTTTTTAGGGGATGGTTGGCAACTCTAATAATTAACCTTATCAGTATACAGGGAGTGCAGAATTATTAGGCAAATGAGTATTTTGTCCACATCACCCTCTTCATGCATGTTGTCTCACTCCAAGCTGTATAGGCTCGACAGCCTACTACCAATTAAGCATATTAGGTGATGTGCATCTCTGTAATGAGAAGGGGTGTGGTCTAATGACATCAACACCCTATATTAGGTGTGCATAATTATTAGGCAACTTCCTTTCCTTTGGCAAAATGGGTCAAAAGAAGGACTTGACAGGCTCAGAAAAGTCAAAAATAGTGAGATATCTCACAGAGGGATGCAGCAGTCTTAAAATTGCAAAGCTTCTGAAGCGTGATCATCAAACAATCAAGCGTTTCATTCAAAATAGTCAACAGGGTCGCAAGAAGCGTGTGGAAAAACCAAGACGGAAAATAACTGCCCATGAACTGCGAAAAGCCAAGCATGCAGGTGCCAAGATGCCACTTGCCACCAGTTTGGCCATATTTCAGAGCTGCAACATCACTGGAGTGCCCAAAAGCACAAGGTGTGCAATACTCAGAGACATGGCCAAGGTAAGAAAGGCTGAAAGACGACCACCACTGAACAAGACACACAAGCTGAAACGTCAAGACTGGGCCAAGAAATATCTCAAGACTGATTTTTCTAAGGTTTTATGGACTGATGAAATGAGAGTGAGTCTTGATGGGCCAGATGGATGGGCCCATGGCTGGATTGGTAAAGGGCAGAGAGCTCCAGTCCGACTCAGACGCCAGCAAGGTGGAGGTGGAGTACTGGTTTGGGCTGGTATCATCAAAGATGAGCTTGTGGGGCCTTTTCAGGTTGAGGATGGAGTCAAGCTCAACTCCCAGTCCTACTGCCAGTTTCTGGAAGACACCTTCTTCAAGCAGTGGTAGAGGAAGAAGTCTGCATCCTTCAAGAAAAACATGATTTTCATGCAGGACAATGCTCCATCACACGCGTCCAAGTACTCCACAGCGTGGCTGGCAAGAAAGGGTATAAAAGAAGAAAAACTAATGACATGGCCTCCTTGTTCACCTGATCTGAACCCCATTGAGAACCTGTGGTCCATCATCAAATGTGAGATTTACAAGGAGGGAAAACAGTACACCTCTCTGAACAGTGTCTGGGAGGCTGTGGTTGCTGCTGCACGCAATGTTGATGGTGAACAGATCAGAACACTGACAGAATCCATGGATGGCAGGCTTTTGAGTGTCCTTGCAAAGAAAGGTGGCTATATTGGTCGCTGATTTGTTTTTGTTTTGTTTTTGAATGTCAGAAATGTATACTTGTGAATGTGGAGATGTTATATTGGTTTCACTGGTAAAAATAAATAATTGAAATGGGTATATATTTGTTTTTGTTGTTGCCTAATAATTATGCTCAGTAATAGTCACCTGCACACACAGATATCCCCTAAAATAGCTAAAACTAAAAACAAACTAAAATTACTTCCAAAAACATTCAGCTTTGATATTAATGAGTTTTTGGGTTCATTGAGAACATGGTTGTTGTTCAATAATAAAATTATTCCTCAAAAATACAACTTGCCTAATAATTCTGCACTCCCTGTAGAAACTCCGTCATGCTAGCTAGTGCGCAGTACGAAAACGTCAGCATAACAAAAATAAACTACACTGTAAAATGTAATTCTAGATGTTTGTTGTTTCAACATATTATTCTATATCAGTTTGACGATAGATAACTGAAGTTGTTGTTATAACATAGAATTACAAGTTAAAAACGTCCCAATTACACCAAAAAAAGCTAACTTGAAAACTCATGTCCAGCTAAATCAGCAACTTATGTGAACTTGACAATGTGGGTAAGTTGAGCACAGCAGGATTCAAAACTGCCTCACGTGACTGCTACCGAGGTGCATCATGGGGAATTGGCGGTTAACGACATGCTCACTTTACTTGGACGTTTTCTAATCGTCTTCTTTGGAATATGCTTTCACGGTGAGTAACATTGGTTATAACTATAAGGAAAGAGAGCTACAAAAGTTGGAACATGTTTTGAATTTATGGCATGATGTGTGTTTTTCTCTTTTACCGACCAAACTTGACCTAATAAACTGACACATGGCCTTTTTTATGGGTTTAATGTGGCACTGACCAAATCACAAGTATTGTGCCGCTAGCTTTAAGGTTGTGCACTCAACCACTGTTGCGATATTAGCAAGCTAACTCAGCTAATTAATAAAGCTTATTTCATATTGTCTCTGTACTTGTAAATTTCTTTCAAGTTCACAGGCTGTTGTATTTTGGTGGAAGTTCATTTTGGCAATATTTCCAATAACTGACTGGGTTCAAAAGAACTTTTGGCAGGACTCCGATGCTTGTTGCCATCTGTTTACCCCTATGTAATCACTTAAGTTGTTATTAACTGCTGCATGCTAAGCTGCAAGAGTGCACTGAGGACTGAGACAAAATATGGTCTACAAACCAGCATTATATTAGTTTTTATCAGATAGTCCTCCAGTGTGTTTATTTTTTGCTTTAATTCTATTGTGCAGTTATTTGTTAGCCTGAAATGCTTTATGCTTAACAACAGCTCACTATTTTGACTTATTTTTGAACTCTTGTGATCAGTATGACTAGATTGTGTGAGTTTCCATACTAAAAGAGCTGTAGTGATAAAATAATTGGCATCAGAGACACTGATTTTTGGCATGGTATACTGCAGAAGTTTTTTTTTTTTTTGTTTTTTTTGCATAATTTACCTTTTAATTAAACTGCATTCCCTGTATTGTAACAAAACTAACATTGTTTATATGTCAGAAAATTAGCAAACATGAATAAATGGAGAAAACAATATAATTATAACATATATTTTTATTTTACTTATTTTAGGTCTGTGAAGCCAAACTTGATGCTGGGGATTTATTTTTGTCAGTGGAGTCAAATGGTAAGTTACAATTTGTGCATTTTGTCATACTGGAAACACCACAGATTATATTGTAACTTAATAGCTCTGTAGAACAAATGACATAAAGATTGTAGTGTCAGGGTACTTCTTAAGAAGTAATATTGCACTATTGATGATCACATGCAGGTGGCATAAACTAAATATTCAGACGTGTTACCAACAAATGATTCATTAACAAAAGCAATGGAGCAGACTGTTTAGGTTCTTGTGGTTGTAATAACATCCATAACTGCAAGTTTGTCATTAATTTATTTTCACAGGTCTAGATGATCACATCTGACTTTGTCATTTAAATGAGGTGGACTTGCAAACTTTGCGCTCTTTTGGGTAAATTGCTGTCCACTACATATACACAGAATGTGCACAGTATTTCAGATCTAAAAGGAGTATGTAATGGACTTGCTGGCTTTAATGTAAAAAGCCTGTTGTGTAACTTTAATGAGGCCGTTGGACTAAAACAGTATTGCTCATCAAGGTAAACATCTGAGGAATAAGGAAATTGTTACTTGTCCTTTTACTCAGTGTTCTTTTAATCGCACGTTTACTAAAGTTTTACATCACATAAGTCATTTTCACAATCATTCTACTTTAAAAGATTCCAAGACAGAGCTTATTGTTCTCTGAACTTCCTTGTTTGCTGAACGGCAGGTAAAGTGCATCTTTTGTTTGTTTGCTTTTGTGTGTTTGTGTTTTCTCTAATGGGCCTCAGATGACTGTTTGCTTAAATTTGGGTCTCAAAGAATTTTTTTATTCTGCCTGTACTCTCCACCCCTCTTCTTCTATTGCTCAGGTTGAAGCAGAATTTGCCCGTCTTACATCTGTTGACCTGAAAGGGTTCCTTTTGCTGTGCTTGACCATTATGGAGAGGTTCGTGGAGCTGTACAAAATCAAGAGCGGCATAGGAGGGCTAACTAGGCTCATAAAATGCTTCAATGATGATGCAAGTGTTCAACTGCGAAATCTAATCCTTTGTTTAAGTTTTAGGTTATCCAGTTCAACTGATGAACTCATTGAAAGAAAGCTGATAAGTAAAGTCTGTCATCATATTTCACAACTGGACATTTAGTGTGGTACCTTTTACAGAATCTATGTATATTGGTGGTAGGTTGGATATCATATTCTACTTGAATGTCCTGATAAGCCTGATTCAAAATCTCCAATGATAATCATATATTGATGGAATTATGTATCAAAAAGCTGTGAATTTGGAGCTGTCTACATGCTTCATAAACTGTTTAAAAAGTGTTTTTGTTTTCTTTTTGACTTCTTTGACCAGAGCCCTACACAAAGGAAGAGGGCAGAGGACCTCATTTTCTAAAGGAAGATCCCTCACACACTTTCAAGACTGTGAAGGTTAGCATTGTTTCTTTTAGTAAATTTAATAATGACAGCACCACAGTAGATTTTAAATGAAACATGTGGCATCTATGAAACAATAGATGCCACATGATAACATGTGTACTTTTTCCTCACCAAATGTATTATTACAAGATCTTTGACACTGGATTTGGTCTGGGTTTCAGAGAAACTAACTGGCAAGCTAGTATTGATATTATTAGTGTCTTGTGTTTATTCATGTCTTCACTAGGGTCTTTGACATTTCGCTGCTGTACTGTTCACTTCAGCTTTACGTTTGATTTCTCACATTGTATATTGTAATGGCAGAGATATTAGGATACTTAAGGGGCTGCAGTGGCTGCTACAGCTGTGGGGGGCAATACTTTGGTGAAATGTCCTGGACCCTGGAAAAGAGACTGTGTAGACTGGGTAAGCAATTAAAGGTTACTGGCCGAGAGTCATTGGGCAGCTGGGTAAAGGTGGATGTTGATATTCAGTGCCAATTATGGAACCTGTTCAGCCATGTCTATATGCTCTTTTTCATGCTGTTAATATATAGGGGAAAAATAAACTTTAATCAATAAACTGATTAAAGAAGCATTGTCTATGGAGCCACAATCTGATCCTGTAGTGTAGCTGCAGTTTGCACATTTCATGTATTCTCAGCCAGATTTGGTTTAGAGCACAGCCAATATTTAGCATAAGTAGATTTAAATTCACACACTGGTGATGGCAAGCTACATTGTAACCACAGCCACCCTGGGCGCACTGACAGAGGCGAGGCTGCCGGACACTGGCACCACCACCGGCCCTCTGACCACCACCAGTAGGCAACAGGTGAAGTGTCTTGCCCAAGGACACAACGACTGAAACTGTCGGAGCCGCGGCTCGAACCGGCAACCTTCCAATTATAAGACGAACTGTCAACTCTTGAGTCACGATTCAGTCATCCACCCATGTGTGTGAATGACTGAATGTGTAAAGCACTTTGGAGTCCTTAGGGGACTAGTAAAGCGCTATACAAATACAGGCCATTTACCATTTAAATTGAAAATTTTGTTTGAATTCTGCAATTGAAGACATGCTCAGTTATTTATGAACATGGTCTTTGTTTAAAGCAAGAAATGGATTTGTAACATGGGGTGCATATCTCATTCTGAAAAACTTTAACAACTAATAAGTGTTACCCAAAGCCAATCACCATCATCCAAGGCATCAGTATGGCTCTTCTTTGGAAAGACATGAATTCTTAAGCACAAAGAATGTTGTGTAATTGTAATTGTGTAATTTTTTTTTTTTTTTTTTTGTCTTTGAACCCTTTTATAGCCGACAGGTATTGAAGACACGTTTTCTAAGAGGATTAAAGTTGGCATTGCGATGGTGAAAGAAGAAGACATCATCGATGTGTTGGTTGTCCTTGAGGCGGCAGTAATCCTGTCTAATCTGAGGGATGTCTCAAGTGCCATTTCCATGCTGATGGGCCTTCTTTTTGCCCTCAACATAGACTATCCAAAGGAACTTAAGGACATCTTTGAAGTCATTCAGAACATCCTAATGAACATTGGTGGAAGGCAGTGCATCTCACTAGTGCATGGTCTAAGAAACAGACTCTTGCAGAAAGCCATGCAGAACTGTAATTGTATGCTCACAGCATACAATTTCCTTAGTGTTAAGGACAGTTTTTATTTTACTGTTTGTTTTTTTTATTCTTGCAAGTTCTCATTCTCACTTTTGTATGTCACTAAATGACTACACTTTACATTCCAGATTAGACAATTACTCATTTGTTCATGGTTTAAGAAACTTATGTGAACAACAATATAATGGTGGACTTTGCAGATGCTTATCTCATGCAAGTCAGTAGTTTTTCCTTTGTTTTGCAATTGAGCAGACTCAAACTGATGTTTCTGAAATATTCATATTATCAAATGTTTCAGAAGCATGCACTCATTTTCAGAGATATTGGTTCTGTGGAATTTGTTGCAATTGTAAACGAAGACAAATACAAGAGTTTGATGTCTTAGTTGTTATAAACTGATCTTTACTGTCACTTATCAAAGGTTTTGTACTATTTTCATATTTCAAGTTTTATGCTAACAGGTGTGACTGAGCACAATGAAGTTTAAAAATTTTGCAAATGTAAAGAATAACTTTTCTAAAATAGCAAGTGTTCCGTTGATACATTACATTAATGCAGACTTTATGTTGTTACTTCACAAGAATCACTACTGCTCCTAGAGTATTGGTCAGAATTTAATCTTCACCCAAACTGGGCTCAAGACCAAGTTCAAATTTATTGTTTCACAGGGAGCAACCTTTGAGTTTTGATGGATTGTGAGCCTGATGAGCTACGTCACTGATTTTTCTGTTTCTCAGATGACTAAGATGGCACAATAAATGGTAAATGTTGGGTGCTCATTAGTAATTGTCTTGTCATGTTCTTAAAACAAACTTTCTGTATGAAATGATCAGATAGACTTTAATGGAATCTGTGGGTTTTATTTTTTTTCTGTAAACAACAGAAAATTAATTTAAAGGAATGTAGATATTTAAACCTGAGATCTAAGATAAACCTAACAGGTAGTTTTGCTGAAATGGATGTTAGAAAGCTAAAAAAAAAAAAAAAAAAAAAAAAAAAAAAAACTTAAGATGTTCAATACACATTTTTCTTTACATCCAGTCAATCAACTCTGATAATTAAAATGAAACTGATTTACAAGTTCACTCAGCTACCTTAAGGAGCTCAGTTAATTAATAAACTTAAATCAACTTAGCTAACAGATTATGTTAGTTAAGCTAAAATAGATTCCTAAGTTAAAAGAACTACTAAAGTATTTGAATTAACTAAAAACCCAAGTCAACTGAACTAGGACAAGAGTTTAAACAATAGATTATTTTAATTTAGCTGAAAGGGTTTTCCCAAGTAAAAATGACAATTAAAGGAGTTGAACTGACTAACAAATCTCAGTCAACTAAACTAAGACGAAAGTTTAGACAACATGTGATTTTTCATTAAGATAACAATTGGTTGTGTTATAAGAACAAACTCTATTTCTTGACTTAACTTAAAATTTTAAGGCAGCCCTGTACCTGATATTTTTAAGTTGAAACAAGTTATATTTTACAGTGTACACATAAACTTGGTT
This sequence comes from Oreochromis aureus, assembly GCF_013358895.1. Lineage (NCBI taxonomy): Eukaryota > Metazoa > Chordata > Actinopteri > Cichliformes > Cichlidae > Oreochromis > Oreochromis aureus. The sequence continues at coordinate 85,710,518 of NC_052944.1, read as the reverse complement.
TATATCTGACCCAGATAGACTGCAGGTCATAACTTCTTACCTGAAACTGAGTTCACCTGACACTCGGAATCCTCGGGTCTCTCCTCCTGCCTCCCCTTTCTCTCATCCACCTGCTGGCCTCCACCACTTGCTAATATTACTGAATCTGTGGAAGCTCCGCGATAGCCACCACACGAAGTAAAGAATAACGGCCCTATCTAAATCCCAGTAACGATTAACGCGTTCCTGATTTTGTCATAATAACTAGTTACCGTGCTCGTTACCACAATAATAACGTAGTTACTGTAACATGTTACTTAATAACGCGTTAGTCCCAACACTGGTCATGTGATACATTTATATTGCCCATGTCATTCATTCCTATTTGGGCTGTATTTACTGATATATGTAATTTCTTAATGTTCTGTTTGTTTTATCAGGGGAGAAGAATGATGTGGATGAGGCCTTGGCCAACATGATGATAGAAGATTCCCAGCCCTTCACTACTGTTGAGGACCGTGAGTTTAGAAAGCGTGTTAAAGCTAACTATGTTTTCCCCCACAAGGCAGGTGTGTATCTTAAAATATGAAGCCTGTTTCCATTTTGCCCATATTTCCATATTAAGAGTGTCACTTTCTTTTGTTTAGGATTTGAAAGCTATGGTGGTCCAAAGATACAAAGAGTCCAAACAAACAGAAAAACTGACTGTGGCAAAGACTTCTGCAGTTAGTTTGACATCTGATAGGTGGACCTCCATTAACACAGAGGCTTACCTAGCTGTCACCTGCCATTTCATCGATTCTAACACTGCATTGCATTCTGCAGTGTTAGGAGCCTCATCTTTAGCAGCTTCTTCATCAGAAGCTTTTCAGCCTGTGACTCAAGGTATATGAGCACATTTTGATTTATTATGAGGCGATCGTGGCTCAAGAGTTGGCAGTTCGTCTTGTAATCTGAAGGTTGCTGGTTGAAGCCCTGGCTTGGACAGTCTTGGTCATTGTGTCTTGTAGAAATGTTTAGCTTATTTTAGAGTTTAGACATGTAGGAATGTTTAGTTTGCTTTAGAGTTTAGAAATGTGTTAAGATAGAATGTAGAATTATGGTAGAGACACTGACACTGCCCTGGATATAAATAAAGGCCTGACTGTGTCATGAACTTAGGAGTAGATCTTAGGAGACCCTCCCCAGTTGAACTGTGAAAAGTAAGACAAAGAGGAGTTAATGCTGAGTGGAAATTCCCCAGAGGATACCTGTGTGGGGGTCTCAACATGTAACTTGATAATTGTGGTCTGGAAGGGAGATGGTTTTTATGGCCCCTAGGAAGCGATACACACCCACAGTGTTTTAACTGTTTTAACTCACACATCCACATGGACACTCACTCACGTGCACTCACATAGACACGCGGGTACGCGCACACACAGACACTCACGTGCTCATGCATACACACACAGACATACAGAGTTTCCAGCACACCATGGGGGATTTATGATGGGGTCGCTCCTATAAAGCTGGCTGTGACTAACAAAGGGGTGAAGATTGGTTCAGAGGGACACCGGCCTCGTCTTCCCTTCTAGAAGTGCATGCTTAAATGAAGACGAATAAAGATGAATAAAGATTTTGTAAAAATAACTACTGAGTTCCGGTGCCGTTTTCTGGATCCCTCGACGAATGAAGAACCGGGGCGAAACGGATTTCCTAACAGTCCTTGGGCAAGACACTTCACCCGTTGCCTACTGGTGGTGGTCAGAGGGAGGGTCTGGTGGCGCCAGTGTCTGGCAGCCTCGCCTCTGTCAGTGCGCCCCAGGTCATTTTTTTTTCCATTTTATTGTATTTAGTTACTTTCATTCGGTTTTTCTTGCAACCGCTGCTTCGCCTGTGCCCTGTGAAAAGCAGGGGAAATGCTCTCAAAAAAGGGGAACCATCTTAAATATACCTACTATTTAGAGTTTAGTTATTGATGTCATGAAAAAAGTAATTTATTTATTCAACTTGAAGCTCCACACACTAGTTTGTGTCATTATCCAGATGTACATAAGCATGATTACACAGTTTTACAATCATTCCAAAACTCTGTCCTGAAAGTTTCCACTTTCTTTTTTGTATCAGACATACTGAGACAATATTCGGGAGAGAAAATACCAAACTATGCCCAATTTACAGTTTGAGCTTAGAATAAAGGGAAACTATAAGAGGTGAGAGGGATATTTCACTGGATTCTGACTCTGGGTGACCCCAACTCCTTACCCTTTCACCCACAGCCAAGATTACTGAACAGTTTCTGAGAAAATTAATCCTAAACTTTATACAAATAACCGTACTCTTAATATTCACATCTTTGAGCTCATTGTAAAGGAAAACTATAGGAGGTGACACAGATATTTTGGTCTTCATGTGAAGTATGACCCTGAAGGTAAGCGCGTCATGGACAAAAGTAAAACAGTATGTCGGATGTGCCACGCAATGCTCAATTACATGGGTAGGAACCAGTGGCGTGTCCAGCGGGGTGGCCTGGGGGGCACAGGCCACCCCCCCAACCAGACTGGCCACCCCAGGTGCCACCCCGAAGCTAAAACAATGCAATTCAATCAAATATCAAACGTACGATTGCGTTTTCACAGTGAAGCTCAGATATCCGAGTGTAAGTGAATGCAGCATCCAGTGGCATGTCCAGCGGGGTGGCTTGGGGGGCACAGGCCACCCCCCAACCAGACTGGCCACCCCAGGTGCCACCCCGAAGCTAAAACAATGCAATTCAATCAAATATCAAACGTACGATTGTGGTTTCACAGTGAAGCTCAGATATCTGAGTGTAAGTGAATGCAGCATCGGCTTCTGCACTATGAGCATCACATTAGCAAAGGTAGGAGAGCCAAGCACGAAACACGGCACCGCAGAAAACAATTCTTCGGCGAAAGAAAATGAGGAGAGAATAAATGTCCCTGTAAGTAATATTAAGTTTGTTGAGTTTAGTAAACTTCGGTAAAATTAGAATACCAAGGAAAGAATAACACTTAAAGAACTAGAAAGCGAAAATTTCAGAAGAAATTTTATGTGTGCCTATGCCGCTGCTAATCACTGTAGTTTGCCATTCATACGGCTACAGAGAGCAAAACTCAGAAGAGCAGCCATTCTCCACCATGAACTATGGTAAAAACAAACACCGCTCACGCTTCACAGATGACAGCTTACAGTTTTGTGTAAAGATGAAGTTACTTCAGACAGCGCCGATTTGCAGGCGCTGTGCACACAGGTTCATGAGCAGAAGTCCCATTGTACCACGGCAGACCCGACAATGTTTGCATGAACACGCTTTAAAGCATTACATTATGGACCACTTTTCACACATGCATTCACTTTTTGTTTTTGTTATTTTTACACAGTGTTCTGAATTATGAACAATGGTCTACAGCCAATCTTGTGTATTATTATACAAACTTTGGTTGTGAGATTCAGATAACTATTTAATAAAAGCTAAATATTTTATATGAGAGTAAGAAAGAAAAGTATATCTTTGTGTCCACCTTTCTCTGTTAATGCCCTAGCTCCCCCAAAAGCTTTGCTAGATCCGCCCCTGCACAGTTACCAGCTGTCAGCTACACAAAAAGGAGCTTGGTCTTTGTCTCTCAGAAACAACTCATAACTTCCCTTCAACTCATTCATGTCACCTAAAGTGTAAACCTGTTTCTCCATCACCAGTTCAGCTCTGATGATTCAGTAAGGACATCTCCTGATTTCATCTTCATGCTCCAGCAAACATCAGCTGATACTAGAAATTAAAATCAAAAGAATTCTAACAACAGCTGATCAAGCTTAAACGTGCTGCTGTTGTTTAGCGCGATAAATAAGAGCGAACAGCCGATCATTGATCAGTTTCATGATTGACGTTTCAACACGCGAGAGAATGACAGGGAGGCTTCGTAACGACAGAATAAATCATAATGTTTTCTCTGAATGTGGGACGATTCCGTTTGTGCGGCACGGCAACTCTATGAACTAACCCTAATGAATAAAATAAAGTCCAACGTCAGTAACTTAGTGCGCACACAGCTGTATATAAACACCCGTGGCATTACGATTGTAAAGGTCAACGAAAATAAATTACACCTAAACTCGGTTTATATCTGACCCAAATAGAGAGCGACCGGGTGCTGACACGAGTTTCACCCGCCTCAATATAAGCCAAGCATGGGTGCTTTTTTTCACGAAGGGTGGCTAGTGGCGCGAGCTAACTATGCTAGCGGCGCTAGCTAGCTAGCCGGCTATCAGCAACACATAAGAGAACTGCTGCTAAATAAACTACACCTAAACTCGGTTTATATCTGACCCAAATAGAGAGCGACCGGTGCTGACACGAGTTTCACCCGCTTCAATATAAGCCAAGACTGGGTGCTTTTTTTCACGAAGGGTTGCTAGCGGCCTTGAGCTAACTATGCTAGCGGCGCTAGCTAGCTAGCCGACTATCAGCAACACATAAGAGAACTGCTGCTAAATAAACTACACCTAAACTCTGTTTATATCTGACCCAAATAGAGTGCAGTTCATAACTTACCTGAAATTCAGTTCACCTCACGCTCCTGCCTTCGCTTTCCCTGATCCATGATTGACCACCGCGTTAGCAATCGCCTGCACGGCCTCATATGTCTCGTTGGCGGCATGTCCTTTCTGTCACACACCGGTGGGTAGCTGCCCTCTGTTGTAGCTCCACCACCAAACAACTCAGTTATTTTTCCACATCCAGCTGTAACTCCGATTCTATGCGAGCATTTGCGAGAGACCGGGAGGTCAAAGAGAGAGAGAGAGTCCCTCGCTATCCATTTGCAGCCAAGGCGCGGCAGCTAGCTAGGTAGCCGGCTAGCTGTCAGGCAGGACCGACGTAGTCAGAGCACTGTCGCTAAATATGGGATGTCTTGATAAAACAAGCAGATATTTGAAGTTTACACACCTACATTCTCGCCTGAAAATATCTTAAAAGCTTATTTTGTGACCTAGAAACACGAATAAAAGACATATAAAACGAAGTGGTGGCCGCCATTGTTCACTCTGTAGAGGCGTGCTATGAATTGTGGGATATTGAGTTTTCCACCAAGCATTACCGTAACTTTTGAATGATTTGGCGCAACCTTAAAATTCCAATGGCTCCTGAAAGCAGCGACGCTGTGCGCACCGTTGAAATTGTCATCATTACGGTAATCCAAATAAGGGTACACAGGCTGTACCACTCCCGGCATACCACTAGAGAGAGCCAACACACCACAAATGAAGTCTGTTTATTTGGCGCCAAAAGATGAATTGGCCTAAATTTGCACTAAAATATTAATATTTAAAAAACTATAAAAGTCATGAACACCAAAAGTCATGACATAATAGTCCAGCTCCAGCCGCACAAAATGATCTAACATATGTAACCCTAATGTCAAAGCTGTTCGGCAGAGGAGCTGCGGAAAATTTTCACTAAAATATTAATATTTAAAAACTATAAAATTCACAAAGACCAAAAGTCATAGCACACCATTCCAGATCCGGCCGCACAAAATGAGGTAACATATATGAAGCTTGTCTCAAAACTGCGGGGCGAGATTCGCTGCAAAATTTCAGGCGGAAACTGGAGAATAATAATAATAACTAGAAAGCGAAAATTTCAGAAGAAATTTTATGTGTGCCTATGCCGCTGCTAATCACTGTAGTTTGCCATTCATACGGCTACAGAGAGCAAAACTCAGAAGAGCAGCCATTCTCCACCATGAACTATGGTAAAACAAACACCGCCACGCTTCACAGATGACAGCTTACAGTTTTGTGTAAAGATGAAGTTACTTTGTACAGCGCCGATTTGCAGACGCTGTGCACACAGGTTCATGAGCAGAAGTCCCATTGTACCACGGCAGACCCGACAATGTTTGCATGAACACACTTTGAAGCATTACATTATAGACCACTTTTCACACATGCATTCACTTTTGTTTTTGTTATTTTTACACAGTGTTCTGAATTATGAACAATGGTCTACAGCCAATCCTGTGTATTATTATACAAACTTTGGTTGTGAGATTCAGATAACTATTTAATAAAAGCTAAATATTTTATATGAGAGTAAGAAAGAAAAGTATATCTTTGTGTCCACCTTTCTCTGTTAATGCCCTAGCTTCCCCCCTAAAAGCTTTGCTAGATCCGCCCCTGCACAGTTACCAGCTGTCAGCTACACAAAAAGGAGCTTGGTCTTTGTCTCTCAGAAACAACTCATAACTTCCCTTCAACTCATTCATGTCACCTAAAGTGTAAACCTGTTTCTCCATCACCAGTTCAGCTCTGATGATTCAGTAAGGACATCTCCTGATTTCATCTTCATGCTCCAGCAAACATCAGCTGATACTAGAAATTAAAATCAAAAGAATTCTAACAACAGCTGATCAAGCTTAAACGTGCTGCTGTTGTTTAGCGCGATAAATAAGAGCGAACAGCCGATCATTGATCAGTTTCATGATTGACGTTTCAACACACGAGAGAATGACAGGGGAGGCTTCGTAACGACAGAATAAATCATAATGTTTTCTCTGAATGTGGGACGATTCCGTTTGTACGGCACGGCAACTCTATGAACTAACCCTAATGAATAAAATAAAGTCCAACGTCAGTAACTTAGTACGCACACAGCTGTATATAAACTCCCGTGGCATTACGATTGTAAAAGGTCAACGAAAATAAATTACACCTAAACTCGGTTTATATCTGACCCAAATAGAGAGCGACCGGTGCTGACACGAGTTTCACCCGCCTCAATATAAGCCAAGCCTGGGTGCTTTTTCACGAAGGGTTTGCTAGCGGCGCGAGCTAACTATGCTAGCGGCGCTAGCTAGCTAGCCGCTATCAGCAACACATAAGAGAACTGCTGCTAAATAAACTACACCTAAACTCGGTTTATATCTGACCCAAATAGAGAGCGACCGGTGCTGACACGAGTTTCACCCGCCTCAATATAAGCCAAGCCTGGGTGCTTTTTCACGAAGGGTTGCTAGCGGCGCGAGCTAACTATGCTAGCGGCGCTAGCTAGCTAGCCGCTATCAGCAACACATAAGAGAACTGCTGCTAAATAAACTACACCTAAACTCGGTTTATATCTGACCCAAATAGAGTGCAGGTCATAACTTCTTACCTGAAATTCAGTTCACCTCACGCTCCTGCCTTCGCTTTCCTGATCCATGATTGACCACCGCGTTAGCAATCGCCTGCCCGGCCTCATATGTCTCGTTGGCGGCATGTCCTTTCTGTCACACACCGGTGGGTAGCTGCCCTCTGTTGTAGCTCCACCACCAAACAACTCAGTTATTTTTTCCACATCCAGCTGTAACTCCGATTCTATGCGAGCATTTGCGAGAGACCGGGAGGTGAAAGGAGAGAGAGAGTCCCTCGCTATCCATTTGCAGCCAAGCGCGGCAGCTAGCTAGGTAGCCGGCTAGCTGTCAGGCAGGACCGACGTAGTCAGAGCACTGTCGCTAAATATGGGATGTCTTGATAAAACAAGCAGATATTTGAAGTTTACACACCTACATTCTCGCCTGAAAATATCTTAAAAGCTTATTTTGTGACCTAGAAACACGAATAAAAGACATATAAAACGAAGTGGTGGCCGCCATTGTTCACTCTGTAGAGGCGTGCTATGAATTGTGGGATATTGAGTTTTCCACCAAGCATTACCGTAACTTTTGAATGATTTGCGCAACCTTAAAAATTCCAATGGCTCCTGAAAGCAGCGACGCCAGCGCACCGTTGAAATTGTCATCATTACGGTAATCCAAATAAGGGTACACAGGCTGTACCACTCCCGGCATACCACTAGAGAGAGCCAACACACCACAAATGAAGTCTGTTTATTTGGCGCCAAAAGATGAATTGGCCTAAATTTGCACTAAAATATTAATATTTAAAACTATAAAAGTCATGAACACCAAAAGTCAGACATAATAGTCCAGCTCCAGCCGCACAAAATGATCTAACATATGTAACCCTAATGTCAAAGCTGTTCGGCAGAGGAGCGCTGGAAAATTTTCACTAAAATATTAATATTTAAAAACTATAAAATTCACAAAGACCAAAAGTCATAGCACACCATTCCACATCCGGTCGCACAAAATGAGGTAACATATATGAAGCTTGTCTCAAAACTGCGGGGCGAGATTCGCTGCAAAATTTCAGGCGGAAACTGGAGAATAATAATAATAATAATAATAAATCCGACGAATAGTAATATGTGTGCCTCTTTCCATAGGCACACATAATAATAATAATAATAAATCCGACGAATAGTAATATGTGTGCCTCTTTCCATAGGCACACATAACTAGAAAGCGAAAATTTCAGAAGAAATTTTATGTGTGCCTATGCCGCTGCTAATCAGTGTAGTTTGCCATTCATACGGCTACAGAGAGCAAAACTCAGCAGAGCAGCCATTCTCCACCATGAATTATGATAAAACAAACACCGCTCGCGCCTCACAGATGACAGCTTACAGTTTTGGGTAAAGATGAGGTGACTTCAGACAGCCCGATTTGCAGACGCTGTGCACAGAGGTTCATGAGCAGAAGTCCCATTGTATCACGGCAGACCCCGACAATGTTTGCATGAACATGCTTTGAAGCATTACGTTATGGACCACTTTTCACACATGGTTGGTGTACCGACACAGGCAGCCGTAGCTTTTCAACTCATAGCCCAACACACACCCAAAAACAGCCAAGAGAGCACAGACTTTACACCCGTGGGTCCACCTCCCCTGCAGCGGCACTGCAGACCACGCCCGACACACATCAAACACATAAAATAAATATGTATGCACTTTCGCATTCACTTTTTGTTTTTGTTATTTTTACATAGTGTTCTGAATGATGAACAATGGTCTACAGCCAATCTTGTGTATTATTATACAAACTTTGGTTGTAAGATTCAGATAACTATTTAATAAAGCTAAATATTTTATACAGGAGTGCAGAATTATTAGGCAAATGAGTATTTTGTCCACATCATCCCCTTCATGCATGTTGTCTTACTCCAAGCTGTATAGGCTCGAAAGCCTACTACCAATTAAGCATATTAGGTGATGTGCATCTCTGTAATGAGAAGGGTATGGTCTAATGACATCAACACCCCTATATCAGGTGTGCATAATTATTAGGCAACTTCCTTTCCTTTGGCAAAATGGGTCAAAAGAAGGACTTGACAGGCTCAGAAAAGTCAAAAATAGTGAGATATCTTGCAGAGGCATGCAGCAGTCTTAAAATTGCAAAGCTTCTGAAGCGTGATCATCGAACAATCAAGCGTTTCATTCAAAATAGTCAACAGGGTCGCAAGAAGCGTGTGGAAAACCAAGGCGCAAAATAACTGCCCATGAACTGAGAAAAGTCAAGCGTGCAGCTGCCAAGATGCCACTTGCCACCAGTTTGGCCATATTTCAGAGCTGCAACATCACTGGAGTGCCCAAAAGCACAAGGTGTGCAATACTCAGAGACATGGCCAAGGTAAGAAAGGCTGAAAGACGACCACCACTGAACAAGACACACAAGCTGAAACGTCAAGACTGGGCCAAGAAATATCTCAAGACTGATTTTTCTAAGGTTTTATGGACTGATGAAATGAGAGTGAGTCTTGATGGGCCAGATGGATGGGCCCGTGGCTCGATTGGTAAAGGGCAGAGAGCTCCAGTCCCACTCAGACGCCAGCAAGGTGGAGGTGGAGTACTGGTTTGGGCTGGTATCATCAAAGGTGAGCTTGTGGGGCCTTTTCAGGTTGAGGATGGCGTCAAGCTCAACTCCCAGTCCTACTGCAAGTTTCTGGAAGACACCTTCTTCAAGCAGTGGTACAGGAAGAAGTCTGCATCCTTCAAGAAAAACATGATTTTCATGCAGGACAATGCTCCATCTGCAGCGTCCAAGTACTCCACAGCGTGGCTGGCAAGAAAGGGTATATAAAAGAAGGAAAAACTAATGACATGGCCTCCTTGTTCACCTGATCTGAACCCCATTGAGAACCTGTGGTCCATCATCAAATGTGAGATTTACAAGGAGGGAAAACAGTACACCTCTCTGAACAGTGTCTGGGAGGCTGTGGTTGCTGCTGCATGCAATGTTGATGGTGAACAGATCAAAACACTGACAGAATCCATGGATGGCAGGCTTTTGAGCGTCCTTGCAAAGAAAGGTGGTTATATTGGTCGCTGATTTGTTTTTGTTTTGTTTTTGAATGTCAGAAATGTATATTTGTGAATGTGGAGATGTTATATTGGTTTCACTGGTAAAAATAAATAATTGAAATGGGTATATATTTGTTTTTGTTGTTGCCTAATAATTATGCACAGGAAGTGTCACCTGCACACACAGATATCCCCTAAAATAGCTAAAACTATAAACTACTTCCAAAAACATTCAGCTTTGATATTAATGAGTTTTTAGGTTCATTGAGAACATGGTTGTTGTTCAATAATAAAATTATTCCTCAAAAATACAACTTGCCTAATAATTCTGCACTCCCTGTATGAGAGTAAGAAAGAAAAGTATATCTTTGTGTCCACCTTTCTCTGTTAATGCCCTACCTGGCCCCTGGCAAAAGCTTTGCTAGATCCGCCCCTGCACAGTTACCAGCTGTCAGCTACACAAAAAAATGAGCTTGGTGTTTGTCTCTCAGAAACAGTTCATAACTTCCTTCAACTCATTCATGTCACCTAAGGGTAAACCTGTTTCTCCATCACCAGTTCAGCTCTGATGATTCAGTAAGGATATCTGGTTTGGAACAGCCGTTTTTACAGCTGTGGCTGCAGCAAACATCAGCTGATACTAGAAATTAAAAGCAAATGAATTCTAACAACAGCTGATCAAGTTTAAACGTGCTGCTGTTGTTTAGCGCGATAAACAAACAAGAGCTTAAAAAGCCGATCATTGATCAGTTTCATGACTGAAGTTTCAACAGGCGAGAGAATGACAGGGGAGGCTTCGTAACGACAGAATAAATCGTAATATTTTCTCTGAATGTGGCACGATTCCGTTTGTAACGGCAACTCTACGAACTAACCATTATGAATAAAATAAAGTCCAACGTCAGTAACTTAGCGCACACAGCTGTATATAAACTCCCGTCGTGCTAGCTAGCACGCAGTACGATTGTAAAAAGTCAGCACAACGAAAATAAACTACACCTAAACTCTGTTTATATCTGACCCAAATAGAGTGCAGGTCATAACTTCCTACCTGAAATTCAGTTCACCTCACGCTCCTGCCTTCGCTTTCCTGATCCATGATTGACCACCGCGTTAGCAATCGCCTGCCCGGCCTCATATGTCTCGTTGGCGGCATGTCCTTTCTGTCACACACGGTGGGTAGCTGCCCTCTGTTGTAGCTCCACCACCAAACAACTCAGTTATTTTTTCCACATCCAGCTGTAACTCCGATTCTATGCGAGCATTTGCGAGAGACCAGGAGGTGAAACGACAGAGAGAGTCCCTCGCTATCCATTTGCAGCCAAGTGCGGCAGCTAGCTAGGTAGCCAGCTAGGTAGCCGGCTAGCTGTCAGGCAGGACCGACGTAGTCAGAGCACTGTCGCTAAATATGGGATGTCTTGATAAAACAAGCAGATATTTGAAGTTTACACACCTACATTCTCGCCTGAAAATATCTTAAAAGCTTATTTTGTGACCTAGAAACACGAATAAAAGACATATAAAACAAAGTGGTGGCCGCCATTGTTCACTCTGTAGAGGCGTGCTATGAATTGTGGGATATTGAGTTTTCCACCAAGCATTACCGTAACTTTTGAATGATTTTGCGCAACCTTAAAAATTCCAATGGCTCCTGAAAGCAGCGACGCTGTGCGCACCGTTGAAATTGTCATCATTATGGTAATCCAAATAAGGGTACACAGGCTGTACCACTCCCGGCATACCACTAGAGAGAGCCAAGACACCACAAATGAAGTCTGTTTATTTGGCGCCAAAAGATGAATTGGCCTAAATTTGCACTAAAATATTAATATTTAAAAACTATAAAAGTTATAAACACCAAAAGTCATAACATAATAGTCCAGCTCCAGCCGCACAAAATGATCTAACATATGTAACCCTAATGTCAAAACTGTTTGGCAGAGGAGCGCGGGAAAATTTTCACTAAAATATTAATATTTAAAAAACTATAAAATTCATAAACACCAAAAGTCATAGCACACCATTCCAGATCCGGCCGCACAAAATGAGGTAACATATATGAAGCTTGTCTCAAAACTGCGAGGCGAGATTCGCTGCAAAATTTCAGGCGGAAACTGGAGAATAATAATAATAATAACTAGAAAAATTTGCATTTCCTGCGAAAATGCAGTGTGGATGCTTTAAAGCTGAAGCTGTCTGCTGAAACTAGCTGAAAAAGCTGAAAAGTTGCAGAAATTGTAAAAACTTTGCAGAAGCAAAGGAACTTTGCTAAAATGCAGTAACTTAGCAGAACTGTAATATCTTAGAGGAAACATAATACTTGGCAGAAATACAATAGCATAGCAGAACTTAGCAGAAATATTGTAACTCAAAAGAAACACGATAACTTCTCAAAAATACAAGAATTTAGGAGAAATAGTATAAGATAACAGAAAGAATATATTTAGCCAAACATTCTTAAACATTACAGAAATACTATGATTTAGAAAAACAGTACAACATAGCAGAAATGCTGCGATTTACCAGAGACACTGTAATATACTATTAATATTGAAATTTTTAAAAAAAAGATACTATGTTTTAGCACAAATACTGTAATTTGACAGAAATACTATCATTTGGCAGAAATACTATGTTTCAGCAGAAATACTATGATTGAGCAGAAGTACTAAGATGTAGTAAAAGTACTTTGATTTAACAGAAATACAATTATGGAGGAGTAATACTTTAAAATGGGAGAAATATTGATACACACACATACACAGAGCCTAAAGGGAACAGTATTTGTGCCATGGAGTGTTAACAAGAATCTGAGGTCCATATTAGAAAAGCTGCTAAAATCATAAATGTTTGCAGAATTGGGAAAGAGAGCGAGCGCCTGGAAAACAGGGTGATGAGCAGTCAGAATTAGATTGCGGTGAGAGGCGAAAAACGCCGTTTTTTGGAGTTATAAAATGTAGTGTAACTCAAAAACTAGGTGGACTAGAAGCATAATTCTTGTACTGGGTGAATCAGCGGACTTTGGTGTACTTTGACTGTGATTTGCATTGCTCTTTGTACATCTGTCGCTGAGATATGACGAGAGAAGAAAGGGCAGACCTCAGATATGATTGGCTGGCTGGGAAGCCGTGCAGGCCCTGATTTGTAAATTTGAATGTTGCATCCCTAAGATATGATTGGCTGGGTGAGAAGCCGTGCAGGCCCTGATTTGTAAATTTGAATGCCTCAGTCCTCACAGAGGATTGGCTGCCTGGGGACCTGGCAGAAATATATAGAAATACTATGACTAAGCATAAATACTACATTTAGCAGAAATACTATATTAAGCACAAATCCTATAATAAGCAGAAATACTATATTAAGCAATATAAATATCCTATAAAAATCGTATAAAAAGCAAAAATACTGTACTATGATTTGTTAGAAAAACTATAATTAATCAGAAATACTAAATTTAGCAAAAATCTTATAAAACAGCAGAAATGCTATGATTTAGCACAATAGTAATAACTTAAACAGAAAAATTGAAAAGCAAAATGGACAGCTGAAAAATGCTGAACATGCTAAGGGTCCTTCAAATATACTTGTTAAATGAAAAAAATCAGCAAAAAAATATATAACAGCAACACAATCACAAATATGGACACATATGGAAACACAACACACACACACACACACACACACACACACACACACACACACACACACAAGATCCAATTCAGTCAACCAGTCTAAATATATTGAATTTGAATCTTACAATGAGATCATCCCATAAAAGGCTTTCTCTCTCTCTCTCTCTCTCTCTCTCTCTCTCTCTCTCTGTCACACACACAGACACACAGACACACACAAACACACACACACACACAAGATCCAATTCAGTCAGCCAGTCGAAATATATTGAATTTGAATCTTACAATGAGATCATCCCATAAAAGGCTCTCTCTCTCTCTCTCTCTCTCACACACACACACACACACACACACACACACACACACACACACACACACACACACACACACACACACACACACACACACACACACACACACACACACACAAGATCCAATTCAGTCAACCAGTCTAAATATATTGAATTTGAATCTTTCAATGAGATCATCCCATAAAAGGCTCTCTCTCTCTCTCTCTCACACACACACACACACACACACACAAGATCCAATTCAGTCAACCAGTCTAAATATATTGAATTTAAATCTTACAATCAGAGATCATCCCATAAAAAGGCTCTCTCTCTCTCTCTCTCTCTCTCTGTCACACACACACACACACACACACACACACACACACAAGATCCAATTCAGTGAACCAGTCTAAATATATTGAATTTGAATCTTACAATGAGATCATCCCATAAAAGGCTTTCTCTCTCTCTCTCTCTCTCTCTCTGTCACACACACACACACACACACACACACACAAGATCCAATTCAGTCAACCAGTCTAAATATATTGAATTTGAATCTTTCAATGAGATCATACCATAAAAAGGCTTTTCTCTCTCTCTCTCTCTCTCTGTCACACACACACACACACACACACACAAGATCCAATTCAGTCAACTAGTCTAAATATATTGAATTTAAATCTTACAATCAGAGATCATCCCATAAAAAGGCTTTCTCTCTCTCTCTCTCTCTCTCCCTCTCTCTCTGTCACACACACACACACACACACACACACACAAGATCCAATTCAGTCAGCCAGTCTAAATATATTGAATTTAAATCTTACAATGAGATCATCCCATAAAAAGGCTTTCTCTCTCTCTCTCTCTCTGTCACACACACACACACAAGATCCAATTCAGTCAACCAGTCTAAATATATTGAATTTGAATCTTTCAATGAGATCATCCCATAAAAAGGCTTTTCTCTCTCTCTCTCTCTCTCACACACACACACACAAGATCCAATTCAGTCAACCAGTCTAAATATATTGAATTTGAATCTTTCAATGAGATCATCCCATAAAAGGCTTTTCTCTCTCTCTCTCTCTCTCTCTCTCTCTCTCTCTGTCACACACACACACACACACACACACACACAAGATCCAATTCAGTCAACCAGTCTAAATATATTGAATTTGAATCTTACAATGAGATCATCCCATAAAAAGGCTTTCTCTCTCTCTCTCTCTCTCTCACACACACACACACACACACACACACACACACACAAGATCCAATTCAGTCAACCAGTCTAAATATATTGAATTTGAATCTTACAATGAGATCATCCCATAAAAAGGCTTTCTCTCTCTCTCTCTCTCTCTCTCACACACACACACACACACACACACACACACACACACACAGGGAGAGAGAAGTAAGTTTCTAGCTCAGTCAAGCAGCCTGGGAGCTGCTGAATTTGAATCCACCAATCAGAGAGCCTGTGCACTTTTTCCCGCCAAAACAGGTGCAGCCGTTTTTACACACACTCAGAACAGAGAGAGGCAGGATTTTTGCAGTGTATTTCTCATAGTGAGGATTCCTCTCAAACAAATGGCCATAATTTCCTAACCGTAGGGGCTAGAACGGTCATTCTTACACCGTTTTGTTCAGAAGAGATGGGGAATCTTCAGGTGTTAACAATTTATCATTAAAATATGAATTATTAAAGATATTTGACTTGTAATGCACCATAACTGAGTAGAGGCGAAGCAAAAACTGCATTGACCTGCCCTCAAACAACGCTTTCTAACTCTAAATCTATTTGGAGTATCGATATCATTCTTTCACCGTAAGAGACAGCAGGCTTTGGTGAACAGTCATGGTAATTTTCAGGTCTTTGTGGAAATCTATCAAAAGATATGACGAGAGAAAAAGTGGTTCATTTCCAGAGTTTGAAAGCTGAAGAAATCTGAGCGAGGGACAAATTTCCTACCCTCAAACAAACCCAATTCATGGCCAAATGGTAATAGGTGAGAGAAAAAAATCGTACACTGTGAGCGTCAGGAGTGTCTGAAGATATATTGGCACAAGCCTCATGTCTTAACGTCGCTTTGTTAGGGAGATATGACGATTCGAATATGCCTCTCATTACAGAAATCCAGCGGTGATTTTGAACAAACTCTCCATTGACTTTCTATGGAGAGTTTCCAGACTTTGTGTTGGTCTGAGGAGATTTGCCAAAATTCTATAAATCCCACAACAATGATAGTAACATTTTCTGAAAGCCAGCAAAAATACCTACGTTTTGATGTATAAATTGTGGAAGTGTAGTGAAGATTGAGCAAGTAGCAAGAAGTTGTTCGGACATGAAGAGAAGACTGCAAAACTTTCAGTGGCACACTGAAAGCCAAGTGCATAGCAACCATAACAACGCATGTATTTTGTGTGAAAATCACAATTTTGCAACTCAAAACTTAAAGAGGGATAAGATGAAAACGGTAACAGATATGAAAAAGCTGAATCATTCATGAATAGCCCAATAATTTGTGAATATTTTAAAATTTGAATGGTTGTTCTAGGCAAAAGTATGAGAAAGTAGTTAAGTTTCAAAAACAAGCAACTTTTAGCAGAATTGTGGAAGTTTCCCATTCATTTCAATGGGACAAATTAAAGGAAAAAAGCTTAATATTTTAAAAAGTATAACAGCAAAAATACCAAAAGTCATCGCCATCATTAGCAGAAATAGCAGAATAGTTTAAAATTTGAACGGTGAAAATCGGCTGAAAATTGTGGAAGTAGTTAAGTGCCAAAAAAAAGTGCAAAAGTGGCAACTAGAATAATAATAATAAAGTATAATAATAAAGTAGAATAAAGAATAAAGAAACAGGAACACTATAGTGTGGATGCCTTAAAGCATCCACACAACTAGAAAAGAAAATTTCAGAAGAAATTTTATGTGTGCCTATGCCGCTGCTAATCACTGTAGTTTGCCATTCATACGGCTACAGAGAGCAAAACTCAGAAGAGCAGCCATTCTCCAACATGAACTATGGTAAAACAAACACAGCTCACGCTTCACAGATGACAGCTTACAGTTTTGTGTAAAGATGAAGTTACTTCGTACAGCGCCGATTTGCAGACGCTGTGCACACAGGTTCATAAGCAGAAGTCCCTCTGTACCACGGCAGACCCCGACAATGTTTGCACGAACACACTTTGAACCAGTACGTTATGGACCACTTTTCACACATGGTTGGTGTACCCTCCCAGCCAGCTGTAGCTTTTCAACTCACAGCCCGACACACCCAAAAACAGCCGAGAGCACAGACTACGCCCGACAGGTGTGATTGCAGATGCCCCTCAGGTGGGTCCACCTCCCCTGCAGCGGCACTGCAGACCACGCCCCGCCACACATATCAAACACGTAAAATAAATATTTATGCACTGTGGTTGCTGCTGCGCAATGTTGATGGTGAACAGATCAAAACACTGACAGAATCCATGGATGGCAGGCTTTTGAGTGTCCTTGCAAAGAAAGGTGG
Source organism: Oreochromis aureus (assembly GCF_013358895.1). Lineage (NCBI taxonomy): Eukaryota > Metazoa > Chordata > Actinopteri > Cichliformes > Cichlidae > Oreochromis > Oreochromis aureus. The sequence goes on along the minus strand of NC_052944.1, from coordinate 85,692,901 downwards.
CTATATTGGTGGCTGATTTGTTTTTGTTTGTTTTTGAATGTCAGAAATGTATATTTGTGAATGTGGAGCTGTTATATTGGTTTCACTGGTAAAATAAATAATTGAAATGGGTATATATTTGTTTTTGTGTTGTTGCCTAATAATTATGCACAGTAATAGTCACCTGCACACACAGATATCCCCTAAAATAGCTAAAACTAAACACAAACTAAAAACTACTTCCGAAAACATTCAGCTTTGATATTAATGTGTTTTTGGGTTCATTGAGAACATGGTTGTTGTTCAATAATAAAATTATTCCTCAAAAATACAACTTGCCTAATAATTCTGCACTCCCTGTATGAGAGTAAGAAAGAAAAGTATATCTTTGTGTCCACCTTTCTCTGTTAATGCCCTACCTGGCCCCCTGGCAAAAGCTTTGCTAGATCCGCCCCTGCACAGTTACCAGCTGTCAGCTAAATAAAAAAAGGAGCTTGGTGTTTATTTCTCTCAGAAACAGTTCATAACTTCCCTTCAACTCATTCATGTCACCTAAAAAAAAGGTAAACCTGTTTCTCCATCACCAGTTCAGCTCTGATGATTCAGTAAGGTCATCTCCTGGTTTCGACCAGCCGCTTCTACAGCTGTGGCTCCAGCAAACATCAGCTGATACTAGAAATTAAAATCAAATGAATTCTAACAACAGCTGATCAAGCTTAAAGCGTGCTGCTGTTGTTTAGCGCGATAAACAAACAAGAGAGAAAAGCCGATCATTGATCAGTTTCATGACTGAAGTTTCAACAGGCGAGAGAATGACAGGGAGGCTGTCATAAAGTTCAACATCAGTAACTTAGCGCGCACACAGCTGTATAGAAACTCCATCGTGCTAGCTACCACGCAGTACGAGTTATTATAACTGATTGTAAAAAGTCAGCACAACGAAAATAAACTACACCTAAACTCGGTTTATATCTGACCCAAATAGAGTTCAGGTCATAACTTCTTACCTGAAATTCAGTTCACCACGCTCCGACCGGCAGCCGCCTGCTTCTCCTGCCTTCGGTTTCCTGATCCACGATCTACCACCGGTCGATCGGCGGTCACCTCGCCGCCTCGTTCCCGCATGTTCTTTCTGACACACACGGTGGATAGCTGCCCTCGGTTGTAGCTCCGCGTCAGCGACTCACCAAACAATTCAGTTATTTTTTCCACATCGACCAGCGTCTGGACAATCCACCGCCTTTCACTGTTTGTACCGTTACTAAAAAAAAACCCTCATCGGCTCATAAAAACGAAAAATAAGTCCAGCTATGACCCTGAGTCAAAAGACAGCCAGCTCGGGTTAGCTAGCTACCTGTCTAGCTCTTTGCAGGCACCGAAAACATCAGAGCTAATATGGGATGTCTTGGTAACACGAGCAGATATTTGAAGTTTACATCTGGCCAATCCACCACCTTTCACTGTTTATACCGTTACTAAAATGAATAAATAAATAAATCATCGGTCCATATAAACGAAAAATAAGTCCAGCTAAACACATACTGTCGGCGAGCGACCGGTGCTGACACGAGTTTCACCCGCCTCAATATAAGCCAAGCCTGGGTGTTTTTTCACGAAGGGTCGCTAAGCGGTGCTAGCTAACTATGCTAGCGGCGCTAGCTAGCTAGCTAGCCGCTATCAGCAACACATAAGAGAACTGCTGCTAAATAAACTACACCTAAACTCGGTTTATATCTGACCCAAATAGAGTGCAGGTCATAACTTCTTACCTGAAATTCAGTTCACCTCACGCTCCTGCCTTCGCTTTCCCTGATCCATGATTGACCTCGCGTTAGCAAACACCTGTCGATCGGGCGGTCGCGGCATGTCCTTTCTGTCATACACCGTGGATAGCTGCCCACTGTTGTAGCTCCGCATTATAGCACCACCAAACAACTCAGTTATTTTTTCCACATCCAGCTGTAACTCCGATTCTGTGCGAGCATTTGCGAGAGACCGGGAGGTGAAACGACAGAGAGAGTCCCTCGCTATCCATTTGCAGCCAAGCGCGGCAGCTAGCTAGGTAGCCGGCTAGCTGTCAGGCAGGACCAACGTAGTCAGAGCACTGTCGCTAAATATGGGATGTCTTGATAAAACAAGCAGATATTTGAAGTTTACACACCTACATTCTCGCCTGAAAATATCTTAAAAGTTTATTTTGTGACCTAGAAACACGAATAAAAGACATATAAAACGAAGTGGTGGCCGCCATTGTTCACTCTGTAGAGGCGTGCTATGAATTGTGGGATATGGAGTTTTCAACACAAGGATAAATCTTTTCGGCTGTACTACTCCCGGTATACCACTAGAGAGAGCCAAGACACCACAAATGAAGTCTGTTTATTTGGCGCCAAAAGATGAATTGGCCTAAATTTGTACTAAAATATTAATATTTAAAAAACTATAAAAGTCATAAACACCAAAAGTCACAACATAATAGTCCAGCTCCAGCCGCACAAAATGATCTAACATATGTAATCCTAATGTCAAAACTGTTTGGCAGAGGAGCTGGAAAATTTTCACTAAAATATTAATATTTTAAAAACTATAAAATTCATAAACACCAAAAGTCATAGCACACCATTCCAGATCCAGCCGCACAAAATGAGGTAACATATATGAAGCTTTTCTCAAAACTGCGGGGCGTGATACGTGCCGAAATTTAGGCGGAAGATGGAGAATAATAATAATAATAATAATAAGAATAACTAGAAAGCGAAAATTTCAGAAGAAATTTTATGTGTGCCTATGCCGCTGCTAATCTGTGTAGTTTTCCATTCATACGGCTACAGACAGCAAAACTCAGAAGAGCAGCCATTCTCCACCATGAATTATGGTAAAAACAAACACCACTCGCGCCTCACAGATGACAGCTTACAGTTTTGGGTAAAGATGAGGTCACTTTGTACAGCCCGGATTTGCAGACGCTGTGCACACAGGTTCATAAGCAGAAGTCCCTCTGTACCACGGCAGACCCCGACAATGTTTGCACAAACACACTTTGAACCAGTACGTTATGGACCACTTTTCACACATGGTTGGTGTACCCTCCCAGCCAGCTGTAGCTTTTCAACTCACAGCCCGACACACACCCAAAAACAGCCGAGAGAGCACAGACTACGCCCGAGAGGTGTGATTGCAGATGCCCCTCAGGTGGGTCCACCTCCCTGCAGCGGCACTGCAGACCACGCCCGCCACACATATCAAACACGTAAAATAAATATTTATGCACTTTTGCATTCACTTTTTGTTTTTTGTTATTTTTACACAGTGTTCTGAATGATGAACAATGGTCTACAGCCAATCTTGTGTATTATTATACAAACTTTGGTTGTAAGATTCAGATAACTATTTAATAAAAGCTAAATATTTTATACAGGGAGTGCAAAATTATTAGGCAAATGAGTATTTTGTCCACATCATCCCCTTCATGCATGTTGTCTTACTCCAAGCTGTATAGGCTCGAAAGCCTACTACCAATTAAGCATATTAGGTGATGTGCATCTCTGTAATGAGAAGGGTGTGGTCTAATGACATCAACACCCTATATCAGGTGTGCATAATTATTAGGCAACTTCCTTTCCTTTGGCAAAATGGGTCAAAAGAAGGACTTGACAGGCTCAGAAAAGTCAAAAATAGTGAGATATCTTGCAGAGGCATGCAGCAGTCTTAAAATTGCAAAGCTTCTGAAGCGTGATCATCGAACAATCAAGCGTTTCATTCAAAATAGTCAACAGGGTCGCAAGAAGCGTGTGGAAAAACCAAGGCGCAAAATAACTGCCCATGAACTGAGAAAAGTCAAGCGTGCAGCTGCCAAGATGCCACTTGCCACCAGTTTGGCCATATTTCAGAGCTGCAACATCACTGGAGTGCCCAAAAGCACAAGGTGTGCAATACTCAGAGACACGGCCAAGGTAAGAAAGGCTGAAAGATGACCACCACTGAACAAGACACACAAGCTGAAACGTCAAGACTGGGCCAAGAAATATCTCAAGACTGATTTTTCTAAGGTTTTATGGACTGATGAAATGAGAGTGAGTCTTGATGGGCCAGATGGATGGGCCCGTGGCTGGATTGGTAAAGGGCAGAGAGCTCCAGTCCGACTCAGACGCCAGCAAGGTGGAGGTGGAGTACTGGTTTGGGCTGGTATCATCAAAGATGAGCTTGTGGGGCCTTTTCGGGTTGAGGATGGAGTCAAGCTCAACTCCCAGTCCTACTGCCAGTTTCTGGAAGACACCTTCTTCAAGCAGTGGTACAGGAAGAAGTCTGCATCCTTCAAGAAAAACATGATTTTCATGCAGGACAATGCTCCATCACACGCGTCCAAGTACTCCACAGCGTGGCTGGCAAGAAAGGGTATAAAAGAAGAAAAACTAATGACATGGCCTCCTTGTTCACCTGATCTGAACCCCATTGAGAACCTGTGGTCCATCATCAAATGTGAGATTTACAAGGAGGGAAAACAGTACACCTCTCTGAACAGTGTCTGGGAGGCTGTGGTTGCTGCTGCACGCAATGTTGATGGTGAACAGATCAAAACACTGACAGAATCCATGGATGGCAGGCTTTTGAGTGTCCTTGCAAAGAAAGGTGGCTATATTGGTCGCTGATTTGTTTTTGTTTTGTTTTGAATGTCAGAAATGTATATTTGTGAATGTGGAGATGTTATATTGGTTTCACTGGTAAAATAAATAATTGAAATGGGTATATATTTGTTTTTGTTAAGTTGCCTAATAATTATGCACAGTAATAGTCACCTGCACACACAGATATATCCCCTAAAATAGCTAAAACTAAACACAAACTAAAAACTACTTCTGAAAACATTCAGCTTTGATATTAATGTGTTTTTGGGTTCATTGAGAACATGGTTGTTGTTCAATAATAAAATTATTCCTCAAAAATACAACTTGCCTAAACAGGTAAACCCGTTTCTCCATCACCAGTTCAGCTCTGATGATTCAGTAAGGTCATCTCCTGGTTTCGACCAGCCGCTTCTACAGCTGTGGCTCCAGCAAACATCAGCTGATACTAGAAATTAAAATCAAATGAATTCTAACAACAGCTGATCAAGCTTAAACGTGCTGCTGTTGTTTAGCGCGATAAACAAACAAGAGAGAAAAGCCGATCATTGATCAGTTTCATGACTGAAGTTTGAACAGGCGAGAGAATGACAGGGAGGCTGTCATAAAGTTCAACATCAGTAACTTAGCGGGCACACAGCTGTATAGAAACTCCATCGTGCTAGCTACCACGCAGTACGAGTTATTATAACTGATTGTAAAAAGTCAGCACAACGAAAATAAACTACACCTAAACTCGGTTTATATCTGACCCAAATAGAGTGCAGGTCATAACTTCTTACCTGAAATTCAGTTCACCTCACGCTCCGACCGGCAGCCGCCTGCTTCTCCTGCCTTCGGTTTCCTGATCCACGATCTACCACCGGTCGATCGGCGTCGTCTCGCCGCTCGTTCCCCGCATGTTCTTTCTGACACACACCGGTGGATAGCTGCCCTCGGTTGTAGCTCCGCGTCAGCGATCACCAAACAACTCAGTTATTTTTTCCACATCGACCAGCATCTGGACAATCCACCGCCTTTCACTGTTTGTACCGTTACTAAAAAAAAAACCCTCATCGGCTCATAAAACGAAAAATAAGTCCAGCTATGACCCTGAGTCAAAAGACAGCCAGCTCGGGTTAGCTAGCTACCTGTCTAGCTCTTTGCAGGCACCGAAAACATCAGAGCTAATATGGGATGTCTTGGTAACACGAGCAGATATTTGAAGTTTACATCTGGCCAATCCACCACCTTTCACTGTTTATACCGTTACTAAAATGAATAAATAAATAAATCATCGGTCCATATAAACGAAAAATAAGTCCAGCTAAAACACATACTGTCGGCGGCGAGCCGGGTGCTGACACGAGTTTCACCCGCCTCAATATAAGCCAAGCCTGGGTGCTTTTTTCACGAAGGGTCGCTAGCGGTGCTAGCTAACTATGCTAGCGGCGCTAGCTAGCTAGCCGGCTATCAGCAACACATAAGAGAACTGCTGCTAAATAAACTACACCTAAACTCGGTTTATATCTGACCCAAATAGAGTGCAGGTCATAACTTCTTACCTGAAATTCAGTTCACCTCACGCTCCTGCCTTCGCTTTCCTGATCCACAATTGACCTCCGCGTTAGCAAACACTGGTCGATCGGCGGTCGCGGCATGTCCTTTCTGTCATACACCGGTGGATAGCTGCCCACTGTTGTAGCTCCGCGTTATAGCACCACCAAACAACTCAGTTATTTTTTCCACATCCAGCTGTAACTCCGATTCTATGCGAGCATTTGCGAGAGACCGGGAGGTGAAACGACAGAGAGAGTCCCTCGCTATCCATTTGCAGTTAAAGCGCGGCAGCTAGCTAGGTAGCCGGCTAGCTGTCAGGCAGGACCGACGTCGTCAGAGCACTGTCGCTAAATATGGGATGTCTTGATAAAACAAGCAGATATTTGAAGTTTACACACCTACATTCTCGCCTGAAAATATCTTAAAAGTTTATTTTGTGACCTAGAAACACGAATAAAAGACATATAAAAACGAAGTGGTGGCCGCCATTGTTCACTCTGTAGAGGCGTGCGTGCTATGAATTGTGGGATATGGAGTTTTCAACACAAGGATAAAATCTTTTTTCGGCTGTACTACTCCCGGTATACCACTAGAGAGAGCCAAGACACCACAAATGAAGTCTGTTTCTATGGTGCCAAAAGCAGAATCTTTCTCAGGAGCCTAGAAATTGGCCTAAATTTGCACTAAAATCTAAATATTTCAAAAACTATAAAAGTTATAAACACCAAAAGTCACACCATACTAGCCCAGCTCCAGCCGCACAAAATGATGTAACATATATGTACCCCTATTGTCAAAACTGTTTGGCAGAGGAGCGCTGGAAAATTTTCACTAAAATATTAATATTTAAAAACTATAATATTCATAAACACCAAAAGTCATAGCACACCATTCCAGATCCAGCCGCACAAAATGAGGTAACATATATGAAGCTTGTCCAAAAACTGCGGGTCGAGATACACTGCAAAATTTCAGGCGGAAAAAGGAAAATAATAATAATAATAATAATAAGAATAATAAATCCGAGGAATAGTAATATGTGTGCCTCTTTCCATAGGCACACATAATAAAAAACCGAATAATAATAATATGTGTGCCTCTTGGCATAGGCACACATAATAATAATAAATCCGACGAATAGTAATATGTGTGCCTCTTGTCATAGGCACACATAATAATAATAATAATAAATCCGACGAATAGTAATATGTGTGCCTCTTTCCATAGGGCACACATAATAAGAATAATAAATCCGACGAATAATAATAATATGTGTGCCTCTTGGCATAGGCACACATAATAATAAATCCGACGAATAGTAATATGTGTGCCTCTTGGCATAGGCACACATAATAAATCCGAGGAATAGTAATATGTGTGCCTCTTGTCATAGGCACACATAATAAGAATAATAAATCCGAGGAATAGTAATATGTGTGCCTCTTGGCATAGGCACACATAATAATAATAATAATAATAACTAGAAAGCGAAAATTTCAGAAGAAATTTTATGTGTGCCTATGCCGCTGCTAATCTGTGTAGTTTTCCATTCATACGGCTACAGACAGCAAAACTCAGAAGAGCAGCCATTCTCCACCATGAATTATGGTAAAAACAAACACCACTCGCGCCTCACAGATGACAGCTTACAGTTTTGGGTAAAGATGAGGTCACTTTGTACAGCCCGGATTTGCAGACGCTGTGCACACAGGTTCATAAGCAGAAGTCCCTCTGTACCACGGCAGACCCCGACAATGTTTGCACAAACACACTTTGAACCAGTACGTTATGGACCACTTTTCACACATGGTTGGTGTACCCTCCCAGCCAGCTGTAGCTTTTCAACTCACAGCCCGACACACACCCAAAAAAACAGCGAGAGAGCACAGACTACGCCCGAGAGGTGTGATTGCAGATGCCCCTCAGGTGGGTCCACCTCCCTGCAGCGGCACTGCAGACCACGCCCGCCACACATATCAAACACGTAAAATAAATATTTATGCACTTTTGCATTCACTTTTTGTTTTTTGTTATTTTTACACAGTGTTCTGAATGATGAACAATGGTCTACAGCCAATCTTGTGTATTATTATACAAACTTTGGTTGTAAGATTCAGATAACTATTTAATAAAAGCTAAATATTTTATACAGGGAGTGCAAAATTATTAGGCAAATGAGTATTTTGTCCACATCATCCCCTTCATGCATGTTGTCTTACTCCAAGCTGTATAGGCTCGAAAGCCTACTACCAATTAAGCATATTAGGTGATGTGCATCTCTGTAATGAGAAGGGTGTGGTCTAATGACATCAACACCCTATATCAGGTGTGCATAATTATTAGGCAACTTCCTTTCCTTTGGCAAAATGGGTCAAAAGAAGGACTTGACAGGCTCAGAAAAGTCAAAAATAGTGAGATATCTTGCAGAGGCATGCAGCAGTCTTAAAATTGCAAAGCTTCTGAAGCGTGATCATCGAACAATCAAGCGTTTCATTCAAAATAGTCAACAGGGTCGCAAGAAGCGTGTGGAAAACCAAGGCGCAAAATAACTGCCCATGAACTGAGAAAAGTCAAGCGTGCAGCTGCCAAGATGCCACTTGCCACCAGTTTGGCCATATTTCAGAGCTGCAACATCACTGGAGTGCCCAAAAGCACAAGGTGTGCAATACTCAGAGACACGGCCAAGGTAAGAAAGGCTGAAAGATGACCACCACTGAACAAGACACACAAGCTGAAACGTCAAGACTGGGCCAAGAAATATCTCAAGACTGATTTTTCTAAGGTTTTATGGACTGATGAAATGAGAGTGAGTCTTGATGGGCCAGATGGATGGGCCCGTGGCTGGATTGGTAAAGGGCAGAGAGCTCCAGTCCGACTCAGACGCCAGCAAGGTGGAGGTGGAGTACTGGTTTGGGCTGGTATCATCAAAGATGAGCTTGTGGGGCCTTTTCGGGTTGAGGATGGAGTCAAGCTCAACTCCCAGTCCTACTGCCAGTTTCTGGAAGACACCTTCTTCAAGCAGTGGTACAGGAAGAAGTCTGCATCCTTCAAGAAAACATGATTTTCATGCAGGACAATGCTCCATCACACGCAGCGTCCAAGTACTCCACAGCGTGGCTGGCAAGAAAGGGTATAAAAGAAGAAAAACTAATGACATGGCCTCCTTGTTCACCTGATCTGAACCCCATTGAGAACCTGTGGTCCATCATCAAATGTGAGATTTACAAGGAGGGAAAACAGTACACCTCTCTGAACAGTGTCTGGGAGGCTGTGGTTGCTGCTGCACTAATGTTGATGGTGAACAGATCAAAACACTGACAGAATCCATGGATGGCAGGCTTTTGAGTGTCCTTGCAAAGAAAGGTGGCTATATTGGTCGCTGATTTGTTTTTGTTTTGTTTTGAATGTCAGAAATGTATATTTGTGAATGTGGAGATGTTATATTGGTTTCACTGGTAAAATAAATAATTGAAATGGGTATATATTTGTTTTTGTTAAGTTGCCTAATAATTATGCACAGTAATAGTCACCTGCACACACAGATATCCCCTAAAATAGCTAAAACTAAACACAAACTAAAAACTACTTCTGAAAACATTCAGCTTTGATATTAATGTGTTTTTGGGTTCATTGAGAACATGGTTGTTGTTCAATAATAAAATTATTCCTCAAAATACAACTTGCCTAAACAGGTAAACCCGTTTCTCCATCACCAGTTCAGCTCTGATGATTCAGTAAGGTCATCTCCTGGTTTCGACCAGCCGCTTCTACAGCTGTGGCTCCAGCAAACATCAGCTGATACTAGAAATTAAAATCAAATGAATTCTAACAACAGCTGATCAAGCTTAAACGTGCTGCTGTTGTTTAGCGCGATAAACAAACAAGAGAGAAAAGCCGATCATTGATCAGTTTCATGACTGAAGTTTGAACAGGCGAGAGAATGACAGGGAGGCTGTCATAAAGTTCAACATCAGTAACTTAGCGGGCACACAGCTGTATAGAAACTCCATCGTGCTAGCTACCACGCAGTACGAGTTATTATAACTGATTGTAAAAAGTCAGCACAACGAAAATAAACTACACCTAAACTCGGTTTATATCTGACCCAAATAGAGTGCAGGTCATAACTTCTTACCTGAAATTCAGTTCACCTCACGCCCGACCGGCAGCCGCCTGCTTCTCCTGCCTTCGGTTTCCTGATCCACGATCTACCACCGGTCGATCGGCGCGGTCGCCCGCCGCCTCGTTCCCCGCATGTTCTTTCTGACACACACGGTGGATAGCTGCCCTCGGTTGTAGCTCCGCGTCAGCTTATCACCAAACAACTCAGTTATTTTTTCCACATCGACCAGCATCTGGACAATCCACCGCCTTTCACTGTTTGTACCGTTACTAAAAAAAAAACCCTCATCGGCTCATAAAAACGAAAAATAAGTCCAGCTATGACCCTGAGTCAAAAGACAGCCAGCTCGGGTTAGCTAGCTACCTGTCTAGCTCTTTGCAGGCACCGAAAACATCAGAGCTAATATGGGATGTCTTGGTAACACGAGCAGATATTTGAAGTTTACATCTGGCCAATCCACCACCTTTCACTGTTTATACCGTTACTAAAATGAATAAATAAATAAATCATCGGTCCATATAAACGAAAAATAAGTCCAGCTAAAACACATACTGTCGGCGAGCGACGGGTGCTGACACGAGTTTCACCCGCCTCAATATAAGCCAAGCCTGGGTGCTTTTTTTCACGAAGGGTCGCTAGCGGTGCTAGCTAACTATGCTAGCGGCGCTAGCTAGCTAGCCGGCTATCAGCAACACATAAGAGAACTGCTGCTAAATAAACTACACCTAAACTCGGTTTATATCTGACCCAAATAGAGTGCAGGTCATAACTTCTTACCTGAAATTCAGTTCACCTCACGCTCCTGCCTTCGCTTTCCCTGATCCACAATTGACCTCCGCGTTAGCAAACACTGGTCGATCGGGCGGTCGTGGCATGTCCTTTCTGTCATACACCGTGGATAGCTGCCCACTGTTGTAGCTCCGCGTTATAGCACCACCAAACAACTCAGTTATTTTTTCCACATCCAGCTGTAACTCCGATTCTATGCGAGCATTTGCGAGAGACCGGGAGGTGAAACGACAGAGAGAGTCCCTCGCTATCCATTTGCAGCCAAGCGCGGCAGCTAGCTAGGTAGCCGGCTAGCTGTCAGGCAGGACCGACGTCGTCAGAGCACTGTCGCTAAATATGGGATGTCTTGATAAAACAAGCAGATATTTGAAGTTTACACACCTACATTCTCGCCTGAAAATATCTTAAAAGTTTATTTTGTGACCTAGAAACACGAATAAAAGACATATAAAACGAAGTGGTGGCCGCCATTGTTCACTCTGTAGAGGCGTGCTATGAATTGTGGGATATGGAGTTTTCAACACAAGGATAAAATCTTTTCGGCTGTACTACTCCCGGTATACCACTAGAGAGAGCCAAGACACCACAAATGAAGTCTGTTTCTATGGTGCCAAAAGCAGAATCTTTCTCAGGAGCCTAGAAATTGGCCTAAATTTGCACTAAAATCTAAATATTTCAAAAACTATAAAAGTTATAAACACCAAAAGTCACACCATACTAGCCCAGCTCCAGCCGCACAAAATGATGTAACATATGTACCCCTATTGTCAAAACTGTTTGGCAGAGGAGCGCGGAAAATTTTCACTAAAATATTAATATTTAAAAACTATAATATTCATAAACACCAAAAGTCATAGCACACCATTCCAGATCCAGCCGCACAAAATGAGGTAACATATATGAAGCTTGTCCAAAAACTGCGGGTCGAGATACACTGCAAAATTTCAGGCGGAAAAAGGAAAATAATAATAATAATAATAATAAGAATAATAAATCCGAGGAATAGTAATATGTGTGCCTCTTTCCATAGGCACACATAATAATAAATCCGAGGAATAGTAATATGTGTGCCTCTTGGCATAGGCACACATAATAATAAATCCGACGAATAGTAATATGTGTGCCTCTTGGCATAGGCACACATAATTATTGCAACCGTCGAATATATCAGACAGTAGGCTACTGGGGGGAGCTAACATAAGAGTTATGAGTTATAAGATATAATCCAAGTCGTAACATAGCTTTATGGAGCTGCAGATTTGGTTGCAGGTTAACATAGCTGGACTGATCATCAGGCAAACCGGGCATTTGCCCGGTGGGCTGATGACTTTTTTTTTTTTTGTAACGGCATGAACAATGAGAGGTGGTGGATTGGCCAGATGCTGGTCGATGTGTAAAACTAATTCAGTTTTTTGGTGGTGGCTGTGGCGGAGCTTCCACTGAGGCCAGCTGGTGGATGAGGGAAGGGGAGGCAGGAGCAGAAACCCGAGGCGGCCGCTGGTCCGAGTGTCAGGTGAACTGAACTTCAGGTAAGAAGTTATGACCTGCAGTCTATCTGAGTCAGATATAAACCAAGTTTAGGTGGAGTTTATTTTCGTTGTGCTGGCTTTTTACAGTCAGTTACAGTAATTCGTACTGCGTGAGCTAGCATGACGGAGTTTCTATACAGTTGGGTGGGTGCTGTGATGTTATTGATAGTGAACTTTATTCATAAGTTTAGTTAGTAGAGTTTCCAATGGCTCCTTAACCCTAGAACACTATTGCTGGGTGATTTACACCCGAGAAAATACATTTACATGATTTCTCCCTCCTGCAGCTGTTTGCGTGTTGAGGAGCCTGTGCCTTCACCACGGAAGTCTCAAATGTCCCAGGAATGGGTGGACCAAAGACCAGCTTTCCAGAGTCATTATTTTGTTTTAGGAGGTTTATTTTTCATTTTGTTAGACATGGCACAGTTGAAAGTAAAAGAAGACCACTCTAATTTGTCATGTGTTGTCATATTTTGATATATTTGATTACTTTTCATTGGTTATATTATATCGGGTAAAAATCACCCGGCACTAGTGATCGTGTTACTATTTATAGCGATAGTGTTCTAGGGTTAAAAATGGAATTGTCCCTCATTCAGAGAAAATAGTACACGTTTTGTATTGAGCTGAGAAGAGACGCAGTTTGTCCCGTACTTTCGGTATAATGAAAAAAAGAAACACATCTGGAGTTATTCTGTGTCTTTGCTGCACAGCTGCCTCGTCTCCTCTCATTCTCTCCCCGTCCCTCTCCTGTTCCTACTTCAATCATGAAACTGATCAATGATCAGCTGATCAGCTTTTCTCTCATGTTTGTTTATCTCCCACTTTGCGCCAGAAAGAGGAAACCAGCGGATGTCGCGCTAAACAACAGCAGCACGTTTAAGCTTGATCAGGTGTTACAATTTATTTAATATTACTTTCTAGTATCAGCTGATGTTTGCTGGAGCCACAGCTGTAAAGTTGCTGGTCATGATATCGGTTTGGATATGTGGTGAGCAGTGATGGGAACAACGGCGTTACAAGTAACGGCGTTACTAACGGCGTTACTTTTTTCAGTAACGAGTAATCTAACTAATTACTATTCCTATTGTTACAACGGCGTTACAGTTACTAACAAGGAAACGCGGTCCGTTACTATTTTTCAACAAACAGACGGTTGACGCTGTGTTCGGCTTACCGCATCTTATATCAGCTGCACGGAAGTAGCTGTAAGTAATCTGGACGCTACAGCTTTAAGCAGCTGCGCGCTCCCACGGATGCTAATCACGGTCACTGTCTAGCACAACACCTGGAGCTCAGGGGGCAAAACAATCGCATCAGTGCTGCTGTTTGACTGAGGAAGAATAAAGTAGTCGTGGTAAGTCAATCACATGACCACTTAAAGACAAAGCAACAAGGTGATATATACCAGTTTATAAATTGTGTCGATAGGCCATGTAAAACCAGAGTCATGATAAACAATATATACGTGGCGTTTTTTCCTCAATAGTTTCGCCACGTTAGCGCTAGCAAGCACTCTCTGTTTATGAGCAAAAAAACAAAACAAAACAGGGGAAGTTTTAAGATTGATGGTGAGAGAGAGAGAGAGAGAGAACAGAAAAAGAGAGAGAGAGTTTTGAGATGTGAGATTTGTGACGTTGCGACTGCTGTCTCCAGGTAGAAACAGGAGTGATACACCTGCTGCTGTCAGACCTGCAGGTATCAGGCTGTGATGTTCTCCTTTATAGTGGACAGAAAATATTTTTTTGGAGTGGCGCAAATAATTTGTGTGGCATCTTATTGAAGAACAGCTGATTGTTCTGTAAATAGTTTGAAATGGTTATTTTAAAAAAGGGTAAAAGGTAAATGGATGCAAATAACTTTGTTGTTTGCAAAACTTGTGCATAGGATTTTAAAATTGACAATTAATATTTTCATTTGAAGTTATGAAATATGATTCATTAAACATGTTTGTGGTTGTTACAGTAAAAAATATAACTTTTTCTACTCTGATTTTATGTTTTTTGTCTGATTTTAGATCAATTCTGGTTATACAGTATGACAAAATGAGAACATAACTGTAAATTCAGGCACGTGAGGTTGTGCTAAAAAGAATGATACCAAACAAGGCAAAGTAAATAGTTTTTAAAGGTAATATGTGGAGGGAAAATCAAGAGTAGTAAAAAAATGGCCAATTATACCCTGGACCCCAGAGGGTTAAACGTTTTTTGTTTTTTGTTTTTTTTTTTAAAGTAATGCAATAGTTACTTCTCCAAGTAATTAATTACTTTTAGAATATTGTAACTCAGTTACTTTTTTGAAGAAGTAACTAGTAACTATAATTGAATTACTTTTTCAAAGTAACTTGCCCAACACTGGTGGTGAGAGGGAAACATGAAGATGAAACCAGGAGATGTCCTTACTGAATCATCAGAGCTGAACAGGTGATGGAGAAACAGGTTTACCTTTTAGGTGACATGAATGAGTTGAAGGGAAGTTATGAACTGTTTCTGAGAGACAAATAACACCAGGATCCTTTTCTAAGTAGCTGACAGCTGGTAACTGTGCAGGGGCGGGTCTAGCAAAGTTTTGCCAGGGGGCCAGATAGGGCATTAACAGGGAAAGGTGGACACAAAGAAATACTTTTCTTTCTTATTACCCAGAAGAAGCGTATAGTATAGCTTTTATTTTGGAAAGAGCCATTTCTCTGTAATAAACTCTCTTTTCCAAAGATGAGGGATTTCTCCATCAGATAGATTTTTTTTTTTATTTTGTTGTTTCAGCAACATTAAATTTAAAAACTGTACTTTTGAGTTAAAATATATATTTATAATTTTAATAAATGACAAATTAAAAAAGCATGAACATTTTTTTGTATCGAAAAAATATCGAACCGTGACACCAAAGTATCGAACTGAACCGAACCGTGAATTTTGTGTATCGTTGCACCCCTAGTAAACGTTACCCAAATTACATTACTGTACTTTGAATGAATGCCCTAGAGTCAGGATCTAGTGAAATATCTCTGTCACCTCTTACAGTTTCCCTTTAATCGGAGTTCAAAGATGAAAAACTACAGTAATTTGTGTATAGTTTAGTATTAATTTTCTCTGGAACCATACAGTAATTTTGGCTATGGGGTGGAAGAGGAAGAGTGGGGTTGGCCCAGAGTCATAATCCAGGAAGACATCTGCGTCACTTCTTACAGTTTTCCTTTAATATCAGCTAAAATATGAGAATGTGAATTGCTATAGTGTAATTTCTTGGGAACTATACAGTACATCAATTTTACTTGGTGGGTTATACGTTCAGTATAGTGAGAAGACAATGCTTTTTAAATATGTTATCATTTCACATACATATATGCACACATATACCTATATATATCTGTGTGTGTGTGTGTCTGTGTGTGTGTGTGTGTGTGTATTATTTCGAGTATCGGAGTGGTTTGAGAATTGAAATAGTGAAAAATGCACTCTCTTCCACAACTGTCACTTCTCTATTTTAATTCTAGAGTACTGTTATTTGTATAGCTGCAAAGACACCTGCAACCTAGCTCCTCATGTCTAGTTTTATGACCCAAAGATCATTTCCTGTTGTTCTCTTAGGCAATATTCTCTGCAACTCTGCAAAAGCATGCTGTTCTTCACACTTCCTGTTTTGCTGAGCAATCCAATGACCTATGACACACTTTATGATTCAAAGTTGCCCTGCTTTTAAACAGGCCTGTTTTAAATGCATGAAACAAAATACACAGAAAATAAACACTAGAAAATGCATTTTGACACCATAAAGAAGACTTTCATGCTTGCAAACCTGCCGGCACCCGTACCGTAATATGCGTAAGAATAGTGCAACAGCAATTGCGGTGAGGCTGGCTTGACTGTGACTTCGTAAGTGAAGGCTCACTTGACAGCAGTTAGCAACCGCCAGATTATAATGTTGCAAGCAATCACAAACTCTACAGTCTCTCTAACTCCAGTATATACCAAGCAATCTATTGTTCGCAACAGAGATAAACTCAACATAAACTGAACCCACATTAAAGTTAGCTCGGTGCTTACCTTTAGATGAGCCCACAAACCGAAAGAAACTCCGTAACGAAGCTGGAAGTCTTTCTAAACACAGGAAACAGATGAGGGAGAGACCCACGTGGTTCACGCTGATCTCAGCTATGATCCTGTCGACAAGGGTGTGCAGATCGATGCAGATATCGATCCAAACGTTGGTAGTGCTATATGTTCCTGTAGGTTTACTACTTTAGTCCTGTTTTATGAAAAGCAGCTCTCTCTATGCTCGCCTCATCTACTGCACACACACACACACACACACACACACACACACACACACACACATCTTGCTCCGCCCCCTTTCCCGGGCTCTGCTGTGATTTGTTGCTGTGCGGTCACGTGACTCAGCTGCATAATGAAACCATGTGGGGTGTTATTTCAAAATTAGGGCCTATCTCGTCTGCATAGCTGGACTTGCCATGGTGATTTTTCGTTTTTATGGGCCGATGGGTTTTTTTTTTCGGTTTTTTTCCCCCCGTAACGGTATAAACACTGAAAGGTGGTGGATGCTGGGAGATGTGTAAAAATGACTCAGTTGTTTGGTGGTGGCTATGGCGGAGCTGCCACAGATTCAGTAACATTAGCAAGTGGTGGAGACCAGCAGATGCAACACGCTGGCAGGTGGATGACAGAAAGGCAGGAGGAGCAGAGACCTGAGGCGGTGAACTGAACTTCAGGTAAGAAGTTATGACCTGCAGTCTATCTGGGTCAGATATAAACCAAGTTTAGGTGGAGTTTATTTTCGTTTTGCTGACTTTTTACAGTCAGTTACAATAACTGGTACTGCGTACTAGCTAGCATGACTGAGTTTATATACTCCTAACGGGTGCCATGATGTTATTGATGCTGAACTTGTTTTATCTTATTTTATTTATAAGGTTAGTTATTAGAGTTGCTGGGAAGAAAGCAGGCGTTGTAAAAAAGTTCAGAGATAAAGTGCAATCTGCAAATGCAGGACGTGATTTTTGGACTTTTCACTGTATTTTGCACCAGGAGGCTTTGTGTTGTAAGTCACTGAAAATGGATAAGGTCATGAAGGTGGTCATCCAAACTGTTAATTTCATCCGATCCAGAAGCCTCAATCACCGTCAGTTTGACAGTCTTCTCAGAGAGAAAGACCACATCTATGGCCTGCCATACCAGGTTCTTTGATTTACGAGAAGAAATTGAACAGTTTATGGAAGAAAGGGGCAAACCAGTGTTAGAATTTCATTGCGCAGAATGGATGCAGGACCTTGCATATATGGTGGATGTTACAGAGCGCCTGAATAACCTGAACAAACAGCTGCAAGGATGGAACAAAGTTGTCACGCAGTATTATGACAGCATATGTTCTTTCAAGTTGAAGCTGTTATTGTGGGAGACGCAGCTCGCTGGTGGTGATGCAGCTCACTTCCCCTGTCTGAAAAATGTGTGCACGATCCAAAGTGTGGCAGATATGAAGCGGTTCAAAGATAAAATAACGGGACTGTTATAGAGTTTGAGCAACGATTTCAGATTTTTGGTGACGGGAGAAAGACTTCCAAGTTTTTTGCTCACCGTTCACCGTGAATCCCTCTGATCTGCCCGTCAGGTTCCAACTTGAAATAATAGACTTGCAGTGTGACTCGGATTTGAAGGGCAAACTTGCCGCAGCTGGCTTGAACACATTCTATCAGAATCTCTTGCCAGGTTACCCCAACTTGACAGCCCTCGCTGCAAAACTGGAACCATGTATCTTTGTGAGCAAGTTTTCTCTGTAATGAGCATAAATAAAACAAAACTGCGCTCAAGGCTCACGCACAGGCACTTGAATCACATCCTGAAGTCAGCTGCCGCTCAGGATGTGAAGCCTGATATTGATGAGCTGGTGAAAGCTAAAAGATGCCAGGTATCAGGAGTCAAATAAACTATGCAACCCCACTGAAAGTGCTGCATGAGACACCCTGATGTAGTTCTGTGATCTGTGATATACTTCTGTGAATCACTGAGGCACTGTGTGCTTGTGTGTTCTTTGTCCTCAGAATTTTCAAATAACTTGAGGTGTTTTGTAATTAATAGCTATGTTGTGCTTTTGGACACACTGTCCTCAGGCTCCCGCTTTATGTTTATATGTTTTTATGTTGATGTGCTACTGCTTCTAATTGATTATATTTGATTTATATATTTAACCTATTCTGTGGTTCTTGTACTTGTTTGGGGAACAGGATTTCATTATTTTTATCTACATTGCTGCCTGCAAAGTGACACCCTGATATAGTTCTGTGATCTGTGAAACAGTTCTCACTGAGGCACTGTGTGTTTGTGTGTTCTTTGTCCTCAGAATTTTCAAATAACTTGAGATATTTTATGATTAATAGCTATGTTGTGCCTGTACTATTTTGAACATACTGTCCACAGGCTTTAGCTTTATTTTCGTTTAACTTTGGGACCTGAAGCAGACGGAATTTTGAACCCAGATTGCTCCACGAGGATCCTGACTATGGCAGCCGTAATGCTCTGACAATCCATCAGCTTCGTAGCTTACCAAAGTCGTACTAAAAAATTTTTGACAGAATTCTGTACACCGTGTACCACATAAAATTGGTTCAAGGTCAGTAAGCACAACCAGAATTCATACATAAAGCACACTGTCGATTTTTGAGAAAATTAAAGGATTTTACGTGCGCCTTATAGTGTGTAAAATACGTTATAAAGATGAAAAGAATATATCGCGATCTATATCGTCACCCACTTAAATACTCTTTCTCAGTATTGGATTCACCTGTGTATGTAGGTAGGTCAGGGGTCACTGAGCTTACCAAGCCAATTTGAGTTCCAATAATTAGTTCTAAAGGTTTTGGAATCGATAAAATTACAACAGTGCCCAAATTTATGCACCTGGCTGATTTTGTTTAAACAATCAATGCACACTTTCTGTAAATCCAATAAACTTCATTTCACTTCTCAAATATCACTTTGTGTGTCTCCTATATGATATATTTAACTGACATTTTTTAATGTAACAACCAACGATTTATACAGGAAAATAATGACTATTAACAAGGTTGCCTAAACTTTTGCATCCCACTGTATGTAATTGTAAGGCAGTGACTGGAATAAGTCACAGGGTGTCGCTGTTGAGCTGCATCTACATTGTAGATTTAAGTAATTTTGACCATTTGTCCTCTGCAGGACACCATAATTCAGGTTTGTCTTTTGCGCGGGTGCCATCTTTGTTCAGTGTTTACTGTGGTTTGCAAAGGTAAGCACTGCCAGTAGCATACCGCAGGATTCTGGGAAGATGGCGGAGTGAGCGGTTCAACTTGAGTGGGCTCCGAGGCTTTTCTTGAAAAGAACCTCCTTTATGTCTTGACCGCAATCAAGTAAACCGGAATTAGAAGCAGACTAGTTATACTTCATCTCTAAAACTCAAAAACTTCCTGTGTTTCTCTCCATCATTCTTGGCCACCTTCTCCGAAGCGGCGAAATGGCTAACATTAACAAAGATCATGGCTACCACCTAGCGGCTCTTCGGCAGGCGTGCGACAAAGAAGATATTGAATGGATGGAACAGCAGCACGACTTATCACAAGACAAACCGCAAGCTGATCGTCACCACACACCGGTTAAAAGTCCAAATCCTAAAAAAATGAAGGCTAACGAATCGCAGACGCAAAACGAAGTTTCAAACACAGTTCTCCTCAACGCTATCCAAAAACTGGTATGTAAATTCGACACCCAAAGTGAACATTTAAAGAGTTATGAATTCCAGCTGCAAGAAAACACCGACACTGTAAGAAAAGTAAAGGAGTCCGTGGATGCTAATAAGGAAGCTGTTAAATCTGTGGTGGAGGATGTGAAACGTATTAAAACGCAGATGGCGACGCTGAAAAAAGAGAACAAGGCTCTTCGTGAAATGTGTCTGGAGCATGCTAGATACAAACGGAGATGGTCTTTGCTGCTAACTGGCGTTCCCGAAAAGGAGGGGGAGAACACAAGAGAAGAAATAATCAGAATTCTCACCAAGATAATTCCTGTGAACGCCGAGCAGCTGTACAACACAGTGGATACAGTGCATCGGCTGGGGCAGAAGGGACGAGTTGGTGAAAAACCCAGGCTGATCGTCATACAGTTTGCCATGAGAACTGTTCGAGACCTAGTGTGGAAGATGTCCAAGGAGGCGAAGTTCTGCAAGGAGATGAAGATTCGGTTTAGAGAGGACTTTTGTAAGGTAGACAGAGAAGCCCGCAAACGTCTGTGGCCAAGGGTGGAGGAGGCAAGGAGCAGAGGGCTCAAAGCTGGTTTGGATTTAGATCACTACTGTGACATGCCTGACTTATTTACTCAGAAAAGCATGCCTGTTCAACAATGCAATATTGCCCGACAGGAAGATCTGGATAGATGGCCACATTTGCGCCATATTAAGATACTGGAGATAAATTCCGGGGTAGACCTGTTGATCGGGACCAATGTGCCCAAGGCTTTAGAGCCATGGGAGGTTGTTAGAAGTCAGTATGGAGGTCCCTATGCAGTAAAAACCATGCTGGGTTGGACAGTGAATGGTCCTCTCAGAGAGGATCGTAAGACTGACATTTTTGATGTGACTGTCAATAGGATTTCCGTGGCAAGATTGGATGAGCTGTGGGAACGTCAAATGAAGGCTGATTTTCCAGAATGTAGTCAGGACGAGCAGTTTGCTTTGTCTAGAGAAGATCAGCAGTTTATGAAGTCAGTGATGGACTCGGCTAAGTTGGTTGATGGTCATTACACCATTGGTTTACCTTTTAGGTGCAATCAGGTAAAAATGCCAAATAATAGGAAGGCTGTAGAACAGCGAAATATGAGCCTTAAACGGATGTTTTTCAAGGATGATTCCTGGTTGACAGGGCCAAAGTTTCTTGTTGAACCAGAAATTAATTGGCCAGTGAACCTTGATTTTGGAAAGGTCTCTGTAAGTGATCCAGAGATTAAAACGGCCGTTTTAGTTAATGCTGTTGATGCAAATGAATACAAAGATGGTGCGATGAAGTTCATTACTTACTTTTCTTCGTGGACTCGTCTGAAAAGGATGGTTGCATGGATTCTTAGATTCAGAAGCTTGCTGCATGAACTTAGTAAAAGGAGGAAACAGCTGAAAGAGAGCTTTGCGTCTAGCGCGACCAAAGAAAATCTTGAGGAAAAGCTTAAAAGAGAGTTGCAAGCTGTCAAGGACCATGCTGCTAAAGGATTTCTCTCGGTAGAAGAACTTGACAAGGCAGAGAATGCAGTTCTTTGCTTTTGTCAAAGAAGGAGATATTCAGATGAGATCAGTAGGTTGCAGAGGGGTGAAAAGGTGAAGAAGGGTAGCGAGCTCTATCGGCTTAATCCTAAGCTTGAGAATGGTGTGTTGAGAGTGGGAGGTAGGCTTAGTAGAGCAGCTATGCCTGAAGATGCAAGGCATCCCGCTATTATAGCTAGGGATCTTCATATTTCTGACCTTGTGCTTCAACATGTACATCAGAAAATAGGGCATGGTGGACGTAACCACATGCTGTCCGAATTGCGGGAAAGGTATTGGATTCCAGGTGCAAGCATTGCCATAAGAAAGATTTTGGCTAAATGCATTGTGTGTCGCAGACTACATGCAGCACCGGGATATCAGATGATGGCAGACCTTCCACAAGATCGCATCTCACCAGATGAACCTCCATTCTCTCGGGTTGGAGTAGATTGTTTCGGACCTTTTCAAGTTAAGCGTGGAAGGTGCGAAGTAAAGAGATATGGAATTATCTTTACATGCCTGGCAGTGAGAGCTGTGCATTTAGAGGTGTTGTCATCTTTGAGCACAGACTCTTTTATTAATGCACTCCATCGATTTATATCAAGGCGGGGTCAGGTATTGGAGATACGATCGGATAATGGTACCAACTTTGTGGGTGGTGAGCGTGAGTTGAAAGAGGCAGTGGAAGGATGGAATCAGGCACAGATTCATGAGATGCTGCTGCAAAAGGGCATAAAGTGGATTTTTAATCCTCCTGCTGGTTCCCATCATGGCGTTGTTTGGGAACGTCTCATAAGGTCTGTCAGGAAGGTGTTAAATTCTGTTGTGAAAATGCAGAACTTGGATGATGAAGGCCTTTGTACGGTTCTTTGTGAGGCAGAGGCTATTGTGAACAGTAGGCCAATAACCAAAGCTTGTACTGATCCTAATGATTTGGAGGCCTTGACTCCTAACCATCTGTTGCTGCTTAAGACCAAGCCATTGATGCCACCAGGAGTGTTTCAGAAGGGGGACGTGTATGGACGACGTCGATGGAGGCAAGTACAGTACATGTCTGACCTGTTCTGGAAGCGCTGGGTTAAGGAGTACCTGCCCCAGCTTCAAGAGCGTCAAAAGTGGCAGAGAATCGGACGGAACTTCATTCCTGGGGATGTGGTTATCGTTGTCGATGATTCTGCGCCTCGTAACTCTTGGGTGACTGGTAGAGTTGTGGAAGCAATTTCTGACGGTAAAGGACTTGTGCGTCGGATTCGTGTTAAAACAAAGACTGGTTGTTTGGACAGGCCGATCACTAAAGTGTGTCTTCTACAGGAAGCAGAAGAGTCATGACGATTGACTTTTTCAAATGTCTATTTCTATTAACGTGTATTTCATTATTTTGAATTGAAATTGTATTTTGAACGTTTGATAAAGGATTGATCATGTTTATTAATATGTCTCCTACATAAGTAAGTATGATGTAATTATTGCTCTAAAATAATTAGGGGCCGGTATGTAGGAGCCATATGAGTTGCTCTTTTTCTGTCTAAGTGGGTTGGGTTAAATGGACTCACTGTATTGGTGCACGGGTGTGGGGCGTGTCTCATGGGTGTGGTAGATAATAAATGTGGTTGCACTCACCTGTTCACCGCACCTGATGTTGATGAGCAGAAAGGTAGGGTGAGCATGGGGCAAAACTTTCTGTTGAGCGCAGCTTGAGCGCAGCTTGAACGCAGCTTGGAAGTATTTTGACTGTAACTTGATGGTTTTTGTGTATTTATCCACTAATTGACGCCATAGGCCAAGTTGTTATTTGGCATACTAATTGGTGCCAATTGGTAATTGGTGGTGAGTTGCAGTTATTTGTTTGTTTAGTCTGTGCATTTGTTTAAGAGTTGATCCCATGTGCTGATTTGTATAGAGGACAGTTGCATGTGGAATAAAAGGAGCAAATGTTACAGAAGTGTATTTTATGCGTTTATTGTTGCGCGTCAATTGCGTCCTCATGTTTAGCCTGCCGCGGCCTTTGGTTGGAGGAGCCGCAACACTGTATAAAAGGTTTAATTTTGAGGCTGACTCTTGTGCTTTCTGTTCTTCCGATCCAGTAACACTAGAGCATCTATTTTTCACTTGTCAATATGTTAATGCTTTTTGGTTTGAAATACACTGTTGGGTTCCACTCAGAATTTCCAATATACCTTCCTTCACATCTATGGATGTTCTTTACTTTATGGACAATCTGGATTCTGAAATCTCAGATGTTGTCAATTTTGTAATAGTGCTATGTAAGTTTTTTATTCATGTATGTAAGTGGAAGAATGCCTCTCCTACGTTTACATACCGCATTGGGTTTGTAGTGTTCTACTGTGTAAAATAGTGATTTTTTAAATTAAAAAAATCAGGTTCACCAGTGAACAAGATGGTGTATCGGTCAGGATACAGGAAGGAGGACAAGAGGCTTCCACTTTGCTGGATTGTCACCGCCAGCTGTTTTATTGCCATCTGGATTCTCAGTGTTGCTAGCAGTCTGTAGTAACAAACAAGTTGCCATGAGTATATAAATATATACAGCAACAGCTTCACTAAGATAAACATAAAGCATTAAATGAAATAAACCAACACATCCATCTGAATATACACATAACATATATGATTCGAACTATGCCAATCTTACATCTCTTGCCCCAAACACAGAAAGGACAGTTAAACACAGTGAGAATGTCATACATAGCCGAAACAGCCACTAACTGTGAACAAAGGGACTTTGGCGCCATCGTGTGGTCGAATAAAATTACTACATAATGGCGGCGGCCAGCGGCACATGCCTGTCTTTTTTTTTTTTTTTTTTTAAACTTTATTAGTAAAGATAACATACAAACAAAATGCACCATACATTACACATTTAAAGAATAAGCTTTCTTTACATATTAACTTTCATACATAGGAAAACGAAAATAAAAAAAATGGGTTCACATACCTTAACAGACTATTAACTCACTAAATCAAAATCTTCTACAAAGGAAACAAAAAAAGCAGCCTTTTTCTTTTTAACTAAAGTCAAAGATTTAACCAACAGTTTTAAGTCGTTTTTCCAGTAAGCTAGTGTTGGTTTGGTCTTAAAAAAAACGACAGTTATGTATAAATTGCTTGCACAAAATTAATAACACATTAACACCATAATTAACTTTCTTTTCTTTCAAAGACACTCCAAACATTATCATATTTAAGGTAAATGGGGTAATTTGAATCCCACTGGAATAAAGCCAGGTATGAAAATCCAACCAAAATATTTGTATAAAATTGCACAAAAAGAATAGATGGTCCAAATCCTCCTCTTCTGTTTCACAAAATACACAATTACCAGTTTCTATTTTGAATCTATCACCAAGGAGTCTATGTGTCGGGTAAATTTTATTCAAAATTTTAAATTGGACTTCTTTCGCTTTAGGAGAGATAGGGAAGGTGATATAATCAATTCTTATTTTTTCAATTTCTTCCTTTGGAAATCTTTTAATATGTAATTACGTCTAAGTAAATTTGGAGAATAAAGACTCCTTAATGAAGATCTTAGAAACTTATTATTGCATTTAACATCACAAAATCGAATATCATCTATATATAATTGCCTTAACTTGGGGGAGATGTCAGAATATATTATATCATTTACAACTATGTTTTTAAGTGACAGTGGAATGGATTTTATAACCCGATTAAATTTACTTTTAGAACATTGGATATTAAACTTTTGGCAAAAATCTTGATGTTCTAGAATATGTCCTTCCTTATCTACAAAATGGGCAATTGCCCAAACACCTTTTGATAACCAATCTTGTATAAAAATAGATTTTCTGTTCATTAGTATATATCTATTGTTCCAAATTGGGCTATTATGTGGAGTGAAATTATGTTTAAATAACATTTTCCAATAAAGAAGGACCTGTTTATGGAATTCAGAGAGTTTAACAGGTAGCTTAGTAATTTCAAAGTCACACTTTAGGAGAAAATCGATACCCCCAATGTGTTAAAGACCTTACTTGGTATAAAAACCAAATGGAGTGTGGATTATTTAGGAAGGATTTTAACCATTTAAGTTTCAAGACACCATTCATTATATCAAAGTCAATTGCGTTTCCACCACCTTCAATGTATGGTTTAACCAAATCATCTTTAGATATATAATGGCACTTATTCCTCCAAATAAAATTAAAATTCAAGCTATTAATTGTTTTAATAACTTTATTTGATATTGATAAAGAGTAAGCTGGATATATAAATCTAGATAAACTATCCATTTTTGTTAATAATATTCTTCCAAAAATTGTGATGTCTCTTTGTAACCACTTATTTAAGATTGTCTTACATTTGTCAACATTATCTGAAATATTTACTTTTTCTAAGACTTTGTGATCTTTTGAAATTGTGATGCCCAAATATTTTACCTCCTTCTTCACCTTTATATCGTTACAGTAATTGTGAATGACACTCCTTTAACGCCAATAGTTCACATTTGTTTAAATTTAATTTTAAGCCTGAAGCTTTTGAGAATGTATTGATTATTTGTTTTACCAGGGAATCTGATGTTCATTTTTTAAGAAAAGAGTAGTGTCATCTGCAAGTTGACTAATTATTAAAAATTATCCATAATCTCAATTCCGCAGCGCTGCTGTTTTTAATTAGAATTGCGAGCATCTCCACAACCATTATGAATAACAGCGGAGAGCTTCCACACCCTTGCCTAATTCCTCTTTTAACGCTAAATCTTTTACCAGTGCCATAGCCTAACGACACAGAGCTATTTATATCATTATACAGTATATCTATTATCTTCCTAAATTTATCCCCAAATCCAAATCGAGTTAATGTTTCTAAAATAAAAGGATGTTCTACTGAATCGAAAGCTTTATAAAAGTCCAAGAAAAGAATAAAACTGTCATCACTAATTAGATCATTGTAGTCCAGTAAGTCTAAAACCAATCTGATATTATTATGAATGTTCCTGTCCTTCAAAACCCTGATTGTGTCTCACTAATTATACTTGAAACCCTTGTTTAAGTCTTGTTGCAATTGAGCTAGAGAAAATTTTATAATCTGTATTTAATAAAGTTATGGGCCTTAAGTTATCCAACTGTCGTTTATCTTTGGTTGGTTTAGGAATTAATGTAATTAATCCTTGTTTCATGCTAGACATCAATTCTCCCTTTTCAATACTGGTCAGTATAGCTTTGAATAAAATTTCCTTAAGTCTTCCCAAAAAATTGGAAGAAATTAACTGTAAGCCCATCTGGACCAGGGGATTTATTAAGCGCCATTTTCTTAACAGATGCATCTAACTCTTCGATTTTAAAGTCAGATTCACAAAATTCCTTAAATGATTCATCAATTTTGGGGATCAGATTATCTATTTGATCAAAAAAGGCATCACAATCTGCTTGGGAGAACTGTGAGGAGTATAAATTGGAATAGAATGTATAAGTTTCATTCTCCAAAATTTTAGGGTCGTCACATTCAAAGCCATCAATTAACAGGGAAGATATAAAATTTCTTTTCTGTCTGCTCTTTTCTAAATTAAAAAAATATGAGGAATTCCTTTCCCCCTCCTCAATCCACTTGGCGCGTGAACGCACAAAAGCCCCTTCTGCTTTATTTAGGTAGAGCTGATCTAATTTAGTTTGCAACTCCATAAGTTTACTCCTTTCTTGGCTATTTAGATCATCTTTACTACAGTAATAAGTAATTTCTTGGAATAATTTACATTCATATTCTCTTTGCTTTTGACTTATGTTTTTACTGAATTGAATACTAAATTCTCTAATTTTGAATTTAATGAATTCCCATTTACTGATATATCCTACAATTAAACGGTCAGCCATAATATCTTTTATAATTTTTTTGACTATGTTGCAGTAATCTTCATTTTGTAAAAGTTTGGCATTGAACTTCCAATAAGTTCTGTTATTTGATTGTCTAATTTCCGATTCTAAGCATAGTTCAATAAAGCAATGATCAGAAAGAGGTGCATTTGACATCACAAATTTTACAGTGTGGTTAAGAATGTTGTCACTTCCTAGCCAATAGTCTATTCTAGATTTACAAGCTCCATTTGGTTTAAACCAGGAGAAGCTTTTAATTCCTGGATTTCTTACTCTCCAAATATCTGTCAAATTGTTGTTTATCAAAAATTCTATAATTAGGTTATTTTTTTGTGGTCTACCTGTCCTTGAGGGCCATCTATCAGTCCATTCATCAGGAGTCATATTCCAATCACCACCCATTAAAATATATTCCGTAGGGTATCGATCTTTAAGTTCAAAAATATTTAAAGTTATATCTTCTAACATATTTTTATTCTGACTTTCATTATTATATCCATAAACGTTGACTAAAATGAAAAACAAACTTTCAACTCTCATTACAGCAATCAACCAATGACCATTCAAGTCAGTCCGTTGTGTTACAAGATCCCCAGGAAAGTTATTGAATAAAATTGCTACACCTCCCGACCTCGTTGAGCCATGGCTAAACAGGATTTTGCTGCCCCATTGGTTTGACCAAAAGGATACATCACTATCAGATGAATGAGTCTCTTGTAGAAAAATAGTTTGATTTTTTACCTTTGCAGTACAAAAATAAGGCTTTTCTTTTAACAGATTCTCTTAAACCCCTAACATTTAAAGAGCCAAAACAAATGTTAACATTCAACATGAACTATAGACAGAATATCACTCACCACGTGAGAAAAAAAACGAAAAAGAAAAAAAAAGTACTGAATGCTGAGCTCCTCAGACCGCGAACAAGTTTCCACTATTTCAGTTTTTGTCATTTTTATTTCTCCTGTGTTTCCTCAACTTTGCGTCCATCTATGAAGGCATGTGGACCACGAAAGTAGGCTCGTTTACCCGCACGTCTTGCCTCCTCCACCAGAGGCCATAGACGCTGTCGATCTTGTATGTCCTCCTGCGGCAACATCTCTGCAAAGCTGATGCCTTCTTGTTTGCAGATTGAAGAATCTTTGGTGCGCCTCCACAATTCTTCTTTGATTCGCCTTTTGTGTGAATAAAATAATGATGTTTCTGTTTCTGCCATCAACTCGCTTTCCTAAGCGATGAACAATATCAACGGCCTCTTCTAAGTTCAAGTCAGGGGCAATCTTCTGAAGTGTTTGTAAAACCTTCACTCTAATGTTTTCGTCTTTGTCTTCCTTCACCCCTTTCAGCTTTAAGCACCACCTCATTCGGTAGCGCTCTTGTTCTCTCACTCTTCTTTTCAAGTCTTCGTTTTCTTTAAGCAGCTGTTCATTCGCATTTGCCAGTTTAACAACTTTCAGTTTGCAGTCAACTATCTCTGCAGCATTAAACTCCACAGCCTTAGCCAAGCTGGCAACCATAGCTGCACTTTGTCTGTTTTGTTCCTTGATATCTTCCAGTTGTACTTCAAATTTCTTCTCAAGTCCCAGAATGGCTTCAAAAATAGTTTTATTGGAGATATCATTTTCCTTCTCTGAAGATTTTGTTCTTTTCTCATCCAGCGGTTGTTTTGATGGAGTTGGCGGCGCAGAGTCTGCTCCCCGTTCTCGCTTGTTTAAGCCCACGTTGGCAGCTTCAGTGCTAGCATAGCCATGGTCACTGACTTTAGCATGCGAAGACGTCTTAACATTGGGGTTTGACGGCAGAAATTGCAGCTTTGCATTCTTAATAATCTTTTGGGCATCCATAGTTGTAATTCGAGTGGAAGGAGAATAAAGTTACTTAACAAATTTTGCGGTCTTTCGGAGCTCCTGAAAAAACACGACTGTTCAAGCCGCCATCTTGGTGCCTCGGGTCGCGGCACATGCCTGTCACTACCCGATCCGTACCGGAAACCCGATCGTTACCCCGCATGCGCGAAAGGTGTCTACTTCCGGTCGAAGCATTTTACGATAGTTACAGTCAGAGTATCTGTTAAGATGTTAAGAATAATAACTGTCTCTTAAAATGTTTACGATAATGAAACATTTAATATGATGTAGACAAAAACAAAAAAATAAAAAGAGAGTGACGGATCGGGACTCCCCGATACTTACTGCGCATGTGCTAAGTAGGACCGTACAAATCGAGAAGGGTCTGGCTGCAGCCACTGGGGAGCACCATATTGGGACCTCCACAGTAACCGGAAACACGTGACCTCCACACTAACCGGAAACACGTGACCTCCACAGTAGGCGGAAATACGTTCCTGCATGGATTTTTTTTTTTTTTTTGTCTCGTTCCTGCATGGATCATTAACCTTGCAAATCGATCGTAAAGGTTGGTACAGAGTCTTCCATGTATAAACTTGCCTTTAATAATGATATAATTCTAGGAATCATCTACTTTGCTTACACTGATTACGTTGGCACTTTGTTAGCGTTACAACAACTGTCATACCCCCGAGGTATCTAAACGTAAGTAAGGAATGTGTGTACTTTTGACACCTCTGGTTAGCATTTAGTGGTCAGTTTTGGACGTATTTGATTTTTGCTTGTTATGAACAAATTCACTTCACTGCTTTTCACTATCTGACATCAATGCACATTGTTCCATTTACTGCATATTGCGCTTTATTCATGTCTCTAATTCCACCTGCATCAACATTGTAAAGTTTGTCACAAAGAGATTTATACATTTATAAATACTAATATTCTCTATTACATTCTGTTCTGCTTTTTTATTGCCCAGATTTTAGTTAGCCTTTGTTAAATTGTCTGTCATATGTCAATAGATACGTATGTCATAAATAAAAGTGTCTTGAAAATTATGTTTTTGTAAAGAATTTTCTCCCCAAATCTCTTACATGCTAACTGTAATGTGTTATTTCTGCTAAAACCTGAACTTAAATGTGCATATGGTGTTTATCTGTTTTTCTCTCTGTTTTAGATGCACATATCAAATTGGAATTCTGCCATCAACCCAGAATTGCAGGAATGCACAACATGTTGCAGAAGACTCTTTCACTGCCCTCTGTGCCCCACTTTCAGCTCTACTGTCAGGGCAAAGATTGAGGAGCATATAAATGAACACATTAAAAATGCTTTGCCTTTCAAAGGTATGTTGGTATTAAATATACCTCATAGTTAAAGTTATAAATATGCCCTTCTTTTCAGCACTTCTGCAGTCTCTCTGTTGACTTAAAAGTTGCTTTTCACATTGTACAGTTCAGTTCATTCATCAGCAAGAGAAAAAAGTGTTTTCATTAAATATTTTTTCCTGTTCACCACATTTTTTGACAGCTCTTGTGATCCACACCATTTTGCTTTCGTTATTGAGGACGGCTTGGATATTTTTGTTAATATGTACAATCTGGGCAGCACGGTGGCACGGTGGTTAGCACTGTTGCCGCACAGCAAGAAGGTCCTGAGTTCAATTCCACCATCAGGCCAGGGTCTTTCTGTGTGGAGTTTGCATGTTCTCCCCGTGTTTGCATGGGTTCCCTCCGGGTACTCCGGCTTCCTCCCACCGTCCAAAGACATGCAGCTTGTGGGGATAGGTTAATTGGATAATCCAAATTGTCACTAGGTGTGAATGTGAGTGTGAATGGTTGTCTGTCCCTGTGTGTTGGCCCTGCGACAGACTGGCGACCTGTCCAGGGTGTACCCTGCCTCTCGCCCTATGATAGCTGGGATAGGCTCCAGTGCCCCCCGCGACCCTGAAAAGGATAAGCGGAAGCGAATGGATGGATGGATGTACAATCTGATTGTTAGATAAACTAATTGCATTCTGTACAACTACATTTAAATTACATGTTGTTGTTTTTCTTTTTTTTTTCTCTCTTACAGACAAAATGATATGCCGGTGCACTTTCACTACCCTGTCTGCAACATGACAGTCATACAGCGTGGGGATATGGCAAGGCAATTATTGTCATGTCAGCATTCAGGACTGCTCCCCGCTGCACTCTCCATGGAGCCCCGTCTCCCTCTCCATGTCTTATCTCCAGCATCTCAACCATTTTCTGAATCTTCGGTAGAACATTCATGTGTTCTACCCTCTGTGCTCAATGAAACTGCGGCTTGTGGAAAGTCCATGAAAATGAAATGTCCTCACTGTGGTCTTACTCTTCTTACAAAAAAAAACTTCAAGGCTCACACGATGAGGAGGCATTCAAACAGGTCAATAGATGTTTGCCGGCCTGTCATCTGGAGTGTTTTTGCATAGAAGGACTTCTTCTTCTTTGTTTTTCAGTTTGCAGAGGACATGGAGCTCTTTTTAAATGTGCTGACGAGCAGAGACTACGGGTCAATGTGATGTTTGACACTTAACGGACAGATGAAGTCACTGGCTGTTTGTTTGTGTTTTTTATGTGTTGTTGGGTTTTTTTTTAGTGTACAGAATTCCAATTAAGCTTATTATAAAATCTCCAAAAGTTGAATCTGTTCATCTGGACGTAGCGTTTTGTGGGAGAAACGTTTCGTCACTCATCCAAGTGACTTCTTCAGTCTCAGCTGACTGCAGGTTTCCCCAAACCTTATAAACAGTACATTTGCATAATGACTGAAACCAGCCCACTGAGGGAACAATGGGTTGTGAGGTCAGTTCCTTAATCATAATTATGCAAATTCCTCTTAGACTGTGAGATTTCCATCAGTAATGGGGGACATCTAAAAGCTGACGTGTACCGTAAACCTACGCATACGGATCAGTATCTAAGGTTTGACTCTCATCATCCACTGGAGCACAAACTGGGTGTCATCAGGACGCTACAACACAGAGCGAACACCATCTCCACTGACACAGCGGCCAGGGAGGCAGAAGAACAGCACATCAAGAAGGCCCTGAGTAAATGTGGTTATCCCAGCTGGACTTTTGTCAAAGCTGGGAAGGCACCTAAAGAAAGCTCCAGCCGATCCAGGAGAGAAGGACAACCGCTGCCCAGGAGAAAACCTGTAGTGATCCCATATGTGTCAGGAGTATCGGAACAGTTGAGACGCATTTTTTCTAAACACCGGGTCTCTGTGGCTTTTAAACCCCAAAATACGCTTGCGCCAAAAACTGGTCCACCCAAGGATCGGGTCCCCGACACAAACAGAGTAACATAGTGTACGCTGTTAAGTGCCAGGAGGATTGCCAGGATTTATACATCGGGGAAACCAAACAACCTCTAGTGAAGCGGATGGCACAACACAGAAGAGCAACCTCATCAGGCCAGGACTCTGCAGTTTATTTACACCTACAGGCCAGTAGACACTCTTTCAACGATGAGGATGTACACATCGTGGACAGGGAAGAATGCTGGTTTGAGCGCGGAGTCAAGGAGGCCATTTACGTGAAAAGGGAAAGACCATCTCTGAATCGAGGAGGGGGCCTAAGGGTACATCTTTCTCCATCTTACAATGCTGTGATTGCAGCCATTCCCCAACTCTCTGTGAATGGTACTCATGGCCATTGATCAGTGTTCTTTGATCAGTGGTTTTGGTCAGTGATTGTTGATCAATGGTCATGGGAATTTGCATAATTATGATTAAGGAACTGACCTCACAACCCATTGTTCCCTCAGTGGGCTGGTTTCAGTCATTATGCAAATGTACTGTTTATAAGGTTTGGGGAAACCTGCAGTCAGCTGAGACTGAAGAAGTCACTTGGATGAGTGACGAAACGTTTCTCCCACAAAACGCTACGTCCAGATGAACAGATTCAACTTTTGGAGATTTACTTTCCTGGATGATTGAGAATGCATCAAGACTTATTATAAAATGTTGTTCACTTGTTTTATGTCCATACTTATAGTAAAAAATTTTAGTGTAAATGTAACAGCATTGTTTATACTTGTAACTTCAAAGTAAAAAGCTTACAGTTGCTATTAATATTAATGTATTACCCTGTAATCAATAATATTTTTATACATTTTACAAATTAACCCTCTGGGCTCTATCCTGGCCATTTTTGGCCACTTCACTTCTTATTTTCTTTTTTTTTGGACTACTTCACTGCAGTGGATCAAAAGAATGACGCAGGTTTGATCTTAAGGATCTAATAGTTGTGTGTGTTTGTGCATGACATTGCAAAGCAAATATGTATTTGCAAGATAGACTGGAATAAATTATGACGCATCAAATATTACACAGACTGCAGTGAATTTTTGTTGATACAGACTATTGAGCTTTGAGTTTCCCAGTCAAACTTAGCTTTGACCGCATGCTAACACTTTTACTCTTCTATATTTCATAACAAGACACCATAGCCAAAATATTTACAAAATATATATTAATAAAAGATTAAAAGCTGCAGCACATACACCAACACATACTGTTAGTAAATGTGTCCTGGAGTTTATGCAGGTGCAGAAAGTGCTGCTGCTGTAAGTAAGCGTAACAGCTTCCAGATCACTTATTTTTCTGGAAAGATGGCAA
Organism: Oreochromis aureus; assembly: GCF_013358895.1. Taxonomy (NCBI): domain Eukaryota; kingdom Metazoa; phylum Chordata; class Actinopteri; order Cichliformes; family Cichlidae; genus Oreochromis; species Oreochromis aureus. The sequence goes on along the minus strand of NC_052944.1, from coordinate 85,658,710 downwards.
GAAGGGCATTACTGCTCATCTCTACAATCTCCCAGATCTTGGAATACAATGCCTTTGTCCCATGAAACCACTTCACAGTACTAGGAGTCCACTAAAACCTACAAATGAAGAGTGATCCTGGAAGAAATGGGGCGCACACTAGTGACCTCAACAATTGCAAGACAGCCAACTCTTGAGCCACGGGGCGATCGTGGCTCAAGAGTTGGGACTTTGCCTTGTAATCGGAAGGTTACCGGTTCGAGCCCCGGCTCGGACAGTCTCGGTCGTTGTGTCCTTGGGCAAGACACTTCATCCGTTGCCTACTGGTGGTGGTCAGAGGGCCCGGTGGCGCCAGTGTCCGGCAGCCTCGCCTCTGTCAGTGCGCCCCAGGGTGGCTGTGGCTACAATGTAGCTTGCCATCACCAGTGTGTGAATGGGTGAATGACTGGATATGTAAAGCGCTTTGGGGTCCTTAGGGACTAGAAAGCGCTATATAAATACAGGCCATTTACCATTTGTCCCTGATGCTCAGATGAAAAAAAAATATAGGAAGATTTATGAAACCATTAGGACTTTATGAACCTTTTATCTGAAAAGTTACTGGTAATATATAGCCTAACTGGCATTTAAAGTGTAAAAAAAAGAATGTAGATAAAATTTTGGTTTTTTGATGAAAAGGACTTGTGCTAATTTAAAGAGTCAAGTCGGTAAAAGTAGATAAATGTTTTAATAAATATACATTTTACAGCATTTTGTGGACATACACAAAAGTTGCCATTTTTGGCAACGAACAAGCTGAGAGAGAGTTTTGTATTTTTTGCTCTCCTTGAACAAAAATAACAGTGCATAATAATGTTGATGTTAATCAATTAAATGTCCCAGACTCTACTATTAATGATACAGTGGTCCCTCGTTTATCGCTGGTGTTAAGTTCTAAAAATAAGCCGCGGTAGGTGAACTCCGCGAAGTAGCCAACTTTATTTTTTACAATTATTATAGATGTTTTAAGACTGTAAAACCCCTCACTACATGCATACACTTTTCTCAGACAGGCATGAACATTTTCACACTTTTCTCTTTTGTTTAAACACTCTTAAAGTTCAAACCTTCATAGAAACATAAGTCCAGTATTATGGAATGAAACCGTGCAAAACGTTTCGTGGGCATTGTTGTGTTTGTTTGGGAGAAAACTTACAAACATACAGTACAGCACTTCAGAGTCACACTGCTAGCGATCGAAGATTTATGTAAATTCGACAAGCTAAACGCATTATGTACTGTACAGCAGCGGTCCCCAACCTTTTTTGCACCACGGACCAGTTTAATGTCAGACAATATTTTCACCCGCCGGCCTTTAAGGTGTTGCGGATAAATATAACAAAATAAAATGATACAGACAAAGACAAAAACTGTGGTATTTTGTAAATATAATAATAAACGCGAATTCAGCTGTGTAATTATGTAACTTTATTAGCAGCGTACTCCTGAAATGCGCCAACAACATTGAGAGTAACATCCTCCTCTTTGCCCCTTAATGCTCTCTGGTCGCTATGGTAACGCGTAAATAATCATTTCAAAATAAGACACACAACTACAACACGGGAAAAGACCCAGGGAAACCGACTTAACGATTAAAAACCCTGAAAACCATACATTTCACGCCCGAGGCTCAACTCTCGCGTCCTGGTACCAAACGACTCCCCGTTGGGGACCGCTGCTGTACAAGAGACACAGCACTAGATTGATTGACAATGGTCTACAGCATTCAGAACGCACAACACAATCTGATGTAACAAAAAAAAAAAAAAAAAAAAAATCAGCGAAACAGCGAGTCCGCTAAAGGTGAACCGCGGTATAGCGAGGGACCACTGTACAATAATTTCCAGTAGCACTGTTGATATATGAAATGGTGTCTTGAGGTTGTCTTCAAACAAGTGCATTGTACTAGAAAAAGGTGTTTGAAGGATTAAGAATGTAAAAAGTAATGATTATTTTATATTTATTAAAAAACCTTTATGCAGAAAAAGCAAAGAAACAAAAACACATGGACACTTTTGGCCACAAAGAGCTGAAGGGATGGTGCATTTTTAAAAAAAAAAATAAACCCAGAGTGTTAAAACACTTAGAACCAAATTTATTTATCAGCAGCATCAATAGTAACAAAAACACAATTTAGTTTTTGCTGTCAAAGTCGATTTAACTGAAGTCACGTGTTTCCGGTTACTGTGGAGGTCACGTGTTTCCGGTTACTGTGGAGGTCGCAATATGGCGCTCCCCAGTGGCTGCAGCCAGGTGCTCTTGGATTATTTTGCCAGTTACCCGTTTGGCTGAGCCGCCACTGCCACCTACTGGCGAAACTAAATATCGCCCTAACATCACATCAGGTGGGAGCAAATGAGCTTTTCGCTCTGTGTTATGATGGAAACTATTGTCACAACAAATAGCAAAAAAAGATGATGGGGGGGCACGAACACATAAGGAACACATCTGAGACTTGTTCTTAATGCTCAAAATACTCAGGGTGCCACACTCATAACATTATTGATTATTGCTCCATGCTGATATTTCTGCATTTAGTCAGCATTTCCATGAATACTGACTGAGCAATATAAACATCAGCACACTGACCGAAGTGTTATTTTCTTTGCAGCCTTGAAATTAAAAGTCATGATGGAAACTGAAATGAAAAAAAGAGTAATTATTCCTCCATCAGTTATGACACAGTAGATTTGAAAATGAAACCTGAGTCTGTGTGTAAAATTTTAAGATGTTTATTGAGTCACACTCAATATAAATGATGATGTAAGCCGGCACGTTGAAGCTTCAGTGAAAGCTTGAGTCACAACTCTGATAGAGGTCACCTTCACCTCTTCAGACTCCGCCCTGTTCTCTCAGGAGTACCTGATAGTTCTGTTTCTGCCACCTGCATCTGACTGTGGAACACAGCATGAAAGAAACAGGAAGAAGTCAGGCAAGAAAACCTTTATTTAGAGAGCACATCTTAATCCAGGTGCAAATACAAGCAAAAAAACGCACATTTAAAGCCCCATGGTAAAGACATGAATTAAACAAATCAAAACAGCAAACATGAAGAAAAGAACACAAGGAGATAATCAAAATTAAAAAGACCTAAAAATAAATCCCTAAAACTCAAAATAAAACTTAAAACTGCTGAAGCAGCAAAAATGATTAGAACGATAAGCTTAAACTAAGAAAAAGTGAAAAAATTAAATCAGTTTACGATAAACAAGAGGTCCACTAAACAGGCCCCACAAGAGTGTTTCACATTGGCGTGTCCAGCGGGGTGGCCTGGGGGGGCACAGGCCACCACCCGAACCAGACTTGCCACCCAGGTGCCACCCCGAAGCTAAAACAATAAAATGCAATGAAATAGCAAATGTACGATTATGTTTTTTTCACAGTGAAGCTCAGATATCCGAGTGTAAGTGAATGCAGCATCGGCTTCTGCACTATGAGCGGCATGTAAGCAAAGGTAGGAGAGCACGAAAGAGGCACCGCAGAAAACAATTTTTCGGCGAAAGATTAGCAGGTAACGGCATGAACAATGACAGGTGGTGGATTGGCCAGATGCTGGCCGATGTGTAAAAATAACTCAGTTGTTTGGTGGTGGCTGTGGCGGAGCTTCCACAGAGGCCAGCAGGTGGATGAGGGAAGGGGAGGCAGGAGGAGGAGAGACCCGAGGCAGCTGCCAGTCCGAGTGTCAGGTGAACTGAACTTCAGGTAAGAAGTTATGACCTGCAGTCTATCTGGGTCAGATATAAACCAAGTTTAGGTGGAGTTTATTTTCATTGTGCTGATTTTTTACAGTCAGTTACAATAACTCATACTGTGTACTAGCTACCATGACGGAGTTTCTATACAGCTGGGTGGGTGCTATGATGTTACTGATAGTGAACTTTATTTTATTCATAAGGTTTTTTCCGTCCCGTAAAAAATGGAATCGTCCGCATTCAGAGAAAATATTATGCGTTTCCTATTGAGCTGAAAAGGAACACAGCTTGTCCTGTACTTTAGCTATAATGAAAAAAAGACAAAGCTGGAGTTATTCTGTGTCTTTGCTGCACAGTTGCCTCTTCTTCTCTCATTCTCTCCCCTCTCTCTCCTGTTTCTACTTCAATCATGAAACTGATCAATGATCAGCTGATCGGCTTTTCTCTCTTGTTTGTTTATCACTCAGTTTGCGCCAGAAAGAGGAAACCAGAGGATGTTGCGCTAAACAACAGTAGCACGTTTAAGCTTGATCAGCTGTTGTTAGAATTTATTTAATATTAAATTCTAGTATCAGCTGATGTTTGCTGGAGCCACAGCTGTAAAAGCTGCTGGTCATGATATCGGTTTGGATATGTGGTGAGAGGGAAACATGAAGATGAAACCAGGAGATGTCCTTACTGAATCATCAGAGCTGAACAGGTGATGGAGAAACAGGTTTACCTGTTAGGTGACATGAATGAGTTGAAGGGAAGTTATGAACTGTTTCTGAGAGACAAATAACCTCAGGATCCTTTTCTACGTAGCTGACAGCTGATAACTGTGCAGGGGTGAATCTAGCAAAGTGTTGCCAGGGGGCCAGGTAGGGCATTAACAGGGAAAGGGGGACACAAAGAAATACTTTTCTTTCTTATTCTCATTTAAAATAGCTTGCTTTTATTAAATAATTATCTGAATCTTGCGAACAAAGTTTTTATCTGACGTAAAATGTATAGAAATCATACATATACCAAAAAGACAGTGTTCATCACTGTCACAACAGCGTCTGTTTTCATTCGAAGGCTTTATGGCTTTAATACCTGGTGGGCCGGTCTCTAGTAAAAATGCCCAATTTTTTGTCCCAGTCCAGCCCTGCAGGTTAATACTGGCAGTGTCACCATGCCAGCTGACTGTATTTCATCATCAGCCAGTGTTGTTCTTTATGCATCAATATTACCAAAGTTTACCATAAGGCAGCATAGAAAGTATTTACTTGCTTTCAGGTTTCATTTAAATGTTAGTCTTTTCATTTGTTTCCCCACTTTTTTCCTGTTTCAAAATCAAACACCAGTTTGTAATAAGTTTATCTTCTTTTTTTAATAGGCAGATAGTTTTACATTGGCTAATTTGCCAATTGTATGTTAAAAATGTTCGTATTTTAATATTCAAAAATGTTTTTGCCCAAAATTTATGTGCACTATATGTCAGTAAAAATACTATGCAAATATTGCTGTCCTTGAACGCTGAGTAAACACTGACAAAGCACTGATTGTATCTCTTGTACTTTATCAACGCAGTATCTAAAAACTTTGCACCGTAGTGGTCAAAATCTCATTCTAATAAGAGTTAAAAGCGCATTCGGTTATTAGGTTTACAGGGTTATTGAATTATGGTTAACGGTCGGTAGAATTTTTTTAACATTATCTGCCAATTACATCTGCCACCCTTCTCCAAATCTGTGCCCCTACCTGGCCCCCCCAACAAAAATTTTCTAGACACGCCACTGGTGTTTCAGTCATTTCTTTATCAAGATGACAACATCTAGGTTAAAACCAGAAGCAGAAAAAAGATATTTTAATCATTTGCCATAGAAACAACTCCATGCCCTTCATCCGTTTTCCTGCTTGGGCTGGACTGAGGTCAGTTTTGTCATCAGACAGTTAGTCTGAAGGTCGTTCCCATATGCCAGTTATTATTGGGGGTACGCACGTGCTGCAAGAGCAAAAGCTGAAACCTCTATGCAGACCATTGATTCCCAGCCTCAGTTTTCATTTGCATTGCTCTCTTGACCTGTTTATCTCTCCACCTGTGACCTAGGTTGTGATTGTAAAGAAAACGTCCATCAGGGAACACGTCTCCGCAGCAACTCCACGGGTACCTGGTGTGAGTGAGTTGATGCTCCTTCAGGCTGTTCCCCCCCCCCCAAAAAAAACCAAAAACATTTTCCTGCAAGTTTCACACCAGAACGGTCTCTCTCCAGTATGCAGATGCCTGTGGTGGTTAAGGTTTAGTTGCACTTGTCGCACCAGTATGGCTTCCCTCCAGTGTGTATACAGCGATGGCTTCTGCCAGTTGAGCAAAGGTTTTGTCACACAGGTCATATCTATATGGTTTCTCTCCAGTGTGCAGCCTGTTTGCCACATTCTCCACAAACATAGGGTTTCTCTCCAGTGTGAACACGGAGATGATTTGTCAGTGTATCTGAAAGTGCAAAGGCTGCGAAGAAACTTATCTTACATAACACAAAACACATTTCAAATGTGTTTTTATCACTTTCTAATGTTTTATTAATTAAACAATACATGTATTAATTTTTGTGTTATCTATAGATATAGTATTTATATATATTTATTTATAGTATAGCAAATATATTTAATTATTACTGTTTAAATGACTAATATGTGACATGTATTAGTAGTGATGTGGTGTTGAGGGTTAAAATGCCTTTTTGTCTTTTGGTACATTACGAAATGGCAATAAACCATTAATATATGTCTCTGCTGTGCTCGTATTTATTCTTTAAAGAACCATTTCAAAAAGGTTCTTTAAAATGTTTTTTTAAAGAACCATTTGATGGACCTTTTTAAAAATAGTTCTTTGAAAAACCTTTAAAGGTGCCCCAAAGAACCATTTCTTGATGGTTCTTTGGGGCACCTTTAAAGGTTCTTCTATGGCATCAGTCTAAAGAACCACTTTTGGTTCCAGTTGGCACCCTCTGAGTGATAATGTTCTCAATCTTGGTAGAAGTACTGGAGCTGCAATCAGGGTCTTTTCATTATTTCTCGAAACGTTTCTGGATCCCGCAGTGCATAAACAAGAGGTCTACGCATTTTGCAAGATGACTCCAGCTTCCTCAGCTTCTCCAGCAACTGGTTAAGTGTTGACAGCTAGAAGCCCATGTGCACAGATGATTGCCCTTGGAGGATGTTAACGGCCATGGCAAGGGGCTTCATCACAGAAGTGTACTCAACCACAAATCCCATTTCAGAAGGATTGAACCTAAAAAGGTGTAAAAACAGAAATAAGTCATAGCTATTTCTACAAGAATGTAATAACTGTGCATTGTCTGTATGATGGGAAAATAAGACAGTAAAATTATAAGTAATTGATAAGGAATATTCACATTTTCAGTCTCAGTCAAAGTCACTTAAAAAAGGGTAGATTCACACATTAATCACAATTTAATAATTAAAAACAAGTTCAATCAAATTACATCTTTATCTTTAATGCTGTGCAAACATTGCTGATTCCTTTCTCTTCTTTCTTTCCACAGCAAGGAACAGTGACATCCAACGAGTCTGATTGGGTCGAAAAAACATCATCTTACACTCACGTTCCTCATAAGCCATGATTGACCTGCAGTTGACTTTAGAACTGAAGAAGCTTCTCGGATGAGAGGTGAAACGTCTTCAAGCAACTCAAAGAAGTCCAGACGCTTTTCTTTGCAAACTCCTTTGACGACCTGCTGGTTTTATTCCACAGAGCATGACATTTTGCAAAAGCAGACCGAGATAGTCCCTTGCATGTATTATTGGTAGCTTCTGCAGCAGTGGCATCAACTGTTGGTATAGGATTGAATAGTGGATATGCACACGTTTGGTCCGGCTCACTTTTTCTCTGATGTGATACTCTGAGAAAAAGTATCACATGGGCGTAGATTTGGCATGGACGGAAGGGACATGTCCCCACCAATATCCAGTAATTATTGAATCTTTGAGTAAAGAAAAACAAACCCGATAGAAAGAAAACAAAATCGATCTGTTGACATCTCATTCACCTAGCGGCACAGAAAGAGTTAAATTACGTTCTCTACTGGAGTCCTACGTCATGTGCCAAATATGGCCAATGTGATTGGCTGTGCCTTTCAGGGAGCTCTGTTTAGTTTTAGCAGCGGCAAGCCTGCGCTGCGAGGAGGAGAGGAGGATGGCAGCAAAAAGGAAGAACCTGGATATAAGAAAGTATTTTTCAAAGAAACCTATAAGTCACTTAAAGTCAAGTTCACTCATGAAATGTGTCTGTCATAATAACGTTACAGGCTATGCTAGGCTTTGGCCCACATCAGTCTAAAATTCTATGTAACCATGAATAACGTGTTTGGAAAAATAACTGCACAACAGGCAACACTATTAGTTATCTCAGTCTCAGAGTAGCATTTCTAATTTTGATTGAAACGGCAGAGAAAACGGCAGCCTCGAGCAGCCAGGATATTTGTTTACAGAGGCTGTTAAAATGATATGTCTAATGTTAAAATGTTGGTTCAAATTTTAATTTCATCCTAATGGCACTGACATACTCATAGGGTTGATTTTTGACACAAAATATCATGAAGTAGTCATGATTTTGCAAATATTCCACCTTGTAGTGCAGTTTGCACAAATCTTTTAAAAATGCACTCACCCTACAAACATTACTGATGAGTGACTCATCAGTAATGTTTGTATAGTGTGCCTAAAATGTTGCATAATTTTGCTGAGAGATCTATTACTGTGTGGTAATCTTAGATGAGTAGTTTTATGGACAAAACCCAGCAGGTTATTCAGTGTTTCCTTTGTGCTAATGTGTCAGAGATGTTGGTGCACTATAACTGAAGTAATGTTGTTAAGTCCTTAAAGTCATATTCTTTTATTGTCATAACTGTATTTAAAGCTATTTTTATTTTTGTATGATACTTGATTTATATGGAATATGGCTGAAGTAAACTAAACTCTAAAATACTTAGTCAGTCATTTGTTTAATAGTAAATTAACATTATATAATTCACATATATAAAACTATGAACTGTAATTTTAAATGGTTTAAAAGCATGTAGAATACCATATGTAGGCAAGTATATTTCTCGGTTTTTTTTGTTTGTTATTTTTAAATCAAGAAACAAAGACAAAAAGGGGAAAAAAAGAAACAGGGCAGGGTTCTGCGGTTGATTCGTCCGTCCCCACCAATGCAAAAACAAAATCTACGCCCTTGGAATGTATTTTGATTCAAATTCAAATTCAAATTGTATTTGCCACATACACAGTCATACACAGTCATCTGCCCTTTGGTTTCACCTGCACAAGTGCCAAGGTATGTCTCCCCTGCATAATTGGTTTTCCCTTTGTTGGGAGCAGCGCTGGGCTGTTCAAATCACGGACAAACAGTATCCCACATTCATGATTTTTAGTTCACAAACACTTGTAATGACTAACTGCTCCTGACATTTTGGAGATGTTAGCTTGTAAAAAACCATCGTTTTCGGAGATTCGAAACGCTGTTTACATGTGGATGAAACAGCTGCGTTTTCAAAAATACCTGTGTAGGTGCAGAGGTAGCGTAAAAGAGAAGTTACTTTCTTACTACCTGTCATTTATTGTAGATTACCTGTATTTGCTTAATTGTTTACTAAATGTTTGAGATGTGAAATAAACCGCAATGGAGCAAAATATGGGTGTGTGTGGTTGGAGGATGTGTTTGCACATGTGCACACGCGGGAGGGGGAGGGGCAGGCACAACATAGCTATTAATCATAAAATATTATTTGAAAATTCTGAGGACAAAGAACACACAAGCACACAGTGCCTCAGTGATTCACAGAAGTATATCACAGATCACAGAACTACATCAGGGTGTCTCATGCAGCACTTTCAGTGGGGTTGCATAGTTTATTTGACTCCTGATACCTGGCATCTTTTAGCTTTCACCAGCTCATCAATATCAGGCTTCACATCCTGAGCGGCAGCTAACTTCAGGATGTGATTCAAGTGCCTGTGCGTGAGCCTTGAGCGCAGTTTTGTTTTATTTATGCTCATTACAGAGAAAACTTGCTCACAAAGATACATGGTTCCAGTTTTGCAGCGAGGGCTGTCAAGTTGGGGTAACCTGGCAAGAGATTCTGATAGAATGTGTTCAAGCCAGCTGCGGCAAGTTTGCCCTTCAAATCCGAGTCACACTGCAAGTCTATTATTTCAAGTTGGAACCTGACGGGCAGATCAGAGGGATTCACGGTGAACGGTGAGCAAAAAACTTGGAAGTCTTTCTCCCGTCACCAAAAATCTGAAATCGTTGCTCAAACTCTATAACAGTCCCGTTATTTTATCTTTGAACCGCTTCATATCTGCCACACTTTGGATCGTGCACACATTTTTCAGACAGGGGAAGTGAGCTGCATCACCACCAGCGAGCTGCGTCTCCCACAATAACAGCTTCAACTTGAAAGAACGTATGCTGTCATAATACTGCGTGACAACTTTGTTGCGTCCTTGCAGCTGTTTGTTCAGGTTATTCAGGCGCTCTGTAACATCCACCATATATGCAAGGTCCTGTATCCCTTCTGCGGAATGAAATTCTAACACTGGTTTGCCCTTTTCTTCCATAAACTGTTCAATTTCTTCTCGTAAATCAAAGAAACGTCTCAGCACAGCACCTCGGCTCAACCATCTTACCTCAGTGTGGTATGGCAGGCCATAGATGTGGTCTTTCTGAGAAGACTGTCAAACTGACGGTGATTGAGGCTTCTGGATCGGATGAAATTAACAGTTTGGATGACCACCTTCATGACATTATCCATTTTCAGTGACTTACAACACAAAGCCTCCTGGTGCAAAATACAGTGAAAAGTCCTCCATTTGCAGATTGCACTTTATCTCTGAACTTTTTTACAACGCCTGCTTTCTTCCCGATCATTGAGGGCGCACCACCTGCAGCCAGGCTGACAGCACGGGACCAGTCCACTCTGACCCTGTCCAGCGCGCCGATGAGTGTGGTGAAAATATCAGCTGCGGTCGTTGTATCTGTCATCGGTACCAACTCCACAAACTCCTTGGTGACGGTCAATGTGTCATCAACTCTGTGGATGAAAATTGCCAGTTGTGCAACATCTGTAATGTCCGTGCCTTCATCAGTTGCAACTGGAAACGCAATAAATGACTTTACTTTTTGCTTCAACTGGCTGTCCAAATCCGCTGAAAGATCAGAAATCCTGTCGGCAACTGTGTTTCTTGTCAGGCTGATATTTGCAAAGGCCTGGTACTTTTCAGGGCACACAATCTCCGATGCCTTCATCATACATGTTTTTACAAATTCACCCTCACTAAATGGTTTTGATGCTAGTGCAATTTCGTTAGCAATAAGGTAGCTAGCTTTCACTGCAGCGTCACTGATGTCTCGGCTGTGAGTAAACACACTGCTGTTTCTTCAGACCCGCCAACAGTTCATTCACCTTCTCTCTTCTCCGCTGTCCTTGAAAGTTGTCATATTTGTCGGAATGAAGACGGAGGTTATATTCTTTCAGCACTGCAACATGCTGGGAACACACCAAACATACAGCTTTCCATTTCACTTTTGTGAATAATTAGGAGGATGACCATTTTTCTTGGAACACTCTGCACTCTGCATCCACTTTTTTCTTTTTTGACAGAGACATATTGGGGCAATGAGGGTGCCAAAGCACATCAGGTTTAAATTCCGCGGGCAAAACAAATTAGCTCACAATTGCTATTGCGCCATCCAATGGACACAATTGGAACAGCAGTTTCTTTATTGAAAAATTGCTGCTCATTTTTATACTTTACAAAATCATCTCAAGGGCCGGATTAAACCCGATTGCGGGCCTGATCCGTTTTGACACCCCTGTGATAGAGTGACACCCCTGTGATAGAGTGATTTGATTTGATGACCACACAGTGTAGTTGTGCAGTAAACAAATGTCCAGAATGTCCAGTGTGTGTGTAAAAACCATATGTGTGGGTCAGCACTATGTGGTGGTGTGATTGAGAGACCGTATCACCTCCACCACATAGTACTAACCCACACATATGGTTTTTACACACACACACTGTCTCTTAGTGACGCTGAAAAACTAGTTCATGCATTTATTACTTCCAGGCTGGACTACTGTAATTCTTTATTATCGGGATGTACTAAAAACTCACTGAAAAGCCTTCAGTTAATCCAAAATGCTGCAGCAAGAGTACTGACAGGGACTAGAAAGAGAGAGCATATTCTCCTGTTTTGGCTTCCCTTCATTGGCTTCCTGTTAAATCCAAAATTCAAAATCCTGCTCCTCACATACAAGGTCTTAAATAACCAGGCCCCATCTTATCTTAATGACCTTGTGGTACCATATCACCCTATTAGAGCACTTCGCTCTCGCTCTGCAGGCCTACTTGTTGTTCCTAGAGAATTTAAAAATAGAATGGGAGGGAGAGCCTTCAGTTTTCAGGCCCCTGTTCTGTGGAACCAGCTTCCAGTTTGGATTTGGGAGACAGACAGTAGAGCTGGGCGATATATCGAGTTTTTTTAAAATATCAATACATTTTTATACGAGATAATAGATGTGACAATACCCTTTATATCGATATAGTCTATGTTACGTAATAATTATACTTGCGGAGCCACATGTTTGCCTCTCTTTTGTCCACTTTTGTCTCTACGCAACGTTACTCGGCCTCGCCTCTCTCCTTCACTGAACACAACTCCATAGAGCGAGCGAATAGAGACAAGATGGACACGGCAAATCTCCGTTAACGAGTTACTGTGCATCGCCCCGTGTGTGGGGCTTCACGGCGTCAACGTGTTAACAAGCTAACCACGCTAACGAGCTAACCACACTAACTCCATGCAGCCAAGAGGGGCTGCACAGTCTAAAATCCTTTCATTTTCTCAAAAGTTGACAGCGCGCTTTATGTATGAATTCTGGTTGTGCTTGATGGCCGCGAACCGATTTTATGTGGTACATGGCGCTCAGCAATCTGTCAAAAAATGTTTTAGTACGACTTTGCTAAGCTACGGAGCTGCACTGCTTGATGGATTGTCCGAGCATTACGGCTACCAAGGAGCATCGCGGAGTGATACGTACTGTGCTTTAACGTAATATTACCGTACTGTGTGTGTATAAGGACCATAAATGGCACCTGTTAAGAGACGTGGTTACAAAGAGGATTTCAAACTCCAGGCTGTCAGTCAAGCAGTAGAAGTTGGGAACAGAGCAGCTGGGAAATCTGTCTCTGTAATTATGCTCAATGTGTTTAAGTTTACATTTTGACTGCACAATTGTGAGCTTTTTGTTATGCACAAAAACAACATTGTTTTCTTTTATTTATGGAGCATGATTATTTAATAATTATAATAATTATATTATAATTATTTTTTAATAAATGCTCATAATTTATTTTTGAGTAATTTTTTCATGTACATCTATTCTGTATGTTAATAAAAGTGCCTGTGTGACATCTGGGACACAGCTTTGACTAAGGACTCTCTTTTTGTTCGTACTTTATGGCTTAAAAAAAATATCGAGATATATATCTTATATCGCCATCCAGGTAAAAAATATCGAGATATGAATTTTGGGTCATATCGCCCAGCCCTAACATACACTATCTCTACTTTCAAGATTAGGCTTAAAACTTTCCTCTTTGCTAAAGTAAATAGTTAGGGCTGGACCAGGTGACCCTGAATCCTCTCTTAGTTGTGCTGCAATAGACGTAGGCTGCCGGGGATTCCCATGATGCATTGAGTTTTTCCTTTCCAGTCACCTTTCTCGATCAGTATGTGTTAATAGGTCTCTCTGCATTGAATCATATCTGTTATTAACCTCTGTCTCTCTTCCACAGCATGTCTTTATCCTTTTTTCCTTCTCTCATCCCAACCGGTCGCAGCAGATGGCCACCCCTCCCTGAGCCTGGTTCTGCCGGAGGTTTCTTCCTGTTAAAAGGGAGTTTTTCCTTCCCACTGTCGCCAAAGTGCTTGCTCACAGTGGGTCATATGATTGTTGGGATTGTCTCTGTACCTATGAAGTGCCTAGAGGCGACTTTTGTTGTGATTTGGTGCTTTATACATAAAATTGAATTAAATTGAAGTCTACACTTCTGCACTAGGTTGAGTTTATCAGTGAGGTCTGGGTTGTTTTCTTTCTCTAAGAGAGAGAGAGATGGTTTTATGCTTGGACATGTCTGCAACGGGCCCTAGTACGTGTTATTTTAATCAGTATTTTATTGGTTGCACTTGTGTTTGCTTTTGTTACAGTGCACTGAGATAAGAAAATCTGAGAGGTGTGATCCACCGACGGTGATATTTTGTGAGTTCATGATTTAAGAATCAGCTCTTTAAACCAGGCCTGAGAGATTGAAATTTAAAGTGCTATGAAATATTCTTACTGGAAACAGTTGCAAAGTGTGTTTCTCCATGATTATAATGGGTTTTGGAGAAATTCACTTATATGGGACACTGATCACATGACATGGTCCTGAGTCTAAAACGATTGCAGCGAGTCAATCCAGTCCAAAATAACAGGGAAGTGTTTTCCTTTAAAATGATGACGTCATCTTGCTGTTAATGGATACTGGAATAGGTTGTGCGTGAGACTCCATTATCAGTAATACCTGGGGCCTGTTCTTCGTACCTCGCTTACTACATCCAAGATCAAATGACACATCCAAGATCAAATCATCCCGCTAACTTTGAGCTCGCTAATCCGGTTCTCCGAACGCACCTGTTGTTGATGATTAGTATAGCTGGATGAAGTAATCTGAGATCACTGGGTGGCTTAAAAGGGGCTACGCATCGATAGTAGAAACATTGATCGGCAACCCTGTGATTGGTCGGCGAAGATGTCGAAGGAGTGCGCTCAGTATTTTACGGCAGCAGACCAAGAACTCTTGATTGAGGGATATCAGGAGTTTCAGAGTTTAATTAAAACGCAGGGGAACACTGCAAAGGCTGCAAAAGCAAGGAGAGAGGGCTGGCAGAAAGTTGCTGACAAATTAAACTCGTAAGTGATCCATGAAATTACATTATATCATGTGATATTAGTTTATTCCACATTATATTATATTACATCATATCCTCTTTCACATTAGAGCCACAACAGGACCCACTAGAACATGGGAAAAAGTAAAAGTGAAATATAAGAATATTCCACAGAATGGTAATATTTATCACTTATATTGCTTTTAGTCTATGACAAGAGACCCTGAAATAATCTGTTTGTTTGTTTATAACAGCAACCAAGAAAAGGGCAGAGCAAATAAAGACAGGTGGTGGTCCTGCACCCCTCGTCACACCCCTTTTTGTACTGTGACATTTATTGACATTGTGGGTTTTTGTGTGTAGTTTGACATAACACTCCATCACTTTTACCTGTTCCCATGCAAGGGGTGACTGAAGCATGCACAGTAAGTCGGGAGTAAGTATATACAGTACAGTAGTATATATATATATATATATATATATATATATATATATATATAGAGAGAGAGAGAGAGAGAGAGAGAGAAAGTAAATAATACCCTCACGGAGAATCGATATCTCTCTATGAGCACACCGTCGCGCCGAGCTAAAGGATCCCGTCTATCCCGCAATATACGCTAAATTCTGTAAACTCTCCTTATCAATCTTGCACCTTCCTTGCTCGCGTACAAACGGACAGGACATGGCTGCGACAGACTTCCCAAATCCACCTTCGCTTTTTTTTAGCCGTGGTCTGTCATCTTGATTGCACGTAGTAATTTACTATTACTACTCTAAAATATGAATTACATCTGACATGATCTACTACATGTAATAGAATGATTAATAGTACATTTCCCTTTTTTTCGGGAATGACCTGTATGTATCTGTATGAAATCAATAAAAGAATCAAATACATTATCTTTAGTTACATTGCTAATATTTATTTATGGTAAAACAGTGGCGAAATATCGCTCTTGCTTTCATATAACTGCAGCGGACATACCTGAGAGGCCGCGATCTAATCCTGTTTACATGAAGTAAACCTGCTCCCGAGCAGAAATCGTCAACATTCAAATCCGGCTAACTTACTTAGCGAGGTACGAAGAACAGGCCCCTGGTATGGATGTGTGTGATTGAATGCATGCGACTGGACAATGATGGACTGACGATGTAGACTAAAAGTTTTGACTGACTTGATACTGAGACAAAAACTGCACCGACCTTAGGATTAGTAAATGTCGACAAACAATTCACCCAGCCGGTAAGAAAAGGGTGGATGCATTGTTTTGATTTGTTTTTGCAGGAGCAGGAGGACAAGAGAGACCGGAGGGGGAGACTGTAGCTTCCCATGAGAGTGTGGAACTGCAGACTGAACCCTTTGGCTGCTAATTTTAAGTTACTGATGGTTGCATTAAGAAAATTGTATTTTATTGGCTGTGTTTTGATTAAGGTATCAGATTATATTGTTGGGAATACCAAATGCTACAGTGGAGAAAACGTTTGATATCACTCATGACTGGAATATGTTACTATTAACCATAGCAGGCCACTGTAAAAGTTGATTACATTTTATAGAGGAAAATTACTCTCGCAAAGATAAATAAAAATACACATCTCTTCATAACAAAATGGAGCCCCAAAGAAAAAGGAAAGTTTCTGCTGTGTGGGATCATTTTGATCTTTTAACTGCAAATAGTTTGTCTGTCTTGGTTTCAGTGTTTCAATCTATCAGAATGGGGAAAAACAGCAATGTGACTTGCAGTGTAAATTATTTATTTCATGTTCTGCATTTTATTTTTTTCCTTTGTTGTTATTATTTATTTTATTTTATTTTCAGTTGTTACAGACGGGACAGACATGACGAGGGATAGGAAAGGGAGAAAGAAAGATGAAGGAAAAGAAAAACAGAAGGGAAGAGGGACAGTGAGAAAGGGCTCTTAAAAAGAGAAAGAAGAGAAAAAAAATCTCCTGTATCGCCTGTTTAGAAACAGGTCACCTGAGAAAACAAGCAAAAAAAACAGAGCAACATACTAAAGACAACACCATCACGTTAATCTAGCTAAGTGTAAACAGTAGTAAATACTAAATATTGAATGTTGTTGTGTAGCAAGCAGGACTGACAGCGCACAATGTGCTTGGCAATAGCAGCCAAGAAAGGTGTAGTTTATGTCTATGAACAGTGAACACCCGTGTGCACACCTGTGTGGATCAGTGCGCTTGTATTCAAAAGGTTTCCCCATGTAATGGTCTGCTAAAGGATGTAGAGAGCCATAGCCCGTCCCCAGGGCATCAAGCAGGCATGGAGGAGATCCAGGCACCAGACATCCAGAGGCCCCAGAGTACGAGAGCCCAAGGAGGACCACCGGAGGGGCATCGTGCCACCCTCGTGGGAAGAGCTGAGGAGAGCCCCAGATGAGGGGTCACCCAGTAGCCACGGAGCAGAAGCCAGAGGGGGCTGCAGTGGCGTGCAGCCAGCTGTGCCAGAGTGAACCGAGCCGCAGGCCCAGAGGCTGGAGGCCCGAGGGCCCCTTTGCCCCCGGAAGAGGCCTGACCGAGCAACAGGCGCCAGACCCGCCAAGTAGCCACGGGAGTGAGCTGGTACATACCTGGGCACCCAGCCCCGGACACTAAGAGTCACCATCGTGCCGACCCCTGAGGGCATCAGTTACCGGCAGGGAGTGTAGTGAGGGAGATAGGCCTTTGGAGGGCCTGGGAGTTCCCAGAGAGGTGGAGTGTAAGACCCGACCTGACATATAAACACAGACACAAACATGCATTCCCACCCTCATGCACACATATACAAATACTCAGCACTCATCCAACGTAGGGATAGACATACATGGACACTGTACACACAATCACACTCCCCAAACAAACTATACCCCAGGTCCAGGTACCCTCGCCTCTGAAGAGGAAACGGCACCTACACCCAGGAGATGTTACCCTTTCCCCCGGGGTGGAGGCAAGCAGACCACCCCAGGCTCCAGCAGCAGCAGGAGGCCCGCATCCCAGATCCCAATCGGACGGCCAACACCTCCTCCCAGCCAACCCGCCCCGATGGCCAGCAGAGAACAGGGGTGTGTGAAGACCCCAAACCTCTGCATTTGTTACAATATGTACCTAATCACCAGCAGCTGCCGTTGCTCTCTTGGACCTGTCCCCTTGCTTATCCCTCTCCCCTGGCCAAGGCCCTCACGCCCCATATACCAAGCCTTAAATCAAGTACTAACGTGAACGTCATTTTGGTGTTAGTCAATAAACCTTTGTTAAACCCTTTACTCTGCCTCTGCCTTGGGTTTCCTGCACGTGGGTTTGATTTTTGGTTCTCGGCCTCTGGCCGTTTTGTGACAATAATAATTAAGACCAGGTAAGTACATTTTTTTCCAGATGTATTTTTAACACTATTACACTAGGATGTAGCACTGCAAAGAAGAAGAGTAAAACAATGAAGAAAAAACCATTGTGTTTAGCTTTGATAAATTAAAATGTACTGTTACACTCAGAGGATCAATATGAAATCAAAATATATGCAAATTTTGCATGAAGCACATGACTGATAGTTGTTCTGTCCTGAGCTTTTGTTTCCTATAGCACCCACTTGGTAATTGCAAATGTTCGACGGAGGAATATCACCAAAAGTGGGAAAGGTAAGCCCCAATGGGGGTAATAACACCATAAATGTCACTTATGGTCAAATTCCTAAAATTTGAGACTAAGTATAAAATTCTCAAAAATTTAGAGACTGAGAGGAGTTCTAGATAAACATAATTTGTCAAACCCCACAGGGGTGGAGGGTTTGAATCTATAATATTTTGAAATAACACCCAATAAAATGTTGACCATGTTGATTATGTTTATTCTAGTGTGCAGAGATTTGCTAATCTGACCAGGGAATGTAATAAACAGGAATGTCAGAACAGTAAGCGTTAAAGTCAACTTTGACAGTCCAGACTAGGATGACGTTGGACATCCTCAGGATGGGAAAAAGGGTTGGTGTGACCAAGGTGTGGTTCGGCTTGTTGTATGTATATTTCAAATTGATACAGCTCTGGATGGGTCAGTTACCAGGGCATGGAAGAATGACAGACTTTATTAAATGAGGAAAAGGAATTTTCTGGGATCTTCATCCTCTGCGTGAGTGGTTGACTAAAGCATGCATTAAAATGAACACTTGATAATTGGCCATATTTACAGCTGTATTGACTTGTTGTGGACGCGGTCTATCTCATGTTTAAGGACTCTAAGTAAAAGATTGAAAACAGTGACTGTTAAGGGAAAATCCCAAACAGAAGTCTGCCAAGGTAAACAGAAACACAGTGAGACAAAATACTTGATCACATGTACATGGGTGAAGTCTCAAGTGAGAGTCACACAGTGTACTTCTTTATTCGTGCATTTATAGTCACTGGTGCCCATACAACAGTGAATACGTCTATTCATAGGAAGAGGAATGTTAGTGCGTAGGGAGTGAAGATAAGAGTGGTTGAGGTGTATGTGGGTGTGTTGTGGGATACAGAAGGATGTGGCCCCTCTTCTTGTTAGGGAGCGTCAGATAAGAGTGTCCAGCTCTCCTCTTCCTGGCAGGAGTGAAATAATAACAGCTTGTTCAGCTGTAAGAACAACAACAACAACAACAAACTTTATTTATATAGCACATTTAAAAACCAGTGGTGTTCCAAAGTGCTTAACATTCAAAAGGGTGAGATGAAATAACAGGGAGAATGAGGACTATTGTAAGGTACCAAAACGAGCTGGCAGGTTGAATGGCATTAAAACACACAAGGCAAAAGAATTGCATATAAAAGCATAAAAGAAAGCAAAACAAAATGTGAAGGATAAAACAGTCAAAATTAAAAATGAATTTAAAATAATTAAGAATAAGCCGAAGATAAGAAAAGCGTTAGGCTGACTATCAAGCAAGGACTAACTGGTAGAAAAGGCGAGGCTAAATAGGTGGGTTTTAACCATGATTTAAAGGAATGGATGGAATCAGACTCGCGTATAGCGATGGGGAGGTTATTCCATAAAATGGGTGCAGCCAAAGGCAAAGCGCGGTCACCTCTAGTCTTCAACCGGGATCTCGGGAGTACCAAGAGTGACTGGGAAGATGATCTTAACGCTCTAGTAGGGGTGTATGATCTAAGTAGCTCGGTAAGGTAGCTTGGTGCTATATTGTTGGCAATTCGGTAAGTAAGCAGCAAGATTTTGAATTGAATGCGGTACTTAACGGGAAGCCAATGCAGATCAGCAAGGACAGGGGTAATAGAGACACGCCGCCCACTACTAGTAAGGAGACGAGCAGCTGCGTTCTGAACAATTTGAAGTCTATGGAGGAGAGTAGAGTTAAGACCAAGTAAAGTGAATTGCAATAATCCAACCTAGATGTCACAAAGGCATGGATAAGCTTTCCAAGGTCACTATGTGGAATATAATGTCTGGCCTTGCTAATAAGGCGCAATTGATGGAAACAAGATTTAACAACAGAAGACACTTGTTTATTGAACTTAAACGAGCTATCCAAAAATACACCCAGGTCACTAACAGTGTCTGTGAGGAAACTGTTAAAGGAACCGAGGGCGTCACAAAGTTGGCCACGGGGGACTCTACTGTCAAACACAATAATTTCCGTTTTCCTGTCGTTTAGAATAAGAGAGTTACCTGCGAGCCAATTTTTGACCTCACGCATGCACTCGAAGAAGCCATGGAGAGACATAGAGGGATCATCAGTTAGCTCGAAATATATCTGTATATCGTCGGCATAACAGTGATGTGCGATGTTATACTTCTCAAAGATTGTGCCTAAGGGCAGCATATACAATGAGGAGAGCAGGGGGCCAAGGACAGGTCCTTGAGGCACGCCACAGCAGACAGGTGCAGCAGAGGAGAAATAAGGGCCAAAATTAATCGAGAAGGACCTATTAGAGAGGTATGACTTAAACCAATCTAAGGCGGCACCTCCAATGCCAACTGTGTGCTCAAGCCTCGCTAATAGGATGTTATGATCTACCATATCAAAGGCCGAGGATAGATCTAGTAGGACCAAGACTGAAGAGCGTCCGGAGTCGGCAATCAGAAGGAGATCATTGAGGACTCTGAGCAAGGCCGTTTCAGTGCTATACCAGGGTTTGTAAGCAGACTGAAATTTATCATAGATGGCATTCGTATCCAAATATGGCTGGAGTTGTGAAAGAACGATCCTCTCCAGTATTTTAGACAGGAATGGAAGCTTAGAAATCGGCCTATAATTCCCAAGATCGTTATGATCAAGGTTCCTTTTTTTAAGAACGGGCTGGACAACAGCGTGTTTGAAGGCTAAAGGAACAGAGCCCGCAAGTAGTGAAATATTCATTAGAGATAGGATGCTGGGTCCAATTACACTGAAGCAATCCTTAGCTAAACGAGATGGAAGGATATCATAGGCAGGAGAGGTGTTCTTTGATTGGTCAATAAATCGCTTGAGAGTATGGAGAAAGAATTTATAAAACAGTCTTGTAGTGGACAACAGTCTAAGTCATCAAAAGGTCAACATACAGTATTCTATCATATGCAAACTTATATCATTAAAAGCTTATACTGACTACTAAGTACAATTTTCCATTGACAGTGACACTAAGAGAAGAATACGCAGTGCCACACTATCAGATGCCAGTGAAGGTTGGGGCTCAGTGATGAATCAGGTGAGCTGGATTCATGGCTGAATCAAGACATAAATTCTCCTGCTGTGGTCAGTGAGGGGAAAACAGAGTTGCAAATGTGAACTTCATATTAACACACAGGGTTTGTTTCTAGGCAGGTCTGCAGATGCAGGCTCTGGGTGGAGTCAGGAGTTCAACAGATCTAACATGATAATTAAACTGATTTCATTCCCTAACATAGGGCAGCAGGGCTAGATCAACAATACTCGAGAGGAGAATTTCTGATGTTTTCTGAGATATGATGTCACTAACCTTTTCCTTTAATTTCTAGCTCCGCTGAATTGACACATGGCAGTGTGTCAAAAAGGGGGAAGTCGAGTTTTAACATGAAACAATGGTTTCAATGACTTTATTTGTGTGTTTAATAATTTAGGTAGGGTAAAACTTAAGATTATGACCCAGAGGTTCCCAGACTTTTTCGTGAGAACCAGTGAGAAGCATAAATCATCATTTTCACGTTTAAGCATTAATGATTGAAATGAACTGAATAGCGTTTAAAATGCCAGTGTTCATGAGAAGCTGAGTATCACACTGGAGAGGAAACCGTGGGACGGCAGGCTGAATGAAACATGCTTTTGTGAAAAGGAGGGAAAATGTTAGAATTGAAAATGGTTAATTTGTTTTTGATTGCTTTTAC
The DNA here is from genome assembly GCF_013358895.1 of Oreochromis aureus. Lineage (NCBI taxonomy): Eukaryota > Metazoa > Chordata > Actinopteri > Cichliformes > Cichlidae > Oreochromis > Oreochromis aureus. The sequence continues at coordinate 85,636,705 of NC_052944.1, read as the reverse complement.
TTAAATAAGCGGTTATAATCATTTTCATACACACATTGCAAATAAGAGTTGACACTCAGTCTTCTGAAGGTCATAAGCAGAGGGGTAAATGCACACATGCTTACACATGTAGATATGATTATAATAAATCCCTGGATCAGAGAGTCCTGAACATGATATTCTAAACCAAATTTGAATCACTGGAAGAACAACGGATAACAACATTAGATTATTAAGGCTAGGCAGAGAGGTGTTTTGGTTTTCTACCTTACAGAAGAAGGAACAGACACCAGACGAGGTCACTGAGATACAAGGACCCTTCGCAGCAGAGACAGACACAGAGACTGCCAAGACAGCAACTGGGGTCAAGTGTCATGCCGTTTGGGCTCCGTCCAGTCACCTCAAGAGGATGGATCCCATAAGCACACTAATAACCACGAAGGGGTTGGCGGAAATCCAGGAAAACCAGATCAAGGAGGTTCGAAAAAGAGCAGAAAATCACCCGACTGGAAGAAATTGGTAGCTGCAGCAATAAAATAAAGGTTAAAAGCTCCTTGGACAGAGGTTCTAGTCTGAGTACGTGGGAAAGGTACAAGGTAGCACCAAGATGAGGTTGGGGAAAACTGTAGCACCAAAATAAAACTGTGGGAGAACTGGAGAGTGATGGGAGTGTCATCTGTAACTACTGTTGTTGTTGTAAATATAGTCTTTCTTGGATTTGAATTGCCCAAACACAGAGGTCATCTCACATAAGGTCCATCCGTTAAAGGGGACAAAGGGCCTTAGGGGTGTGAAGAAATGGACCTCGCAAAACTGGATTATAAGGTGTAAGTGATCTCTTTAAAAAGAGATCAAAGGGGGAATTGTGAGATTATTATACGATCTCATGCCACGTTAAACCCCTAATTAAAGACTGTGAAATTATTATGTAGTTTTAGTTTGCATTGTTCTCCTGTCATGTTTTTAGTTTAGAATCTGATGAGCAATATTTTAATTTATTTTTTGATTTGTTGCTTTTCTGTTTTCTACCTGAGGGATTGCCACCTTAACGTGGTTAGGGGGTTTGCGTGCCTTAGTGACCATAAAAGCTAGACCAGCAGAAGCTTAGTTTTCAGGTGGGACACCCAAGTTGGTCAGGTCATAAGGTGGAGGCCTGATAAAGTGCAGTCCACTTACATGACAAAAACAGTTCTCCAGAGTAGGGGTGCCACGATTAGTTGACTAGTCACTATTACGTCGACTATCAAAGTCGTCAATGACTAATTCAATAGTCGGCACGTGATTTGAAGCTTTGTAAGATCTTTAAAGATGCAGGAATAAGTAGTAGGATTTAAGAGTGTAATATCGGACTGAACGGAAAATAGTTACTCATATTTTGTATTTTAAATACGTAACGCGGTACATGTATTCCATTACTCCCCAACACTGCCCCTAATCCAGAGCACCCACCCAACCCCACACTGTTCTTGCTTCCGTTGCCACCAGGTGCCCCCTTTACATTTCTGTCTGCCCCCTCATATATGCCTGTCTACAACCGGCCCAGGTACTGTCACTGGGTTCATATTAAAGGAGTGTTCACAAGAAATCATCAGCATCAAACTGTGACAACAAAAAATGTTCATTAAAGCAACCAAGAACTGCATAAGTTTGATGTGAATCTTTAGTAATGGATGGGGGAAGCTCTGTGACAATTTTATCAACAAATAAGGATTTCATCGTCTTCTGGATGCGATACCTTGGCCTCCAGTAACACTATGAGGAATCTTACAGTCATTTTGACCAGGACTTGTCTTTCAATGGAAATATTAAGCAAATGTTTAAGCCTGCTTTCTTCCATTTCTGCAATATATTTAAAATTAGAAATATCCTGTCTGGGAAGGATGCAATGGCTGTTTTTTGTTTTTTTTTATCCATGTGTGGATGCACCTGCCCACCTCCCAAATTGTACCCAATAGGATTTCCGGCTCTTTTTAGAGAACCGACTCTTTCGGCTCCAAACCGGCTCTTCAGGTTGTTTTGTTGCTTTAATTCATTTATTACTAACAACACTATAAAATTATGCACAAAAGGAATTACTAATGTAAAAAAAGTGGTTTTATTTATATATGTTTATATATAAATATATGCGGTGGCCCATAGAGACAAAGTACGTACAAACTCCAAAACACATTTCTAGCGTTAACTGAAATTCCAAAACAGAGCTACCTAGATCACTTAAATTACACAATTGAAAGTATATGTGTATTGTTTGTGTATTTATACACAAGCACTCATATATATTCAAATAATTTTAAAAAAATGTTCATTTACCTGTTACTACCACACACCAAATCCAGTCGTTGGTACTTGCTGGCTTGTGTAGCCACTAGGTAACAAAAGCTCAACACTGCGCCCTAGCATCCTGGAGCACTTCTGTTGTCTTTTGTTCGTGTTTTAGAGTTTTTACGTGCTTCAGAGTTCATAACTGTTTTGAAGTTTGTATGTGTTTTGTCTCTAGGGGCCACTGTAAATATACTTTTATTTATTCACTCCACATAAAATGTAATAAATAAATAAATACAAAAACCAACTATTCACATTTCAATTTTTAACTATTTAAATTTTCATCTTTTTCCTTTTAAACAAATTTAAAGTGAAACAACACAAAACACTGCAAACCACAACACAATTAAATATAAATTTAAATATGAAAACAAAAAGAAGATGCACATTCTCTGTCATATGGGCCTGCATGAATAAACTTTCTTAATCCTTTATCATCTGCAACTGAAAATAGTTGTGGATGATAACTATACCTTTCTAATGTGATGTTGTTGTCCCTGGCTCTCTTTCTCTCTCTCTCCCTCCCGCTCTGTTCCTGTGCTACTGTGAGTGTAACTACCGCCCCTCCCCCCTCTTCCCAGTGCAAAGCACAAGGCTTGCATGCGGAGTGAAGCGGAAAAAAAGTGCGAGAGAGAGGGTGAGAGGAAAAAAAACAAAAAGCAAAAAACCCCCCACGGCTCGTGATAAGGAGCCGGCGCGCGTCGTTCACGTCAAAGATCAGGCTCTAAGAGCCATTTCGTTCGTGACCGACACATCACGAGTACCCAAACTCTGTACCTCCCTCCATCCAACCACACACTTCTTTGGGTTTGCCATCAGCCCTGCCTGCCTCATGGACTCCGGGACTGTGACCAACCACTGCACATGATCCACCGAGGTATCACTATGAATGACAACACCATCCATGTAAGGAACAGCATATGCAGTGTGAGACGCAGCTAGCGCTCCACGAGGTGCTGGAAAATGGTCGGGCTTCAACCAAGGCAAACAGAAGTGTGAGGAGGTGATCTGAACCATACAGAGTAGAGAAGGACGTTTTTGTCTGTGGACTCTGCACACAAGGGAATCTGCCAGTGGGCGTTGGTTAAATGTAGCATAATAAAAAAAACAAGCAGTGCTTATACAGTCCGGGTCAACACGGGGCATGGGATAAGCATCAAACCATGAGACCTTGTTCACTTTGTGACAATCACCACAGAACCGTATAAAACCCTGCGCTCACTTCTTAATTACCTGGAAGCACTTTAAAGACAACCGGCCCCTCTCAACAGCCAGACAGGCTGCATTTCAAAGTGGTGCTCCGTGAGAGTCGTGCAGACGAGCAGGGGGGAGAACACATCTTCAAACCACTGCTGCAATGCAGGAACATCACCACCACCACAGCACATTTTTGAGAAAAATCGAATATTTTTGTCCTTGAAGATCATTTCAGAGTTTTTAATGAGCTGCAGGAACCCTGTTCAGTGTGAGTGGAGAACAGCCAAGTCTCCTCCTCTGATAAACCTCCACATGTACCACTGAAAACTGTTAAATTACTTTGAATCTGAAATCATGGCTCAAACTACTTGTTGTGAGACCATTTCTTTATTTTTCACACCAAACTGTTTAATAAGACAAACTTTACACAGAGTTCATGAAATATAACTAACACTTTAACATTATCAGGATTTTCATAATGCAAACTTCAAATTAACAAGAAAACAGCTCCAGAACATGTGGATCAAAATAAATTCATTAAAAAACAACATGTGGACTTCAAGAATACAGTAAATACACTAAAGTAAAAGGAGGAGCCAAAAATAGAGGTTTAATAGAATTTGAAACAACTAAAAGTAGTCACCTGTGATCTTTAAAATGGTCTTGATGTGTGCTGCTGTTTTTAACTTTTAACACTTCTTTAAAATGAATACTTGTCATTGTGGTTCTTAAATTTGAGAGTCTTAGTTCAATCTATAGGATCAAGACATTCCTTTGTCTCTGACCACCTCTCCAGCTACTCTGTGCTGGGGGAGGTTTTATTGTAGACACATCTGTTGTGAAGATTCTGTTTGTTGTTTGGTAAGCTTCCTGCCCTTTGTATGGCTTCACTGTGTTGTGCATGGTGAACCAATACAGGAATTGAACCATATATTGGGTTTGGGGGAGATTACCATTTTATGACTAAGGATGTTGTTAGAAACAGTTGGAAGTCACACACAAAGAGAGACACACATTCTCACACACTCACTCAGACACACACACATTCTCACATGCATACACACACACACACACACACACGTTCTTGCACATGCATATGGGTGCTTACACATACACACTAATAGTGCCTTGTCTTAGAACCATTGGGGGGTTTTACGGTGGGAGGTGCTTGTGTTGTGTTGTATTGTGTAAACTGTAACTGTCATGTCCATAAAAAGGCTATGAGGACAGCTGCTCTTTGAAGGATTTAGGCTTCAAGAGCTGGTTCTTGACCAAAGCTTCCCTCGTTAGAAACGGATGAAGATGATCTCTTATGTTTTGCATTCTTCATGAGGAATAAGTCTCTAAACTAGCGGGGCATGTGGAAACACAGACCCAACATTGATATATATCCATATCTGTAATTTTGATACAATATCAGTTTGGTAAAAAAGATATTTCTATAACTTTAATAATACAGTAACAAGTACAACTACTAAACACTACTGTGTCCTAAGGGAACAAAGAATAAAATGTAACAGGGATAACATTTTAGAGAATTAAAATCCCTCAAAGGAAAAAACATAAACTTGATATGCATATCTATACATGCAGGTTCCTGAATGTAACATTCAGGATTATTCACTGCAGGTCCAGAAATCAGAGCTACCTCATCAGATCCAAGTGTGACATCAGCTGACACTCTTTACAGGAGATTCCATCTGAACTCTGTGGAGCCTGATCTCAAGGTTTTTAAGTCTGACCCTGAAACCAGAAGAGGATCTTTCTCTCTCTTCAGATTCATTGTGATCCAGTGATTTCAGTCCTGCATGATCAGGCTGATGTTTGCACAGAGCAGATAATGAAGTGAATGTTTTTGCACAGCTGTACACCTTAATTCCTGAGTGGGTAACTAGATGCTTCTGTAAGTTGCTACTTTGAGCAAAGGATTTACCACACAACTCACAGCTGTAAGGTTTAACTCCACTGTGGATGAGTTGGTGTTTTTTTAAACCTCCAGCCCGGGTAAAAGACTTTCCACACAAGTCACAGCTGTAAGGTTTAAATCCACTGTGGATGAGTTGGTGTGTTTTTAAGTCTCCAGCCCGGGTAAAAGACTTTCCACACAAGTCACAGCTGTAAGGTTTAACTCCACTGTGGATGAGTTGGTGTGTTTTTAAGCTGTGAGCCAGGGAAAAAAACTTTCCACACAGGTCACAGCTGTAACGTTTAACTCCACTGTGGATGATTTGGTGTGTTTTTAAGTGTCCAGCCTGGGAAAAAGACTTTCCACACAACTCACAGCTGTAAGGTTTAACTCCACTGTGGATGAGTTGGTGATTTTTTAAGCTGTGAGCCAGGGAAAAAAACTTTCCACACAAGTCACAGCTGTAACGTTTAACTCCACTGTGGATGAGTTGGTGTGTTTTTAAGTTTCCAGCCCAGGCAAAAGACTTTCCACACAAGTCACAGCTGTACGGTTTAACTCCACTGTGGATGAGTTGGTGTTTTTTTAAGTTTCCAGCACAGGCAAAAGACTTTCCACACAAGTCACAGCTGTACGGTTTAACTCCACTGTGGATGAGTTGGTGTGTTTTTAAGCCTCCAGTATGCGTAAAAGACTTTCCACACAAGTCACAGCTGTACGCTTTAAATCCACTGTGGATGAGTTGGTGTTTTTTTAAGTCTCCAGCCTGGGTAAAAGACTTTCCACACAAGTCACAGCTGTAAGGTTTAACTCCACTGTGGATGAGTTGGTGAGTTTTTAAGCCGCCAGCCTGGACAAAAGACTTTCCACACAAGTCACAGCTGTACGCTTTAACTCCACTGTGGATGAGTTGGTGTGTTTTTAAGTCTCCAGCCTGGGTAAAAGACTTTCCACACAAGTCACACCTGTAAGGTTTAACTCCACTGTGGATGAGTTGGTGTGTTTTTAAGGTTTGAGGCAGGGTAAAAGACTTTCCACACAAGTCACAGCTGTAAGGTTTAACTCCACTGTGGATGAGTTGGTGTGTTTTTAAGTGTCCAGCCAGGGTAAAAGACTTTCCACACAAGTCACAGCTGTAAGGTTTAACTCCACTGTGGATGAGTTGGTGTGTTTTTAAGGTTTGAGGCAGGGTAAAAGACTTTCCACACAAGTCACAGCTGTAAGGTTTAACTCCACTGTGGATGAGTTGGTGTGTTTTTAAGCTTTGAGCCTGCGTAAAAGACTTTCCACACAAGTCACAGCTGTAAGGTTTAACTCCACTGTGGATGAGTTGGTGTGTTTTTAAGGTTTGAGCCTGCGTAAAAGACTTTCCACACAAGTCACAGCTGTAAGGTTTAACTCCACTGTGGATGAGTTGGTGTGTTTTTAAGTTCTGAGCCTGGGTAAAAGACTTTCCACACAAGTCACAGCTGTAAGGTTTAACTCCACTGTGGATGAGTTGGTGACCTTTTAGGCCTTCCGCCCGGGTAAAATTCTTCCCACACTCATCACAGCTGAAGATTTTCTCTCCCTTTCTTCTGTGAGGTTTGTCGGCCTCCTGAGAGCGCTGACTTCTCACTCCATGTTGTTCCTGCAGTGACAGACATACAAACAGAGGCAGTGAGTGAAATGCAGTCGTGGAACAAACAGAAACTCCCTCCATCAGTGGAATCAAACATGTCCACAAACATATTGTAGGTGTGTTACCACCACCTTCTAGTGAAATTATCACATTTCAATGATGTGGTACAATGAGAGTTGTAATGAAAAATACATATTGAAGAAATATTGATCAGCTGAGAAAATCTTTTACTTAGGGCTGGGCAATATATCGAGTTTTTTTTAAAAAATATCGATATATTTTCATAGGAGACATAAGACGTGACAATATCGTTTATATCGATATAGTATATGTTACGTTATAATTATACTTGTGGAGCCGCAGGTTTGCCTCTCTTTCGTCCACTTTTGTCTCTGCGCAAAGTTACTCTGCCTCGCCTCTCCTTCATTTAACACAACTCCTCCTCCCCCTTAGCTTCACCTGCAGGCTATGACAAGATGAACGTGGCAAATCTCCGTTAGCAAGTTGCTGCGGATCGCCCCGTGCGTGGCACTGGACGACGTCAACATGTTGGCGAGCTAACCGCGCTAACTAGTGTTACGGGTTCGAAATTGAGGATGAGAGTAAAACAATGATGGTCCAGAAGAGGTGGTTCAAACAATTGATTTTAATGAATTCACGCAGCGTGGAGAGGTGCAAACTGCAAAGCAGTTGTACATCTCTACCCAAAATACACTCTAGATTGCTTTTATAACATCAGGGTATTGTAACGCCCCTTCTTGCGCTTACAAACACATAATTTGCATGTACAGAACATTCATGTATTTTAAGAATTAAATGCAACATAGAGGTTCCTCCTTGTGGCATACTCTTCCGAATATGGTGATGACCTAAGGCTTTTGAGGTCACCATGGACTGGACATCCTTCCGTCACCTGTAACTAAGCAAACTCAAATACCACAAGAAGCTGAATACATTCAGGCCTTTGCTCAGCTACTATTTTACTATACCAATATACTCAGCATATGAGTTATGATATATATATATTTAACTCAATCATTTTAAAGTAGTTATAACTGCACCTGTAATAAACATGTTAATATTTGATTATGATAACCCCTATCATATAAATTATACCATAATGCCAGCAGCTTCAATAAACACTTTGATGAAATGATAATTAATGCAATGATAAGATGATGGTTATGTAAAATAATCCCTGTAATTCCACAATTCCCCTTTTGGCGTCTTCCAAAGGCGTCACTACACCATTCCCAGGTCCACTACCTTCGCTCTGACCCTCTCTAGCCGCCCCTGACTCAGCAAATCAGACAACAACCTCATGTCCTCTAGGTGGTCCAGCAATAAACCACCAGCTCCCACTTGAAAACACTTCATGCTTAAGTGGTCTCTGCTCCTTTTCTGGGTCCCTCTCTAGTGGAAATCTTCTCCTGTAAGGGATAGAAAACAAACAACCTTTCTCTGCTACACCTTACTAACTTACTGTGTTCATCTCAGGTTCCTGTCATTATTCAAAGTTGGTTCACAATATCATATCAGGCCAAATCACAAACCCTACTGCCACGTCTACTTTGTTAAGCTCTTCAGCTAGACTCTGTACCGGTTTGCCAATCTGTGTGTACATGCCTCTACACTTTTAATGTCTAAATGCACATCTGGATGTATGTGCACTTGTATGTCTATCTGCATCTATGAGTCAATGATTTGTCAGATATAAGGCGTTAATGTGAGAAATGTTTCCTGACTATTAACTCCTGATACTCAAGGAACTTTCCTGTTTGCCGAACTTCCTAGGTTTGGCCTTTTACACTTTTACTAAAGAAATTTTAACAAAGCCCAAAAGATTTTTATTTTACTCCTGTGCTTGACAGGTTAAGCGAAGTTGTTTTTTGTTTTGTTTTGAAATTTTCCCTTCTGTGTGTGTGTGTGTACATAAGTAAGAATATGATAATCAACATAAGATCCCTGGTTTGCAAATGATTTTCTGCCCCGCTGCAGGGCAACATCCTACATCATTTTGTGGTGAGTCTATGTTGGCTAGTTTAATGCAAATATGTAACAGTTGCTTCATTACATTGCCCACTCAGAGTTGCGCAGTTTCAAAGTATGTGGAGAGTTCAATACACATTTCTTGGCTAATTATTTTCCCAATAAAAGTGAAATCACACATTGCATTTGATTTCACTTATATATTATCATGTTCTGGGCTCTATCCATTATATTAACTTTATTCAATCTCAATACTCTTTATGTGTGTGAGCAACGCTTTTAGTCTTATTAAACACAACCCAAGTAAAATGCACACCATCCCCATGTCAGCCTAAATCTCGCTAAAAAGCACACTTCAAAATTTTCTATCTGGATTTCGCCTCTTTTGGCCTCAAGCATATACATAACATGCAAAGGTTACTGTTAATGCCCGTTAGACAAGTTTCCATTATCTACAACATTTTGTTTCACCGGCTCACCCTCACACATTTCCTGTTCACTTATTGCATATTTATCTTTAACACCATTTACCTCAGTAGTTGCTAAGCAGAAACAAAGCAACCTGTGGTCCACCTTTACCCTGTAAAATAAACCCCTGTTATGATTGTGTCTGTAAGCATGTTTTGCATTCATTCATTACACTCCACGCCATTCCTACAAGTTAGGAGCTGTAAAGTTGAAAGCTGCATCAAGTCCAGGCCTTTGGCCTGGCCTATATTTAAATCATGTGTGTTTGTAAGCGGCATGCAATTAACCTGCTATGTTCTCATCTTCCCTCAACATGTATCACCTGGACACTCTCACCAGTGAAGCTTAAAACCCTCTTGGATAGAACATCAACTCTAAACAAGCACAATTATGCATTGTGTATAAAATTAACTCAACCTCATGCTAACCTACATAAGTACCTGTCTTAAGAGAGACCTCTGCACAGCTCAGGCGCCAGTTGCAAGAGCTCTCTAACATTAGAATCATCAACTGTGACTTATATAGTGTTATTTCGGTACTTTATACTTCACACATTTTTGAGCGTTGTTTATATGGGGAGTTCCTCTTTTGTGTCTATATTTATTAATATGCCTTGTGCACTAAAGCTTCCTGTTTTTCAGTCTGGCTGAGCACTTGTTTGTGAGTATAAACTGGCCTCTACAAGCCTTCATTAGCAGATACACATTACAAATACTTCATATATACAGAGAAAAACCCAATAATCCACATTTCACTATTTTGTTCTTTGGTTCAGATTTGGATTCTGTATTGTTCTTTATTTATTATTATTTATATTCAGATTGTTTTTGCTAGTCTTGGTTTGTTGTTGTCTGTTTGGGAGCTGACATAGTCTCTATAAATAAGCTTCTTTTGGTGGAGTAGCATCAGGAGAGAAGCTCCAGAGAGGCATCTTCCATGTTAAACACTAAAATATAACATAAGAGATCTTCTCAACGTGTTGTATATTTTAATATTTCCTTATTATTTTGTCATAAAATAAATCAACCAAATAACTTAAGCTGTGTGACAGCACCTTGCGCTTTCGCGCCAGGCTGTGAACTGCCCTAAATCTACTTGCTACACCCCTTTTCACCTAGTTTAATTTTTTCAATCCTAATTTAAACTATTCCTGACTTCCCTCAATGCACACTGTAAAGTGTAAAAGATACAATTAGCTTTCTCCTGGTAAAAGGTCCTACATTATTTTCTCTACCTTTGGAAACATCCTCTATCGAGTTAACCCATTTCATTTTTCAAACTTAGGCCTGATTTCTTCGCCCCTTTAACGGGTAGCGCATATCCGGTCTGAACACTGTGTTTGGGCAATTTACTTAATTGTTGCAGGATTTCTATGTTATGTAAAGTTCCTCTCATCCCTTTTATGCTTCCATTATAACCTGTGTCTAACAAGCTTTTGATCTTCTTTGTAATATAAACAACTCGGTGTATTTGTGCTCTGTTCTTCTCCTTTCTCTCGTCTGATCATCTCAAGCACGTCCTGTACCAAATTTGCTTCCTCTTTTCAAGCCCCACATTTAATTACAAGCTCAAACATATTTGCCCTATATTGCTGTCTCGACGTGTTTCCTGTCAACTTAACAGAGTTATTCTCAGAACTCAGAAAGGTCACGTGAGACATTTGCTTAGTAACCCTAAAAGAGCACCTTTCATGTAGCTAATCGCATATATTAACACCCCCTTTTGTGACACATCTCATGTGTTACAAACTCAAAATCCTTCACTCGAGCTTAGGAAATTAAAAGAAAAAGTTAGTCCTATCATATTAGGCATACATGCTCCGGCCCTTCAAACCTGTATTTAAGGAATGAAATCAAATTAATCATCATGTGAAATCCTTTCTTGGCTCCATCCACAGCCTGCATCCTTGAAGCGTCCTAGAAACAAAAACCTGTGTGTTAACCAGAACTTCACATTTCATACTCAGTTTTTCCTCACTTATGATCCAACCTGTATTATAAAAGAAAACTTAAAACAGAAAAGTTATCAGTCATGTGTCTAACCTTAGTCCAGTCTTTTGTCAGTGTCCAGTCGGTCCAACCTATGGTCTGCCTCGTCCGTCCAGTCACCATCCATTTACACACATTCACTCACATGCATTAACATCAGGTCTTGCTGACAGTGGAGACTATCTCGCAAATATTCAGTCTTCACTCTCAGCAACATCAACTCATTTATTTGTTTTACTTTGTTTTAAGAAAATAGTTCTTTCTGCTTTTGGACTGGATTGGCTCGCGGCAATCCTTTTAGACAGAGAGTTAGCCTTCTCCTCTGCCTATTGTAATCTGGAGAAGGTCACCGAGAATTTTCAGCGCTGTTATCCACTCTTTTGCAGGCCTGCTTAGAACAAAAATGAGAAAAGAGAGCTGATTATTAGCTCATCAAAACACAAAACAAAATCACCTGACAGGTTTTTTCTAAGTGCACTGTTATAAAAACTATGGGCCCTTTTAGACATGTCCATGTTTATCAAAACTCCCTCTATTAAAAATAAAACAACAACCTCAAAAATCTTCAACAATCTGAAATTTCACCCGTTCGACACACTGAAAACCTCGCCAAAAGCTGCACCGTTTCAGTACACAACAATAACCCGGTTAGGCACTTTACCATACTCAGATTCAGCCTAACACCTTACAACAATGTGTCAACACTAATTTATACACCTCCTAATCAAATTTGCACCTCTGAACAATCTACCCCTCCTTTAAGGCCTCAATCACACCCACACAGCAAGCTCCTCTGTCCACATTCACACAAGCTCTCAAACTTTTCCATACTCAGCCATATCTCAACAATTTAACTTGGCAAAAGAAATACATGTTTAAACTTTATCACATTATTGAATTATTTTCATTTTCTTTCTATACTAATCACTTGTTTTGATCAATCAGTGCAAGAGCACTCCTGAGTCACTCTTATAGACACTTTTCTTTTGTTTTTCCATCTATTTTATGAACCATTCACACCATCTCTCTCACTCATACAAGCAGCAAGCAGATCTTCATTGCATATGCTTATGTTCTTAGCCAGGTTTTTAATCAATATCTATTCATTAAGCTTCAGGAGCTTGTCTTTATAAGGTTAATACATTTTCTGTTTGTGTGTGTATGGGTATATGTTATTTTGCATCTATGACTTCACAGTCTCCCAGACTTCTTCCCAACTCTCCAGTTAAGCAGTCAGTTTTCTTTTTCCCCGAGTTACTAACCCACATTTTGATTTCCCACCTTAAATTACCGCCCTCCTGGTCTTCAGCCAGGAGCTGGGGCTTGCTTTTCAGGTTCCTGGACACATCATGCTGTGAACAATTCAACCAGAAACTTGCCTTAACTTATCCATAGATGTTAACCTCTAACTTTCTTCCGACTGCTGGATCTGGAGAGCCGGTCCAAGTCTGCTTTACTCCTGAAAATAACAAAACTAAGACATTTTCATTATTATCACCAGTGGTTAAATAACCCATTTCTCTGACTTTTCTGTCAGAAACACCAATTATGCCAGGCATGTAAGCGTGTTCTTCCCTGCATTTTATGTTAATTGGGTGTAAACTGCTTCTTCATTAAATTAATTCATTGAGTTCTTCGTTGCCTTGCGATGTATTCATGTTAATGTACACTACGTGTAAGCTGTTTCTTCATTGCATCCTATATATTCATATTTAATTTATGCATTTCACCACTGAGCTTTAGATTCAAACTATCTCACTTCTGATTCATTTCAAAAATATCTCACATGTAACAATTTGTATGTGTGTTTTCTATTCATTAAGGTAATGACAATTATTTCTTTCATTATTCTTACCTTTTCTAATGTTTACCTCTTTGTTATGCTATGGTGGACATCCCTAAACAATTCATGAGTTCAGGCTTCAATTTTCAATCCAATCATCTCCTATCTTCTCGCAGTCAAACTCGTCCAGCTTCATCTCTCACTGGTCCTCTCTGCACAATGTCCTGTTCGGGCTTCAAAGCTCCCGCAAACACAGTCTCAACTCAGCTGTTGTCTTCTTCTCTGTTTCTTTACAGTCTTTCTTTCAGATTAAGTCCCAGCATGGCAAAATATCACTCAATGTCCAGTGCTCTTCCACAATTCTTTATCCCACTGTTCAACTGCCCAGCCTGTATTTTCACAGTACATCTTGCATTACTCTTACATGCTACTGCTGGTCGTCAGTCGTCATCAGTGTTAATGGATCAGTGGCACTGTCGTTTGCCTGCTGTATTCAAGTCCACGATGTTCTATCGGTCTTCATCAGGCGATTGACTGTCCTTTGAACTTCTTCTCCGCTTCAGGGACAAAGTGAGAGATCCAGCCGCACAATTTCGAGCCAAAGACTGGCTTATTTTCCCAATTCTTTTAATCTACTTTTCTGCTGCTGAACTCAAGGTTGCAAAGTTGAAAGACGCCCACCTGTATTGACACACTAAACCATATAATTAGTATTATATTCATTTTTTCTTAAAGGCTTCATTTGCTTCATGTGCCTAGAGTTAACTCTCTCTCTCTACTCTGGGTGCACACTTGTCACCGTGAGCTTCCCTTTTATGGGCATGCATTTCCTGTCCCACACACACACACGCGGTTTCCTGTTTCTACAGCTTCTGCAGAGACTTCCTTTTAATTTCACAATCTACAAATAATCAGTAATTCTACTAAAAACCATATGCCTTCATTTCACTCACACACATTTTAATAGCGCTCTTTCACACATCAGGACAACTAAGACTTCTCACACACATCACCATTCTTTAGGTCAGTTTTGTAGCATCAATCACACAATCATTTCTTGAGTGGGTGTACTAAGTGCATATACTTATGTGTTTTTAAACAGAAAAATAAACTCAACCTCTCATCTTCATAGACCCAAAAGTAAGCATATTATTTCCCTAGTCAAAAGTCAAACCGTTACTCACAGTAATTTTTAATCTCACAGCCTTTGTGTTTTGAAACTAAAAAGAGGAAGGGACAGCGCCCAATTTAAAGTGCGCATGTTGTCACTCAACGACACACACAGAAAATGTAACTGTATATATATTATCTCAAACTGAAACAAAACCCATCTAAAAATCCTAAAACATCTTACTTCGACACCCCAAAACACACATGGCTTGCAGACATATTTATTAATTAAATTATCTCAAATTCAATTTCAGTTCTCAGAACCCAGGTAACGGTCTTAAGTATCAACAGTTTATGTATCCTATCTCAAAACCCCTCAAAAAGTCATACAGTCATGGCAAGAAATAAAACTTTACTTACATATTGTAATAAACAAAACCAGCGTCTTAAGTACATGCACCAGCAATGTCTAGCAGTCCCTATAAACTTCCTATCAGTCTTACACAGTTTTACCTAGTACAGACACGTGTCAAGCAAACCCCATACTCATATTCTACAGTTATCATGAAATACTTATCATAATCAACAACAGTCACACAAATATAATAAACATAAACTGCATTTCTTCCTTAAAACACAGATTGAAGTCGTCCTTAACCCTGGCTCTGCAGTCAGTCATTAGCCACTCATTAGTAAACAGGAAATGTCACTCTAAATAAGTCACAGGCATCTCATTTACATAGACACAGACACACTCTCAAAATAACCAGCCTGCTGCAGTGCCCGTGGCAGACAGAGCCTATATACAAACATAAAAATTATAACACAGAGGCGTCTGATAAATTAAATAATATTTACAAGGCCTTAAATTGCACAACCTACATAATTTAGACAAAATTTGAATTAACCCTCCAAGGGACAAACTCCAAGTTTTTGATAATCAATGACCCAGTATCAGGTCCAACCTGTGTCTGGTCTAATTGCTAAAGTTCCTAAGTAAATTTAAAAGCGTCCAACGCCCAAGGTCCAACCTTTACTACCCAAAAAAGTGCAAACACCGTTCCAAAGCGGTCAACTGATCCAATCAGTAGCTATTTTGGACCGTCCTCAGTTGTCCACGATTGCCAATCGAACTATCCCGTCAACGGAAGATCCTGGTCGTCACCAGGAAATTGGGAGCGTCACCTCCGAACAATGCACTTTCTTAGAACTTCCCACAGTTCCGTTCTACAGAAATTTACTTGTATTTTAAAGACATCCTATGAAACCACAAAACCAACTTTATTGATGTCCAAGCCCAGCTTTATATTCAATTATAACTGTATGACCATATACAGATTTCAAATGACCTATTCCTAAATTCAGTAGTCCAACTACTTTAAATTCTCTTTCCTTAGCAGTCCAACTGCATTTCCTTTAATCAGTACTGTCACTTAACCTTATATTATCATTACTTCAACTTCAATTCTCATGAGATTTTCACCAAAATCAAAACAGACTTTTACCAGTAATTTTCAGTGAGTAGACTTTCAATTTTGTCAGAACCAATTCAGCACTGTTTGGAAATAATTCAACAGGTAGTGCCTTACCTTTGAATAAGCCGGCTTATGTCCACTCACTTCGACCACTGACTCGTGTCTGCCTGTTTGAGCACCTTGGACCCTCTCAGTCTCAACCTCCACCTTTTCTCCCTCAACCCTCGGCCAATGCACCAAATGTTACGGGTTCGAAATTGAGGATGAGAGTAAAACAATGATGGTCCAGAAGAGGTGGTTCAAACAATTGATTTTAATGAATTCACGCAGCGTGGAGAGGTGCAAACTGCAAAGCAGTTGTACATCTCTACCCAAAATACACTCTAGATTGCTTTTATAACATCAGGGTATTGTAACGCCCCTTCTTGCGCTTACAAACACATAATTTGCATGTACAGAACATTCATGTATTTTAAGAATTAAATGCAACATAGAGGTTCCTCCTTGTGGCATACTCTTCCGAATATGGTGATGACCTAAGGCTTTTGAGGTCACCATGGACTGGACATCCTTCCGTCACCTGTAACTAAGCAAACTCAAATACCACAAGAAGCTGAATACATTCAGGCCTTTGCTCAGCTACTATTTTACTATACCAATATACTCAGCATATGAGTTATGATATATATATATTTAACTCAATCATTTTAAAGTAGTTATAACTGCACCTGTAATAAACATGTTAATATTTGATTATGATAACCCCTATCATATAAATTATACCATAATGAAAGCAGCTTCAATAAACACTTTGATGAAATGATAATTAATGCAATGATAAGATGATGGTTATGTAAAATAATCCCTGTAATTCCACACTAGCTAACAACGCTAACGACATGCAGCCCACAGGGGCTACACGGCCTAAAATCCTTTCATTTTCTCAAAAATCGACAGTGCTCCTTATGTATGAATTCTGGTTGTGCTTACTGACCGCGAACCCGATTTTGCGTGGTACACGGCGCTCAGCAATCTGTCAAAAATGTTTTAAAACGACTTTGCTAAGCTACGGGCTGCACCACTTGATGGATTGTCAGAGCATTACGGCTACCGTAGTCTGGTGCCTCGCGGAGTGATACGTACTGTGCTTCAACGTAATATTAGGGCTGCTCAATTAATCGAATTTTAATCACGATTACGATCTGGGCTTTCTACGATCATTAAAAATGACTGAGCCGATTATTAGCCCCTCCCTCGTGCTTTACTCTCGCGCTGCTCCGTGTGGGAAATCGAGCGCACCTCTCTGCATTTCGAACACGTGTCACAACAATTAAGAGCAGCGGTCTCCAACCTTTTTTGCGCCACGGACCGGTTTATGCCCGACAGTATTTTCATGGACCGGCATTTAAGGTGTTGCGGATAAATACAACAAAATAAAACTAGTACAGGTACCGAAAAAAAGAAAATTTATTCATAACACACGTGAAAAGACCAAGGGAAACCGAGTAAACGATAAAAACGATAACAAAATAACGCTGAAAACCGATAAAAACCCTGAAAACTATACATTTCACACCTGAGCCTCAACTCTCGCGGCCCGGTACCAAACGACTCACGAACGGTACGGTCCGAGGTCCGGGGTTGGGGACGAGGAAGCTCGGAAAGCTAAGCAGAAGTTATTTGAGAGGAGAGTGACTGCTGTTGGTTGAAAAAGAGGTAAAAAAAAAAAACTTCAGTGGTGTGGAAACATTATTGGTTCGCAGAGTCAGACGTGGATCAAGTAGACATAGTGTGTAAACTTTGCTAGAGTGTCGTAGCTGCACCACAGAGCAACACTGCAAAGTTCACTAAACATAGATGTTTACATTTTTCATTTATTTTTTATATTGCAAACATTTGCACTGTTATCAGTATTTGCACACTATTTTATATTATTTTTGACAATCTTTAAAGTCATTATTCAATACATTGTTATTGTTAAATAAATATCGTCAAATAATCGAGATCTCAATTTTGGTGAAAATAATCGTGATTATCATTTTTGCCATAATCGAGCAGCCCTACGTAATATTACCGTACTGTGTGTGTATAAGGGCCATAAATGGCACCTGTTAAGAGACGTGGTTACAAAGAGGATTTCAAACTCCAGGCTGTCAGTCAAGCAGTAGAACTTGGGAATAGAGCAGCTGTGAAATCTGTCTCTTTGTTATTATACTCAGCGTCTGTTAGTTTACATTTTGACTGCACAATTGTGAACACTTTGTTATGCACAAAAACAACATTGTTTTCTTTTATTTATGGAGCATGATTATTTAATAAATGCTCATAAAAAAAATCGAGATATATATCGTATATCGCCATCCAGCTAAAAAAATATAGAGATATGAATTTTGGGTCATATCGCCCAGCCCTACTTTTACTCATAAAAAATTGTGAGTTCAACTGATGATATTGTTGTTTCAATGTGTGCTGATAAAAATGATCTTTGTATTTTCTTATAACCTCTGAGTTTTTTGTTTGTGAATGTAAATTGTGTATGTATGGAGGAGCCCAGGATGGAAAAGAAAAAGCTGCTGTTAATAGGTTTTTAAAAACCAACTAGCTGTGCACACAGTTTCAATAACAGTGTAACCTGTGATATTTGTCTTACCTTTTGTGTTGAAGTCATTGTTTCCTCTGTAGTGGCTGAGCTGAGTCCAAATGGCTGAAATTGTTCATCTGCTGCTCCACCAGACTCTTCTCCTCCTGTTACTCAGCTGGGACACAAAAAGTATATATATGTATATTATTCCTGATAAAATATATATATTGTCAGAAGAAAATTATGTTTTGATCAGTTACATGAAATGTATCAGTGAAGCACATGTTTATGTGACTTTTGACATGTCTCTTGTCTGTGATAAACAACTGGCAGCTTCCTCTTTTTTGTTCTAGAACATACAGATTTAGAAAAGGGGAACCTCAGCTCTGAGAATAACTCTGTGACCTTTGTACAGCACTACACACACACACACACATGCATAGCTTGTATAAATAAAGAACGCAGACAGTGATTAGGTGCAGATATACACTCCATAAAGCACCCCTCCATTAGCCAAACCCATCTATTTTCTGATTGGATAGTTAAATTTGTGATTGACATGACATTGGCCAATCAGATGAAAAGTAGGGTCTAAATTCGTACTTGTAATTTGCAGAGTTTCACACGTATTTTTTGGCTAAGTCCACACACAAATCTTTTTTACGCACACACAAATTCTTTACACAAATAAATCCTGATATAGAAGTACAAAACTGATTAACAAGTACAAAATATTTATGACCACAATTTGAGCCCATAATTGTGGGATATATGGGACCACGAAGCGTGCACCGGACCACGGTTGATATTTGGGGAAATCGACGGCGCATTTGGAGTACACTTCGGATTGGGACAGTCATCATCGCATGGCAGTGACGTAATCGCACTCAAAACGCGTACTTCAAGCGTGCAGTCTCTAAATTGGGACACAGCCATAATCTGTGCGTGGACAGAAGAAGTGTCAGACAGACTCAGACAATTGACTGATTAACATGTGTTCTATTTTGTGAACGGTTCATAAAAAGGCATTCCTGTGAGTATACACTATCGTTTGGCACTTTATGTTAATTAATAGCAGTTACGTATATGCAGTATTACGCAGGCTAATTTATGGTTTTAGGCGGTTATTGGCTGTTAGCATTAGCACTTGTTTATGCAGTTCGTCACGTGATTACTAACATAATTACTGATGTCACGAGAGGGGCCGTGGCCAGGATTTTCGGTTGAGGTGCCGTGTTTCTGGGCCAAACAAAGCGCAAGCAAAAGAGGACCAAAAGCACACGGATAACACCCGCTATGATTCGTGCTTGCTGTGCGGTCGGTTGTAATGTTAGATCGCACGGCCGGCAAGGGAATAAGGTTGAAAATGGTTTATCTTTTCATTCTTTCCCCACTTGGACGCAACATAAGGCAGCTCATGTATCGGATGTTACCAAAAGAAGGCGTCTAGTCTGGATAGCAGCTGTGAGACGAGCTGATATCCAGTTCTCTTCCATCTCCAAATATGTGTTGGTGTGCTCCAGACATTTTCATTCCAGTAAGTTATAGATATGTTTATATCACTCTTTATCCGGTCTTTAAGTCTGAGGTCACTAGCCGTGTCTGGGTTCAAACTCCGCTGCAGGTCCATGAATCCCACGATCACCGTGGCATCACTGAGAGTTGAAAAACTAACTAAAGTCTTTCATCCGTAATAAAATGATCAGCGTTCTGCTCTAGCATGTGTAACAATTGAGTTTATCATCCAGGCATCCATGAAAGCGAAAGCGGAATTCATGACATTTAACAGAGTTGAAATTAGCAGGAAGTTAGCTCGCTAGCTTCCATCTAAATCTAATATAGCATGTCCTGACTGAGGGATGTTGGAAACAAATTCATATGTACAGCTCTGCTATCACTTCCAACATTTTGGTCCTCTTTCGCTAGCGCTTTGTTTGGCCCAGAAACAAGACGCCTCAACCAAAAATCCTGGACACGCTCCCTCTCGTGACATCACGCACCAAAAGCCCTATTAGGCTAATCGTTGTGTCACTTCAGACAATCCCTTTCCATCAAGGATTTTTAATTTTTGGGACAAAAAATTGGCCCGGGCATTCTGACTAGAGACTGGCCCACCATTATAGATGGGTCGGTCATAAAGCCTCTGAATGAAAAGAAACGCTGTTGTGACCGTGATGTACACTGTTCTGATGGTATATACGCATAAATAGATATTTTAAATGAGAATAAGAAAGAAAAGTATTTTTTTGTGCCCCCCTCTCCCTGTTAATGCCCTACCTGGCCGCCTGGCAAAACTTTGCTAGATCTGCCCCTGCTCAGTTACCAGCTGTCAGCTACATTAAAAAAAAAAAGAAAAGGATCCTGGTGTTATTTGTCTCTCAGAAACAGTTCATAACTTCCCTTCAACTCATTCACGTCACCTAAAAGGTAAACCTGTTTCTCCATCACCTGTTCAGCTCTGATGATTCAGTAAGGACATCTCCTGGTTTCATCTTCATGTTTTCCTCTCACCAGATAACCAAACCGATATCATGACCAGCAGCTTTACAGCTGTGGCTCCAGCAAACATCAGCTGATACTAGAAATTAATATTAAATAAATTCTAACAACAGCTGATCAAGCTTAAACGTGCTGCTGTTGTTTAGCGCGACATCCGCTGGTTTCCTCTTCTGGGGCAAAGTGGGCGATAAACAAACAAGAGAAAAGCCGATCAGCTGATCACTGATCAGTTTCATGATTGAAGTAGAAACAGGAGAAGGAGGGGAGAGAATGAGAGGAGAAGAGGCAGTTGTGCAGTAAAGACATAGAAAAACTCCAGCTTTCTCTTCTTCATTGTAGCTGAAGTCCGGGACAAATCGCGTCCCTTTTCAGCTCAATACGAAACGGGTAATGTTTTCTCTGAATACGAGACGATTCCCTTTTTGGGGGATGGTTGGCAACTATAATAATTAACCTCATCAGTAAAATCATAGCACCCACCCACGTGTATAGAAACTCCGTCATGCTAGCTAGTACACAGTACGAAAAAGTCAGCATAACAAAAATAAACTCCACCTAAACTTGGTTTATATCTGACCCAGATAGACTGCAGGTCATGACTTCTTACCTGAAACTGAGTTCACCTGACACTCAGAATCCTCGGGTCTCTCCTCCTGCCTCCCCTTTCTCTCATCCACCTGCTGGCCTCCACCACTTGCTAATGTTACTGAATCTGTGGAAGCTCCACGATAGCCACCACACGAAGTAAAGAATAACGAGCCTATCTAAATCCCAGTAACGAGTAACGCGTTCCTGATTTTGTCATAATAACTAGTTACCGTGCTCGTTACCACAATAATAACGTAGTTACTGTAACATGTTACCTAATAACGAGTTAGTCCCAATGCTGGTCATGTGATACATTTATATTGCCCATGTCATTCATTCCTATTTGGGCTGTATTTACTGATATATGTAATTTCTTAATGTTCTGTTTGTTTTATCAGGGGAGAAGAATGATGTGGATGAGGCCTTGGTCAACATGATGATAGAAGATTCCCAGCCCTTCACTATTGTTGAGGACCGTGAGTTTAGAAAGCGTGTTAAAGCTTTGAACACTAACTATGTTTTCCCCACAAGGCAGGTGTGCATCTTAAAATATGAAGCATGTTTCCATTTTGCCCATATTTCCATATTAAGAGTTGCACTTTCTTTTGTTTAGGATTTGAAAGCTATGGTGGTCCAAAGATACAAAGAGTCCAAACAAACAGAAAAACTGACTGTGGCAGTTAGTTTGACAACTGATATGTGGACCTCCATTAACACAGAGGCTTACCTTGCTGTCACCTGCCATTTCATCGATTCTAACACTGCATTGCATTCTGTAGTGCTCGGAGTTTTACCATTTTATTGTATTTAGTTACTTTCATTCGGTTTTTCTTGCAACCGCTGCTTCGCCTGTGCCCTGTGAAAAGGTATTTTCAAAAGCAGGGGAAATCCTCTCAAAAAAGAGGAACCGTCTTAATCCCAGCACTGTGGAAAAGCTGCTATTTTTCAATAAAAAAATGAAAACTTCTCCCTAGTGTCATAGGCACTGTTATAAAGTCACAAGCACATTCACATCACAACTCCCTCCCTATTTGTTTCCATGTACATTCCTGTGTTAAGCTGCCAATCTGTTATACACAAACATTAACATAATATTAAATATAACTACTATTTAGAGTTTAGTTATTGATGTAATGAAAAAAGTAATTTCTTTACTCAACTTGAAGCTCCACACGCTAGTTTGTGTCATTCTCCAGATGTACATAAGCACGATTACACAGTTTTACAATCATTCCAAAACTCTGTCCTGAAAGTTTCCACTTTCTTTTTTGTATCAGACATACTGAGACAATATTCGGGATAAATAACCATGAAAACAGCTCCAGAGAAAATACCAAACTATACCCAATTTACAGTACTATACTTTGAATAGTCTCATCTTTGAGCTTAGAATAAAGGGCAACTATAACAGGTGAGAGGGATATTTCACTGGATTCTGACTCTGGGTGACCCCCACTCCTTACCCTTTCACCCACAGCCAAGATTACTGAACAGTTTCTGAGAAAATTAATCCTAAACTTTATACAAATAACCGTACTCTACTCTTAATATTCACATCTTTGAGCTCAAGGAAAACTATAGGAGGTGACAGATATTTCACTGGTTTCTGACTCTGGGCCATCCCCACTCTTTACCCTGTGACGCACAGACAAAATTAATGTACAGTTTTTAGAGAAAATTAATACTAAATATTAGGGGTGCAACGATACTCGTATCAATATTGAACCGCTTGGTTCAGGTTTCGCTGAACCGGAGGCTGGCGCGCCAGCGGGACCTGCCAAGCTGGAGACGGAGGTTAAGGTGCACGGGGGTCCTGCCACGCCTGAGGGCGGCATGCTGTCCACGGCCGGCACGCAGGCCCAGCTGCCTGTGAGCCCCAGCTCACTTCCCCGCCTGCTGCGCCGCTGCTGCTTGCCATATGGGTGGCCATCAGGCCAGCTCCGGGGCTTCCGCTGGAGGCGCGAGCGACCGCCAGAGTGGACACTTCCCCATCGCTGGGCTGGGGCATGGTGCGCCGATGGGTCCGTGCCGATTCCCGCGCCTGCTTGCAGGGTGAAGTGAAGCGGACGAGGGGGTATGTGGCAGGGCGTGTTCTGCGATGCCGCTGCAGATTTGGTGGGGGTGATGTGTACGGCTGTCAGCGGGAGAGCTGCAGCGTTTTCCTTCATTTCTGCGTTTACGTGTGGACGGGATTATTTTTTAAAACGAAAACGGAAAATCTCCGTTTTCAAAAATACCCGTGTACGTGTGGACGTAGCCTTAACCGCAGTCAGCTACCGCCAGATTATAATGTTGCAAGCAATCACAAACTCTACAGTCTGTCTAACTCCAATGAATACCAATCAATCTATTGTTCGCAACAGAGATAAACTCAACATAAACTGAACCCACATTAAAGTTAGCTCGGTGCTTACCTTTAGATGAGCCCACAAACCGAGAGAAACTCCGTCATGAAGCTGGAAGTCTTTCTAAACACAGGAAACAGATCAGGGAGCAGAGACCCACGTGGTTCACGCTGATCTCAGCTAGGATCCAGGAGACAAGGGTGTGCAGATCGATGCAGATATCGATCCAAACGTTGGTAGTGGTATATGTTCCTGTAAGTTTACTACATTAGTCCCGTTTTATGAAAAGCAGCTCTCTCTATGCTCGCCTCATCTACTGCACACACACACACCTTGCTCCGCCCCCTTTCCCGGCCTCTGCTGTGATTTGTTGCTGTGCGGTCACGTGACTCAGCTGCATATTGAAACCACGTGGGGTGTTATTTCAAAATTAGGGCCTATAGGGCTTTGGAGCGTGATGTCACTGGCGGTGGGCCACGCCCTCTTTCCGCCATGACAGTAGGCTAGACAGGATACAGCTTCAGCCATGTATCCGATATTACTAAACAAAGACGTCAGGCTTGCATTGCAGCGGTGAGACGAGCGGATCGAGTTCTGTGCAATCCCCAGCTTTTTGTTGGTTTGGTCTCCACATTTTCTTTCCGGTGAGTTCTAAATTAATTCATATCACTATTAAAAGGCTTTTAGTGTTTTTTCATTGCGCTGAGGTCATAGATAATGAGATAAAACATGCTAATGTGTGATGCTGCAGAACCACCTCATGTCATCATGTCGACTGAGTAGCTTATGATTTAGCATTATTGCAGGCAAACCAGCATATGAAATGGATGTAACAAATCCAGACTGGGCACCGACACTGCACATGGGCCTCTAAAAACATACTAAATTGCTCTCATTGTACACTAATCCGCACATAACTTCCAGATGAATCACACACCTGTCATGTGCACTAATTTTATCTTGCAGGCTTTTGTTATGCAGCTGCAGAGTCTGAAGGTGTGCCGCGTGCAGAAGTGATCGATGAAGATCTGACAGAAGACCAACAACAAAATCACCATGTCATGGAGGCTGTGGACCGCATTTGTGTTGGACAAGTGGAGGTTGAGGTACCAGCTGTAAATGTGGACAGTGGCGATCGGACAGACAGCATCACGGAAGCTAAAGGGCAGACGAAGTATTGTGTGTGCAATGAACAGGGCAGAGCAGAAATAAACACAACACTGCTTGATAAGATTAAGGTTTGCTGTGTTTTGGTGAATATGTGCCCCAGTGTGGTTGTCAAACCAGCGCCAAATGAAACTTGCTCTTGTTGAGTATTCATAAATTGAATATGTTGTGTTGCATGTGTAGTTCATTGTAAACAACTGTACTTTGTGTGAAGTAGTTTCAATAAAACAGAAAAGAATAGTATATTTGTTTGTTTTTTTTATTCTTGATCTGTTCACATGTACTTAGCAAGTACATAAAAATGAAATACAAACTATTTACATGGCAACACACAGCTGGCATCAATCTTGAACCACAAAATGAAACATTACAGGCTATTTAGAGCAGCATGTTGTTTGGAGAAGTATTTCCCAACAAGTTCAGGAAGACACGCTTTAAGAAAGAAGTCTTGTGCTTATGTCTGTGAAGGTTCTCAGTCATCCAGGTCATCATAGTCAAAGGAGTTTGCAAAGAAAAGCGTCTGGACTTCTTTAAGTTGCTTGAAGACGTTTCACCTCTCATCCGAGAAGCTTCTTCAGTTCTAAGGTCAAATGGCCGAGAGTCCCAGATTTAAACCCAGTGGGAGTATACCCCAAAGAGGGACAAAGGACCCCTGGTGATCCTCTAATCACATGAGCCAAGGTGTGAAAGCGGGTGTGGGACCTAATCAGCCTGGGTTTCGGGTGAGCTCATTGTGAAACCTGGCCCCACCTTGTCATGTGAATTCCTGAGGTCAGATGG
Source organism: Oreochromis aureus (assembly GCF_013358895.1). NCBI lineage: Eukaryota > Metazoa > Chordata > Actinopteri > Cichliformes > Cichlidae > Oreochromis > Oreochromis aureus. The sequence goes on along the minus strand of NC_052944.1, from coordinate 85,610,907 downwards.
CCCAGGATGTGAGTGGGCGTTAAGGCGTCTGGGAGGGAACTCAAAACTGGATTATAGATGGCAGACAGTTGGTGTCGTAAACCACCGCCTCTGTTCAAAGATGGTCGCTCACAGTGGACATAGATGGCCTCTTTCACACCCTCTTTCAAACCATCTGTCCTCTCTGTCCAAAATGTGAACATTGGCATCCTCGAAAGAGTGACCTTTATCCTTAAGATGCAGATGAACTGCTGAGTCTTGTCCTGTGGAGGTGGCTCTTCTATGTTGTGCCATGCGCTTGTGAAGTGGCTGTTTGGTCTCTCCAATGTAGAGGTCTGGGCATTCCTCGCTGCACTGTACAGCATACACCACGTTGTTCAGTCTGTGTTTTGGAGTTTTGTCTTTCGGGTGAACCAGTTTCTGTCTGAGTGTGTTGCTGGGTCTGAAGTACACTGGGATGTCGTGCTTGGAGAAAACTCTCCTGAGTTTCTCTGATACACCGGCAAGTCTTGTGCTTGCTTTAAACATGGTTCCCAGAAATCCACATCAGGGAAGATGAGTATTACAGCATGGTCTCTCTGTGTCCACACTAGCGAGGTCACAGTGGTTGGAGTGCAGTTTCATTCAGTCGTTGTCAGTGCAGTACCTGAAACACACAAAAACCACTTTTAATAAAAGGTCTGTAATGAACCAAGGCTAATATAGATGGGTTGGCTGTACGTGCAAATCAAAAACTGTAACAAGTTGTTTAGAAAGTTATCAAGTTCAAACCGACTTACCTTTGTCTTAATGACATATTATTTTGTTTTATTGAGTTTTACGCAGTTTGACATTTCATTGTTCCTTCAATGCACTTCATATGATATCAGTAATTCCATAAATTTTCTTCTTTCAGGTGGCTTTAGGAAGACACGTTTTCCAAAACCTTCAAAATAGGCTGGTGCAGTTCTACCAACAACAGCCCTTGGACCTTGATCATATTGACTTCCTCTGCGTGAACGCATCAACTCTAGTCTGTTCTCTTTCTGCTCATATTAATGTTCCATCACTGGTAGGTAGGTTTATTTGATTTAGTTTTAGTTACCTTTAAAAATTGTTTCAATATATGCCATTCTTATGTATCTTGTAATGTTAATTTTACAGTGTAGTAATTATGCTATACAAATACACCTGTCATCCATTGCGTTGTCAAATCCAAGATGAAATTTTGTTCTGTGTTTCAATATAAAGATTAGGGATAAGAATAATGTTACTAAGATGGTAAAACTGAATTCTAGGATTTCATCCAACTAAATATTTTAATGCAACCATTTTTTAGGTAGTTGAAGCTCTTCACCACCTCATCTGCCTCATCCATTCCAATATGGATACAAGAAGGTCTGCCATTGTTGTTGACAGCTCAGCTGGTGAACGGGGGAGGGCAAAGCTCTATGTTTCCAAAGACCACCTCAAAGATCTAAAAAAGATGGACCTCTCCATTCCTTGTATCTCCAAGCTTTTGGGCATATCGCAGAAAACAGTCCGACGAAGAATGGAAGAGTGGGGCCTCTTAATAACGGCAACCTACAGCTCACTATCAGATGATGAACTTGACAACTTAATTGCAGCCATAAAACAGGAATCGAAATATCTGGGTTAGTTATTCATATGAAAAATAATGCTTGTAATAAGATTCTATTTTATTTTTCTTGCTAGCAACCTTTCATATTTACATGAATAACACTAGCTGAATGTCATGATTAGTTAGTAGTTTGATTTACTGTACTATACGTGCCTTCCAATGTGCTGTTGTAATTGTTTCACTATGGAATGTCTTTTAGGCTACAGAATGGTTAAAGGATGCCTCAGGGCACTTGGTCCACAGGGTGCAGTGGAACAGAGTATGGGATTACATGCGTTGTGTTGACAGTGCTGGAATCCTTGAAAGGATGGCAAATCTTGGATGTGTTGTGTAACGGCCCTAGCTGGGCCTCCTGATACTGCCCTTGTGTGGGCGTGGTGTTTTTCTCCGCCTCCTCCTCTCTTGCTCCACCCCTCTGTCTCTCTCTCGCTTCTTCTCTCTCCTCAGGACACAGCTGCTGCTCATTGGCCTCATTTACCACCTGGGCCCAGTCATCAATCACCTCTCTGAGGTTATATAAGCTGGGGATGGACTGAATGTGGGAGGGTGGCTTTCTCTGGTGTCTCTGCGGTGCGTGTTATGTGTGTGATTGTCCTGCCTACGGTGTGGAGTGGTAGGAGCAGTGGGAGAGGTTTCTGGTGGTTTTCCTCTGTGCTGGTCAGTGTGTGTTTCCAGCCTAGGTGTGGAAAAGGCCTGCTGTGTAGTGATGGGCAGATGAAGCTTCATGAAGCACTGAAGCTTTTCATCCAATTGGTTCACCCCAACGCAAAGCTTCTTGAAGCTTCATTTGCTCTAGTAGGACATCTACTGGACGTAAAAATATTAGTTGGCATTAATTTGAAGAGTGTGGCATTTTGCACACAGCCTGTAAATGTCAGCAACAAAAGGAGTGTGTAAAAAATGTATATTGTAGTTATGACAGTATACTGAGTATATTTATACTGGCAGTATGGAATATGATTATTTGGAAATGCTTAAAATGGAAATGATCATTTACTGTGAGGTGAGGTGTGGTTGGGGTATGGACAGTGGTTGTGCTTTATTAACGTTGAGGTATGGACAGCTACACACTGAGGATTTGAGCCCCAGTCCTGCCTGTTCACATTTTATTCTGTAAAAACTAAATTTTCACTGCTTTTATGACCTTTTTAGTGCTAGGATTTACTGATTTAACAGATCTTTTAAATCCTGTCCTCCACAATGCTAAATGGCTGGGAGTCCTCAATCACCATGCTAACCAGGTCTTCATCTATTTGAGATTGTTTTTATTGTCTTTCCTCAGGAGAACAAAGCACAAATATAAATATCACACACATAACTTACGTAATTTATTACACTTGTATAATATTGTTATATCATTTACTAACATGACTGCATGCTATATTATCATGGCATTTGATGGCTCACCTGGTCTTGCTCCACAGTCGGTGTTCCCCTTATTCTCATGCAAAGCTCTGTAGTGCCTAAGCATGGATGAGGTGTTGTTGTTATATCCCAGCTCCCTGGCACATAGCAAACACTTCACCTTGTACAAAGGTAAAGACAGCTTAACATAAATTGTATTGCACCATCAGTATTATGAAATTTACAGAAATTTACATACCTTGTTGGGAGGAATAAGATCAAAATGTTCCCACACAGGGGAGGACATCCTCCTCTTCTTAGCTGGCTCCATTCTCTCCTGACTTTCTCTCTCACTCTCCTAAACCTCCAAACTCTCCAAACTCTCACTAACCGCAACTCTCCATCAAACACCCACATTTTGAATGAAGTCTGAGGGGTTTATATCGCTGTCATAGCTCACCCGAGCACCTGGCTGCAGCCACTGTGGAGCTCCACAGTAACCGGATACACGTGACCTCCACACTAACCGGAAACACGTAACTTCAGTTAAATCGACTTTGACAGCGAAAACTAAATTGCGTTTTTGTTACTATTGATGCTGCTGAGAAATAAAAATGGTTTTAAGTGGGGGTTTTAACACTCTGGGTTTGTTCAAAAAATTCACCATCCCCTAAATTGTTCGTGGCCAAAAAAGTGCTATAACGCTGGCGCACCTTCCCGCGACACTCGCTGTTTCACTGATTTTATTTTATTTTTTACAGTACATCGTGTTGTGCGTTCTGATTGCTGTAGACCATTGTCAATCAATCTAGTCCAGTGTCTCCTGTACAGTAGCGGCCCCTAATAGGCCCACGGACCAGTACCGGTCCGTGAGTCCTTTGGTACCGTTCCGCGAGAGTTGAGGCTCCGGTGTGAAATGTATGGTTGTAGTTGTGTGTCTTATTTTGAAATAACTATTTACGCGTTACCATAGCGACCAGAGAGCATTAAGAAGCAGAGAGGAGGATGTCACTGTGTTGTTGGCGCACAGCTCAAGTCACCTTTATTATTATATTTACAAAATACCACAGTTTCTTTTTTATTCTTTTGTTGTATTTATCCGCGACACCTTAAAGGTCGTTTCCTGAAAATATTGTCTGACATTAAACTGGTCCGTGGTGCAAAAAAGGTTGGGGAGCGCTGCTGTACAGTACAGAATGCGTTTAGCTTGTCGAATTTACATAAATCTTCTAGCAGTGTAACCCTGAAGTGCTGTACTGTATGTTTGTAGGTTTTCTCCCAAACAAACACAACAATGCCGACGATACATTTTGCACCGCCAAAGGCACCTTTTGGTTTCATTCCATAATACTGGACTTATGTTTCTACGAAGGTTTGAACTATAAGAGTGTTTGAACAAAAGAGAAAAGTGTGAAAATGTTCATGCCTGTCTGAGAAAAGTGTATAAAGCATGTAGTGAGGGGTTTTACAGTCTTAACATCTATAATTGTAAAAAATAAAGTGATTTCACCTACCGCGGGTTATTTTTAGAACGTAAGACCAGCGATAAACGAGGGACTGCTGTATTATTAATAGTAGAGTCTGGGACATTTAATTGATTAACATCAACACTGATTATTATGCACTGTTATTTTTGTTCAAGGAGAGCAAAAAATATAAAACTTTCTCTCAGTTTGTTCGTTGCCAAAAATGGCCACTTTTTGTGTATGTTCACAAAATGCTATAAAATGTATATTTCTTCAAACATTTATCTACTTTTACCGACGTGACTCTTTAAAAATCCTTTTCATCAAAATCAAAATTGTATTTAAATTTTTTACTCTTTATAGCCAGTTAGGTTATATATTACCATTAACTTTTCAGATAAAACAGTGATAAAGTCCTAATGTTTTCATGAAACTTCCTTTTTTTTCCCCCCATCTGAGCATCGGGGAAAAGGCTGTCTTGCAATTGTTGAGGTCACTAGTGTGTGCCCCATTTCTTCCAGGATCACTCTCTTTATAGGTTTTAGTGGACTCCTAGTACTGTGAAGTGGTTTCATGGGACAAAGGCTTTGTATTCCAAGATCTGGGAGACTGTAGAAATGAGCAGTGATGCCCTTCCTACCATCTTTCCAGAAAAATAAGTGATCTGGAAGCTGTTAGGCTTACTTACAGCAGCAGCACTTTCTGCACCTGCATAAACTCCAGGACACATTTACTAACAGTGTGTGTTGCTGTATGTGCTGCAGCTTTGAATTTTTTAATAATATATATTTTGTTAATATTTTGGCTATGGTGTCTTGTACAAGAGTAAAAGTGTTTTTAGCATGTGCTTCAAAGCTAAGTTTGACTGGGAAACTCAAAGCTCAATAGTCTGTATCAACAGAAATTCACTGCAGCCTATGTAATATTTGATGCGTCATAATTTATTCTACTCTATCTTGCAAATACATATTTGTGTGGCAATGTCATGCACAACACACACAACTATTAGATCCTTAAGATCAAACCCGTGTCATTCTTTTGGTCCACTGCAGTGCAGCAGTCAAAAAAAAAAATAAGTGAAGTGGCCACAAATGGCCAGGATAGAGAGCCCAGAGTGCTTATGCTGTTACATTTACATTTAATGCTGTTACACTGTAATCCTTTATTAAAAGTATGGACATAGAATCAAGTGAACAACATTTTGAAATAAGTTTAATTGGAATTTTGTACTATGCAAAAACAAAACAAAAACAACAACAACGACATATTAAAGAAAGAAACAAATATAACAAACAGCCAGTGCCTTTATTTGTCCATTACATGTCAAACATAGCACTGACCCTTAGTCCCTGCTCATCAGCACATGCTTTCAAAAAGAGCTCCATGTCCTCTGCAAACTGAAAAACAAAGAGGAACAAGTCCCTTGCTCCAGTGTCTTCTTCCTCTGACATGTCTCTTAAGACCCTCTGCTGGTCCCCTTGATTTAAGGACAGATATTTTGGCATTGTTACGTGTCCACGGAAAAGTGCCTTATTTTGGACAACCCACTGCACAGCAGGACGCAGATCTTCAACAACTGCTGGCTTCTGTGTCGGGCAAATGGGGATAAAAACATAGCTATTTCTCTGTTGCAGAACAGTTTTTAACAGTTATTCAAATGTCACTAACCATGTAATTACACTACTGTTTAAAGTGAATACTGACCTGACTGACTTCCTGGAACTTGTGCTTTTTCAGTCTGAAAATGGGCACGTGTTGTCCTTCAAGCACAGCTTTGGCTTCCTCTCTCCAGTGTGCAAATAGCTTGCCAGAGCTTAACAGAAAATTTTGATATTGTTAAAGTGTGTAAACTTTGACACAACATAGAACAGAAGTCAAAATATAAATACCTTCTGAGATCAAAGTTCTCCATCAACAGCAAGCACCACCATTTACGCAAGTAGGGCATGTCTGACTGTAAAATATTAATATGAAACATATTTAACAACTTTCAAAAGATTCAAGACTCCATTGCTGTGAAAGTAAATAGGATACTTACTATAGTATAGTCAAATGGTGCATCCAGTGCCACGTACAGAGCAGACTATTTGGAAGAAAAAATAAAAATGTCATTTTTTTAGAAGCTTAAATTAGCTTCTGTATGAATCTCAAGAAGAGAAGAGAAAAATTACCATCAGCATGAAGATCCCACAGTCAACTCCATAGTCTTGGCTTGAAAACCCTGTATTACATTGAAAATAAAGGCTCGTTAATAAAATCCCTTAAAAGAAGACTAGTGTAATTCATATTATTCACCATACACTTAAACTAGCACATACCTTCAAGTCAAAGCTCTTTTTTCTGACCACTGCCCGGGAATGAGCTTCACTGCAAGATTCCTTTTTTCAAGACAGTTACATTCACAAGTTAACAGACATCATCATGATGGGTGTGAAATGTTTATTGCTAATAGCACCAACTGTAACTACAGGCCTTAGGAACACGACCTCAACAAAACAGCATAACAAAATGAAAAAGTACAGTCACATGCTCACAGTTGGTCAAAATTAAGCATTTTCAGCTTTAATTTCAGGTTGGCATATTTTACAAACTAATATTTAATGGTGTTTTATGTTAAACTAGAACATTTGAAGACCCTATTTATGTCTGAAACTCATCTAAAGACAGCATCACTGACTTGATCAGAATGTGAAGATGAGAAATAGAATAAAATGTTGAAGCATCATGCTGATATAGTTTATAAAAAAAGCATGTGAGTGTACTGTATGTGTGAACACTCAAGATCAGCAGAACATGATCTGGGATGCACTTAACCTGGAACACTGAACAGGTTCCTGAAAACTCTGGAACAAACCAAACATGCTTATAAAAATGTGACCTCAAAAGTGAAACATATTGTTGGCCACCAAATCCTGCCTTTGTGTATAATGGGTCAAGAAAGAGGATTTCTCTTTTAGGTGGCTTCAGTACCTAAAAGACAGTTAGCCATGACTTCAAACCTGAAAACAATGTCATTGCAAGCGATCACAATCAAAGACTTTTGAAACTGTGTCATAAAAGCTTGAATACATCTCAGACACATAGCAAAATTCTAACAGTTTGTATGTGTCAAAAAACAAGACTTACACACAACTGGAAATGACCAGGTGTCTAGAGAGGGAGAACTATGATGTCCATCCTCTGAGCATCAGTCTGAAACACAATTTTATTTTTAAGTATTCTGTATATGAACTCTCACCAAAGTTATAAAAAAAAATCATTTTGATTACTTGCTTGTTTCTTTAAAGGGCGGTACACTTACAGGAAAGGACTGCAATGGATCACAGCCATAGGGTGCAAGCCAAGTCCGGGTGACATACAGATTTTCTATGTAAATGCTTATCCCCTAGAATGTAAAAACAGCACATTTAAAACAACAACTCTTTAAATTAAAGCTTGACGATCCTCGTATACAACATACAGTACCTTTGACTGAACAATTTTAGTGATAAGCTCAAAACAGCCATTTCCAATCTGAAACAGAAAAAATCATCAAAAAAAGGAATGTACACTTTATTATTTCATATTCATAGAAACAAAATAATTACAGTCGATTCCATTTGTTTGTTTAAACCCAGTGTCCAAAAATCTGCCCGCGTGATGCATCCAGAAGACGTTTCAACAATCAGCTCATCTTTGGGTCTGCTGATGTCCAGAACATAGTTGAGCTAAAAAAACAGAGAGGTGTCATAGACTGTGGATGACAAAATCAGATAAGCACTAAAAGTTGCACTTTGCGACATCTGAAAACTTTAACATACAAGCTGTTGTTGGCCAGGGTGCGGTACAAAACACCATGATGAACGGCTGGCCAAAATGTTCTCAGGCTTTGTCAGAGCTTCGCACGGTGGTCCACACAGGTCAGGAAAAGTTGCATCTGTTGACCTTCTATTGGCTTTCTTGTTGTCAACTCTTACCTGAGGTTCTATAGGGATTTTAACAGGTTTCAGACAGAACACTACATAGAATGCATATTAAATGCATACAAATGCAAGAAAAATAAGCACTATTTATAGAAGGAAATTCATTTGAAACAGCATGTAACAAGTTCGTTTATGAGCCCTCAACTACAACAAGATAATGAATGCAAGATTATTATTTCACCTATATATGACAATCACCATTCAAAATAAGAAATTTTACCAGTGTCACCAGACATTGAAGGTGCTGGGTTCAACACCGTTTCTGTGGTTTCTCTGGGTTTATTGCACACCTGTGGGGCTAGGTACACAAAGAAAACAATATAAACACACAGATAGGAACAAATCTAACATGTGAACAATGGTAGCGTTCTGGTCATGAGACAATGCATGTACTTACCTACGACAGCTTGACCCAGTGCCGACAATGAGATATTGATCTTTCCAAGTCGACCATGTCTTAGCTGCCTCTCCAGAAGTTTCTTGTTGGTGACAGTGTTATAATGATGAGTTATATTTCTCATCAGAAACACGTGTGGATGGACTCATATTACTTAAAAAGTAATTGCTTTTCCTCATGTTTGCAAAGAACTGTTCAACAACTTGACTGTTCAGCCAGCCTTTCAGCTCTGGGACAAGTTGAATTCTCGCGTAATATGTCCTTGGGATCTTTTGTATTTCCCTCGTGAAATCTGTCATACAGGACATAATGGTCAGATGATCCAGTGACAGGATGAGGATTTTCATTTACACTATCCATCCTTTCATGTAGCCATGGAAGATTCACTTTCAGGCTTCCATCCTGTGCAGCCATGACATTTTCCTCAGTGGGCTCAGCCAGTCGACCTTCATGTGGATGAAATGGCAGTTTATCAGGAACCCATAAATTGGTGTGTGCCACCAAACCCCTCGCAAAATCGTAAACACAGACGTTTGGCATGTGCTTCCAGGACAGGAGAAGGTCAGCAAAATCCCGGGACTTTCAGCACGAAGATTAAATTTAACACTGTATACAATGCCATGTGGACATAGTATTACAGACCATCCTCCTGCAAGCAAAGATTTAAAAAGTTGTTTGTGATTGTAATTACATATTTTAATGCTACTTCTAATAATCGCTAAGTGATGCTTACCAGAGGCCCCCATATGCTTTGAAAGACCTTATCATATGTCTGCCTGCTCTTCATCTTCTCCCTCAGTCTGGTGATGAGATCAAAGCGGGAGCCTTTGGAGTCGATGTTGCATGCTTTACACAATTTTCTTACCACTCCAACCTGACAGTAATTAGGGAAAATGTAAATGGAACAACCCCAGAACTTTATGTCACATATTCTGAAAACATAAAAGCAATGTTACCTTTTGTTTGGCGAGTTCATCCAACAGACGGTCTTCTGTGACACTGCTAAGCTTTGCTTCATGTGAAGAGCTTGTTCCTACTTTTTGAAACTCTGTGTTAAGCACAATGTCACTTGTTCGAGTTTCACTCCCGATCCATGGTGCCCAGTGCGTGTAACTTGGTGGAACTGAAAATGGATTCTTCACGCCGCCTACAGAAAATGGCATGTTTTTATTTACAATCTAAATTACTTTAAAACACTGAATGACTTTCAATAAGTTTTTGCCATCACTCACTTGGAAAAACCCACGGCTTATCATTTCCAGGTGAATAGAGTTCCAAAAACCTTCAATGTCATGTTCACCATTGAAGTCTTCCGGGGCTTTGAGGTCACTCACTATAATAAATTGACTCATAAGAACATGCACATAATGTACACAATGAACTATAAACACAAATGTACATTAAACTTACCTGCTAACTTGAACACCCCTTTTCTGTGTAAGTCCATAACTACCACAGGGGGATGAAACCCACAGTTTATGCAGGAGTACATGTAGTCTGTGTCAGTCAAAGCCTCAAAATGGCAATAAGCATGAAAAATGGTATCCCTAGAAGGAAACTTCACTCTTCTTAAGCCCTCCAATGAGTCAATGACCCTTGAAGCGGATACATGGTTCTGTAATATGATAATAGGGTGAAGAAGACTATGATTACACAGATATTTAAATTTGGGCACCAACATATCATAATGACACAAACACATTTTTAAAGCAATCTTCAGATGAGTATATTTTTATTTTGTGATCCTCACCTGCAGATTTTCTCTCAAAAAAGGCAGAGTTCAAGACACAAAACAACGTGGTTGTCAAAGTTGTGAAGCCCATCTGTCCACTCCTGGTATCTGTAGACCATGTGGCACCGAGGACACGATCTATGGTGTGTTGAAACATCTGTTAAAGACAAATCACATTAATGTCAAAACATTAGTATAGGAACAATTATAACTAATTATTTCACACTGATGTTTAATCTTATTCAAACTTTATTTGAATAAGAAAAAATTAAAACTTACTCTCAATCACTCCCATCATGCTGACAATCCTCGCTTTATTGGTAACTAGAACAGCCTCATCAAGTTTTGGGTGCTCTGGGCAAACCTGGCACAACGTTTCACATGGAAAGAGCTGTTTCTGATGATCCATTTTCTGTGAGATGACATTTTCTGGAAGAGATCCAGGAATTTTTTTCTATTTAAACATATAGCGGATACTCCTTTCGATAGCAGCATTGTCCTCAAAGGAAGAACTCTCCTGAGTCATCTGTGATGGGGTGCCTGATGATAGTGGTACAGTTGATTTGAAGATGTCTCTCTGTGTCTGGAAGAGATGCCATTTAGCTATGTTTTTATGAGGACATGATATTCGTGGCTTTGCACAAGCACAATGCCATGTGTTCCTCAGAGCATTGTAAGTCACAAATATTCTGCCAAGACGGCAGAAACTGTGTATTCGGCTCAAATACAGACAAACAGATCTGTGTTGAGGATCCACCAAAATCCACCCTCACACAAAGTGGAGCATGTGCCATCTGGGCAGCTTTCTGTCTCTTTATGCATGTAGCAGCTTTGGCCTCCCAAAAATTTAAGGTCCACCATTTCCATCACGATGTGCTCTTGAAGAAAAACCTCCTTTACAGTTTCTCGGCAGTAATCTAGTGAGCGAAGGTGCTCACATAAACTGAAGCCTAGTCCGCTCCGCTGGGCCAGCAACTGGTATTGCTGACATTCCTCCAGCTCACATCTGATATTGTGAGACATCCCCCATGTTTTCCTCTGAACGTGAACTGGCACAGAAAACCCATGGCCAGTTCTCTGCACAGCAAATAACCCTGTAGTTTCATCTACACAAACACACTGCAGATGACTGGCCAGGGAAACATCTATTGATCGGTTGGAGTGCTTCCTCATCATGTGAGCCTTGTAGTTTTTGGTACGAAGAGTAAGGCCACAGTGAGGGCATGTCATTTTCATGGACTTTCCATCAGCTGCAGTTTTATTGAACACAGAGGGTAGAGCATAGGAATGTTCTAACAAAGATTCAGAAAATGGTTCAGATACCGAAGACAAAACCTTGGGGGGGAGATGGGGCTCCTCAAAGAGTACTGCCGGAAGAATAGGGGTCTCCTCGGAGAGTTCAGCGGGGAGCAGTCCTGATAATGGTGGCTGACTTGGCATTGAAGAATGCTGACAAGACAATAAATGCCTTGCCATATCCCCACGCCGTATGATTGTAATCTTACAGACAGGGCAGTGAAAGTGTCCTGTTGTCCTACAAGGCAGCCTGCACCGGCATATCATTTTATCTGTAAGAGATAAAAAACAAACAAACAAACAGACGTAATTTAAATGTAGTTGTATAGAATGCAATCAATTTATCTAACAATCAGATTGTACATGTTAACAAAAACATCCAAGCCATGCTCAATAATGAAAGCAAAATGGTATGGATCACAAAAGTTATGTCAAGAAAAGTGGTGAAAAGTAAATAAAAATATATTTTATAATATAATATATATATATATATTTTATAAAAACACTATTTTTGTTGCAGACGAATGCACTGAACTGTACAATGTCAACAGCAACTTTTAAGCCAACAAAGATACTGCAGAAGTCCTTAAAAAAGTGCATATTTATAACTATAAAGTATATTTAATACAAAGATACCATTGAAATGCAAAGCATTTTTTATATGCACACTTAGATGCTCCTCAATCTTTGCCCTGACGGTAGGGCTGAAAGTGGGGCACAGAGGGCAGTGAAAGTCCTCTGCAACACGTGTTGCATTCCTGCAATTCTGGCTTTAAGCCCGAATTCCAGATTGATATGTGCATCTAAAACAGACAGAAAAACAGATTAACACCATATACACATTTAAGTTCAGGTTTTAGCAGAAATAACAATTTACAGTTGGCATGTAATAGATTTGGGAAGAAAATTCTTGAAAAAACCCCCCAAATATTTTACAAGACACTTTAATTTGTGAGATATGTTTCTATTGACATATAACAGTCAATTGAACAGGGGCTAACTAAAATCTGGGCAATAAAAAAAGCTGTACAGAATAGAATAACGAATAGAAGTATTGATAAATATATAAATCTGTTTGTGACGTAATTTACGGTGTTGACGCTAACCAAAGGTGTCACAAGTACACACGTTCCTTACTACAGTTTAGATACCTCTGTTTAAAAATAATCAAATAAAATTAGAAGCATTGACTCGACTTTTTAGTCAAGTGGAAGTAAGAAGTACAGGGTCTAAAATATAATTTATGTACAAAATTCTGAAGTAATCTTGCGTCCAAAGCACGCGTGCGGGGGGCTGATTTACAAATGTACGGATTACAAAGTACAGACACGCATGCTAAAATGTGAGAAGTAGAAGTATAAAGAAGTATACAGTAGGCACAAAAAAGTACAGCAGTAAAGATACCAGAAAATTCTACTTAAGTACAGTATTGAAGTATTCGTTATTTTGCATCTCTGACGCCAACAATAAATCATACTTTAATGCAAAATGTGGTTTTTTCTTCTTCTCGCCCACAGAAGCCGTTAATCCAGCTCTCTTACTTAAACCAGGCCCAGGAAAAAGCATATTTGTGTGTTTCTCTGCCATGGAGCACGATGAAAAAAAAAATTAAACTAAGAATGAATGTTGTTGTAACGCAAAAAAAGTGGCAACATGATCATTGTAAGAAAACTAGACGATTCCTAGAATTATGAAATCACTAACGGCAAATTTATTTAAGAAAGACTCTGTCCCAACCTTTGCGATCAACTTGCAAGACTTCCACGGTATCCATGCGTGTTTATGGCTACTGTGGAGGTCACGTGCTTCCGGCTACTGTGGAGGTCACGTGTATCCGGTTACTGTGGAGCTCCACAGTTCGAACCACTTCCTGAACCAGTCACGTGGTACAGCGGGCAGCGAGGCTTCGGACATCATCATTTTCAGCTCCTCCCATAAACGAAGCAAGCCTCGATACGCGCATCGCGGAAACGCCCCCTCCATTACTCGACACAAGCTTCGAAGCCTCGATACAGAACGTCCCATCACTACTGCTGTGTATGTGTGACCAGCCCCACCGTGCGTGGCTCTTTGTGAGTAGCTCTTAACCGAGTAGTGGTTTTGCTTAGGTGACGGCGGCCTCCATTACTTTGTTTGGCCTGCCTGGTTATCGTTAATAGCAGCGTTGCTGTCTTTTTCTGTTGAAGCCTTATAGTTGTTTTCTTTGTTGAAGTGGTCACCATTCTCTTTGTGTTGATCTGTTTGAGTTATCATTAAAGCAGCGGTGTTGTCTCTTTCTGTTGTTACTATTTATATGATTATTGCGTTAATTGATTATAATAAAGATTTATTTTGTGTTGAATACCTCTGCCTGGCGTTCTTTTCATTTCAACCCAGATCCAACTGTTACTGTCCCCCACCCTCTTCGCCTAGCTTTCATGTGGGAGCGTAACAAAGTGGGGGCTCGTCCGGGATCGGAATGAAAGGAGTTGAGCTAATTACGATTGTGAACAGGTGTTTGTGTGTTGTGTGAGGGTCATTTGACTAGCTGCTGCTCTCCCTGGCTAGAACAGGGGAGTGTCTAGCTGAGCGTTTGCTCTTCCTTCGGACACTCGTTTTTTGTTTTGCCTTTTTTATTTTCGGAGCAAACCCGGGTGGGGATTGATTCTCTGTTGGGGGTAGGCTTTTCGGTGCCTTCGGCACTTGATGATTTGCCTTTAAAGTGGCCTCGAGCCTGGTACACTTCAGAAGCTAGGTGAGGCTAGAGTCTGAGTAGGCAGGACTGGGGAGAGAGTTGGTAGTATTTTAGTTAATGGTTGACTTGACACAACACGTTTTGTTTGCCTGTTTTTTTTTGTTTTTTTTTTGGTTGTGTAGTGAAGGTGTTGTTTGGCCCTTGGGTGGTTAATTTATGTGTTTCGGGCCGATTTGAGTTTTCATGGCCGCTTTTGATATATCTGGGTTTACGGCAAAGCCGTCGCTTGCCGTGCTGGATGTTTGTAGGAAGAGGGATCTGCAGGAGGTGGCAACATATTACGGGATCAGTGTCTCCACTGGTCTCACATAAAAACAGAGCTGAAGGCTGCTCTGGTGTCCGGGTTGTTGGAGAAGGGGTGGTTGTAATGCAAGAACCCCGAGCACACCGGTCCGGCTGGACCAAGTGCAGCGCCTCATGTTCCAAGCCAGGTCGTAGAACCGTCATTGTCTACACCCGTGGGCCAGGGGCTGCCCGAGGGCGGGCCAATGACGCTGCCCCGTTTTGATCCGCTCTCCACCCAGTCATCAGAGGGTTCTAAGCAGGATGCTAGGCTCAAAGTCCGTCTGGCTCGTCTCCAGCTGGAAAAGGAGGGCGTGAGAGAGAGTTCCAGCTGAAAAGGAAATAGAGCTTAGGCGTTTGGACCAGGAACTGTCCGTCTGACAACTGTTACTGTCCCCCACCCTCTTCGCCTAGCTTTCATGTGGGGGACGTAACAGTTGTCAGAAGGACAGTTCCTGGTCCTCTGTCACTGCTCCAAATTGACACCAACCATAAGTTAATTAGGTAACTTAAACATAACTCAAAAGTCATAGGGCACATTTGGGTCCATTACTATTTAACTCATTCATGCATATACAAACACTGTATTTTACATTATGCCATTACTTTACCGCCAAGTTAGCAGAGATAGAGAGAGAGAGAGAGAGAGAGAGAGAGAGATGTGTATGTGTATGTGTATATATACACATGTATACAGTGGCTTGCAAAAGTATTCGGCCCCCTTGAACTTTTCCACATTTTGTCACATTACAGCCACAAACATGAATCAATTTTATTGGAATTCCAGGTGAAAGACCAATACAAAGTGGTGTACACGTGAGAAGTGGAACGACAATCATACATGATTCCAAACATTTTTTACAAATAAATAACTGCAAAGTGGGGTGTGCGTAATTATTCAGCCCCCTGAGTCAATACTTTGTAGAACCACCTTTTGCTGCAATTACAGCTGCCAGTCTTTTAGGGTATGTCTCTACCAGCTTTGCACATCTACAGACTGAAATCCTTGCCCATTCTTCTTTGCAAAACAGCTCCACAACTGCCCTGTGACAGCCTCAGAGGTTGTCTAAGAGAATGTTGGGAGCAACAACACCATGAAGTCCAAAGAACACACCAGACAGGTCAGGGATAAAGTTATTGAGAAATTTAAAGCATGCTTAGGCTACAAAAACATTTCCCAAGCCTTGAACATCCCACGGAGCAATGTTCAAGCCATCATTCAGAAATGGAAGGAGTATGGCACAACTGTAAACCTACCAAGACAAGGCCGTCCACCTAAACTCACAGGCCGAACAAGGAGAGCGCTGATCAGAAATGCAGCCAAGAGGCCCATGGTGACTCTGGACGAGCTGCAGAGATCTACAGCTCAGGTGGGGGAATCTGTCCACAGGACAACTATTAGTTGTGCACTGCACAAAGTTGGCCTTTATGGAAGAGTGGCAAGAAGAAAGCCATTGTTAACAGAAAACCATAAGAAGTCCCGTTTGCAGTTTGCCACAAGCCATGTGGGGACACAGCAAACATGTGGAAGAAGGTGCTCTGGTCAGATGAGACCAAAATTGAACTTTTTGGCCAAAATGCAAAACGCTATGTGTGGCGGAAAACTAACACTGCACATCACTCTGAACACACCATCCTCACTGTCAAATATGGTGGTGGCAGCATCATGCTCTGGGGTGCTTCTCTTCAGCAGGGACAGGAAGCTGGTCAGAGTTGATGGGAAGATGGATGGAGCCAAATACAGGGCAATCTTGGAAGAAAACCTCTTGGAGTCTGCAAAGACTTGAGACTGGGGCGGAGGTTCACCTTCCAGCAGGACAACGACCCTAAACATAAAGCCAGGGCAACAATGGAATGGTTTAAAACAAAACATATCCATGTGTTAGAATGGCCCAGTCAAAGTCCAGATCTAAATCCAATCGAGAATCTGTGGCAAGATCTGAAAACTGCTGTTCACAAACACTGTCCATCTAATCTGACTGAGCTGGAGCTGTTTTGCAAAGAAGAATGGGCAAGGATTTCAGTCTGTAGATGTGCAAAGCTGGTAGAGACATACCCTAAAAGACTGGCAGCTGTAACTGCAGCAAAAGGTGGTTCTACAAAGTATTGACTCAGGGGGCTGAATAATTACGCACACTCCACTTTTCAGTTATTTATTTGTAAAAAATGTTTGGAATCATGTATGATTGTCGTTCCACTTCTCACGTGTACACCACTTTGTATTGGTCTTTCACCTGGAATTCCAATAAAACTGATTCATGTTTGTGGCTGTAATGTGACAAAATGTGGAAAAGTTCAAGGGGGCCGAATACTTTTGCAAGCCACTGTATATGTGTGTATGAATATGACAGAGAGAGAGATCTCTAAATTCTAACAGATTAAGAGAAGTTCACCAGCCTTTGCATGCTTTTAGAAATGTGTGATCCACTTTCAAATTTGACAAGTCCTAACTTGTAATGTTTCATATTTGATTATTGGTGAAAAATGCAATTAATTAATTATACTCAGTGGCTGAAGTCTTAGGGGTTGTGTCTTTGTCTCTTTACAGATATGGACTTGTGATGTTTGGTGGTGTTGATGGCTTCTCAAGGAAGGTTTGCATTCTTCACTAAAATAGCAGAAAATGTGATGCTAGTGTTGCCCCCCTGGTGTGACAGGTGCCTGGGAGGGGTGCAATCCTAGATCCCGCAGCTGTATATTGAAATAAAGAGGCACAGATCATTAACTTGTTTACAATTCAACTGCAGGATTTATTCTGCACATCAACAGGGAACAAGTCATTAATCGCCTCTGATAAGAACCAGCAATTCTTTGTAACGTGTGGCATAACAGCTGTCAGCGCATTGTCAAAAGTACAGGAATAACCTTGGCGAATATACATTAACCATCATACATATAGATAACATTGGCTCGCAGTGACCAGGTTGCCTCAGCCTTTGTTCCGGTTACACATACATATCACTTGCATCAAGAAATACAATGTACTGTAACTCACAGCCCATGAATAGCAAATAACTATTCATATACAGCACATGAGTGGCTGGATCAATTACAGCCTTTGCATCCTGTCTTACTTCAACAAGACATATAGAGAACACACAACTGAGAACGTGCATTAGCATCGCTACGGTACTTGAAACTCATTTTCCCCGCTAGTTAGTCCCTTAGCCTAGCATAATCACGTTCACATCACGATCTCATTCAAAACACAACAGTACTTAACTTATAACGGTATACTTTCATTCACGAGTTCACAACAGTCTTATTGCTTCTACTGTGTTACCTATTAGTCATTTTGAGGACTAGTAACCCACCTGTATATTGAAATAAAGAGGCACAGATCATTAATTAACTTGTTTACAATTCAACTGCAGGATTTATTCTGC
The DNA here is from genome assembly GCF_013358895.1 of Oreochromis aureus. Taxonomy (NCBI): domain Eukaryota; kingdom Metazoa; phylum Chordata; class Actinopteri; order Cichliformes; family Cichlidae; genus Oreochromis; species Oreochromis aureus. The sequence continues at coordinate 85,592,708 of NC_052944.1, read as the reverse complement.
AGATTTGCCTCAGGGGTTTACGCTTCTCCTGGCCGCTATGCGCCACCTAGTGGTATTTTTAAGTAATGCCATGGAAGATGTAAAGTATAATTAGAAAATACTGAATCAACACTGAAAGATATAACAAAGACCAAAATATAACTGGGGTGTTCCCTTTTTTTCTTTGTTTGAAGACATAAACTGAACTAACATCCCCATAAGTCTTTTTATCTCTTAACTTTTTAACTATTGGTGTAATCCAGATTTACCAGCCACACATTTCAACTTAAACACATATGTTAACCTATTACACTAGTACTAGTACTTCCATAATGTCTCTTTATTTTCAGATCTTGTACTTGAAAGCAGCTAACAACAACAAGGCTTCTACAGCACTGACATTCTTCCTTGAGGCTGTACAGAAGCATGGATTTCCATCGAGGTATAATGCAAAGATTTGCTGTTCACATTAGAGCATAGAGGCTTAAATCAGTCTCACTTCAATTTTGAATACACATTCGTGCCTTACACACATGCTTGCTGTCTGGAAATGATTGAATTTTCCTATCATTTGTATTCTATTTGCAGAGAAATACTACAACAATGATAATACTAATAATAATACTAATAATACGTTTTACAACACCTTAAGGTTACCTTACAATAGCAACAATACAATATATTGAAACATTGCAAATAAAATTTAGACATAAGTTAAAGAAGAAAAAAGCAAGCATGACAGTATAAAAGCTGAGCAAGTTAAAATGGACTAACACAGAATCAGGTGTATGCAATTCTGAATAGATGGGTTTTGAGACGTGACTTAAAAGTGGTGAAAAAGTTTGTGGTCCGGAGATCTGGCTGAGGTACATCCAAAGTCTTGGAGCAGAACAACTAACGGCTCTGAGTCCCGTTGTAGTTAGACAAGCATGTGGAACAGACAGAAGGGAAGCTGATGAAGAGTGAAGTGTATGAGGGGGCGAGTACAAATGTAGAAGATCAGATGAATATGAACGAATATGTCAAATCAGCGTCAGCTGTTTCCCATGTGTTTTCATTTCCTCTAATCACACTTGTGTGTATTTAGTCTGTGTGTTTCTGTTCATTCTTTGTCATGTTGTATGTTGTCGTTTGTGCCATGTTTCCATGCGTCTCTGCTTCTACGCTCCAGGTTTTAGGTATCTTTGTATCCACGGCGAGTTTCATGTTTTGATTTTTATGTTTATCTTTAGTCTGCCCAGTTTAGCTTCATCTCTGCCTTTTGCTTTGTATAGTTTTTACCAGCCTTAAGAAACGGCTTGCTTTCTGTTAACATTCAAGTTTTGTTCCACATTCCATTTTTGTCTGCACTTGGGTCGACTATTCATACTTCACACAGTCAGCTGCTCAGCCAGACTGTGACAGAACACTTTGCAAGTTAACATTACTAGTTGTGCATTGTACTTTTCGGGAAAATATTTACAAATATAGCTCTGCATAAGAGCTCAAAGAGCCCTAAAAATATTATACAGTTGAATGTAAAACATTGCTAAAATGTGATACTCTGTAATTTCTGTGTCCTTTGTTTTTCATATTTTTAGAGTGAGGGGAGACCAAAGAGTTGAGAATGTTGACATTGCTCGATACGTGTTTGAAGTTCGGGGCTGTGGTAGAGGAAGCTTTATGTCTGGCAAAAGCGTGCATAACCAAAGGTATTCCTAATTTATAACAAAAACATATTTTTGATTGCCAGGTGTAGTATTCTGGCGTTAATTATTGAATGTCACTGTATAGTGATTTTTTTTTTTTTTTTTAATGTTTGTTTGTCTGTTTTTTTGTTTTAAAGGATAGAGCGCCTGTGGCGCGACGTTTGGAATGTTGTCACCAACATCTACCACGATCTTCTTCACAGACTTGAGGAAGACAGAGTCTTGGATCCAACAAACTGTACTGACCTTTTTGTGCACAGTATGTGTTTTGCCATGAATCCAAGCAGATTTGGAGACGTTTATTGAAGGCTGGAACAATCACACTCTTAGGACAGAGCGGAACTACACTCCAAACCAACTATGGGAGATTGGAAAGACTCAGAATCCAATCGATCCTCCTGAAAGTATTGTTGTATGATTATACATCTCTAAATTATTCACATCGCTTTTTGAAGACAAAAATATATGTATATCATTGATAAAATTAATAAAGCATGTATTTTAAAGACTTCCTGAATTGATGGCGTCTAATTTCAGGCAGAGTATCCAGATGTGGACATTGCAGACTTGGACCAAACTGGTATTTACCTTCCAGAACTTGTGTCTCCACTTGACAATGAGGATTTGGAAAGAGTGAGACACCTTTTCAATACCATGAACCCTCTATGTCCTATGGGGCTGACATTTACAGTTCCCTTGTCCAGTATGTGGAAGGCGTTCTTGAGAACAGGCAGGATTTATAGCTTTATCTAGAATGATGGTTGAAAATAAGCTGCCCTAACAGATGTTTACATTATGTTGAATTATCAGTTTTTTTTTATCCAAGGACAGTTGGTAAAAGTCTGCATCAATATTTATTTTCAGTTTTTAATGTTATTGCATTTTGTGTTTGATGAGTTTAGTTATATTTTCCTGATAACCCGTCAGTTAATGCAAAGGTAACATGATAAATGCTTTCTGTTCTCATGTAAATCCTTTGTTTAATAATAGCTTCAATAAAATTTTGTTTTGGTGCCATCATGCCTATTCTTGCTGATTTCTATTTTTATTTAATTGTAAAGGCAATATTCAATTGATCTACTGTATTTACAGTCTGACGAGAATTCTTTTCTTAACTTTGATGGAGTGGCGACCAGTCTAGAATGTAACTTGTATTTAAGTCCAATAACTGCTGCTTCAAATCCATGTCCTTGACAACTTCTGGATTTTAATTTGGGGTGTTCAAGCATATTTCCTTTGATTTACAAAATGATTTCAAACAACCTCAAAAATAATCAGGAAAATTATCATCCAATTTTCATAGCTCAAAACTTGACTTTATTGAAAACAGCTTGAAAGTTACAAAAACTCTCATGACTGTAGAACTGTAATGTTTTGATGTGTGTTAGCTGTCCTGCATGCGGTAATTAAATAGCTTGACCACAGCTGACAGTGTGGCAGATTTTTATTAACATTATATTCAACAGCATTGGACTGTGTGTAACATTTAATACAGCTTTAGTATTAATCTACTTTTTTACACCTCTTGTAATCCATGAAACTGCTTCAAACAAAGAGATGATGTGAATCGGATGCATGACAATGACTTCAAGTTAACAAAACAACCCTAAATAACACAATCATTAGTTCCTTAACTTCAAATATAAATGTTAATGGTGGGAACTGTAACTTTAATTTTTATATTTAAACTCGCATAACAATATTCCCAAAAAATCAATAAGCCTACGTAAACAGTGAAACTTTTGGCTATGTAAAACATTTTTCAAGCATGGTAAAGTTTATTCGACATCCAGTGTCTACAAATTGCTTTTAAATAAGGCCGAAACCTGTGGCACAAGTTGCAATGCAATCATCAACATGTTTGGAAAAGACATTGTACTCGTGGAAGTGCCCAGGGACACGCAACATTCCAAAACATGTACAGGATATGAGGTAGTCTGCTTTGACCACTTCAACCTTCATGGTACCAGTCGGAATTTCCCACCCGACCCAAAACCTCATCAGCTGGCTGAGCTGGAATGGAGTGGCTGTAAAAATAATCAATGCATTAGAAATCAAATTAGATTCAAATTTTGAATCGCAATGCAATTACACTTGCCTGTTTCAATGTAGGTCTTCAGAAATCCCACTGTTTGCATTTGGATGCTTAGTGGGTAAGGTGGATCATCATCGTCTTCATCATCGCCCTCATCTCCTGGCCAAACAATGTGGCTAAGAACAGCCTAAAATGAGATTTCAGAGACACACTTGAGAATGCAACTGCCTTAAAAACTGTTTTTTTACATATTAAATTTGTGAAGGGACTTTTTTCCGACACTTGGCATTTATATATGATGTATTCTATGGGGTGCTCATGATGGCACTGGATTACCTGGCAGCCTTTAAAAGAATTTCCCTCAGGATGAATAAAGTATTATCAATCAATCATTTTGTCTCACCTAAAGTATAATGGTAGAAGGACTGATTCTTACTTTTCTACTCTCCCAGACCCTTCAGTTTTTTCTACAACAATTATCATTCTCACAATCACATTCTTATTTTCAGTACTTCCTACCAAAAATTCATACAGAGCGGGGAGCCAGGGATCTTAACAAACTGCTGATCAGTATATGACCTACTCTACCTCCTGAGCTACAGCCTCCCCTAAAAGCAGCATTAACTGTCATGCCATCTCGCCTTGTCACTGTAGTCGGCATCTTATAAATGTATTGAAATACCTGTGCAGTAAGAATGCTGTCTTCATGCTGGGGAAAGACCACTGAGGCTGTGTCAGGTCTTTGTTGAAGCATAGTCAACAATCCGGTGTCCTTCAGACCTTTTCTGATGTGTTTTGTCTGCCTTTTAGTTCAGCCTATCACCTAAAACAATAATTAAAAATAACCACATGACATTTGCTTAGGTGATGACAATCTAAAAACAATTTTTAAAGGGCAATCTTACTGCATGATGGAGAAGCTGTTGGAACAGCCATCTGCAGTTTTCTGCACTGACGGGTGGCAAGTCCCAGGAAATGGCCAAATTGTTAATGTCATCCTTCTGCTGCTCAGTGAGGTGTTTGTTACCGTCAAGCTTATAGAGGAGAAAAATTCAAATTTTAGTATGTTGCAAATGTATTGCCTAAAAAATCTGCATTTTCTTGCAGATATAAAAATGAGTTAATTTAAATTATGATTTCACTAATGCTGGGCTCACACTGTGCGATTTTTGGCCCATTTTGAGCCGATTTTTGAGTCGTGCGACTGATTTGGTGATCGGCCCAATTTTGGCCTTCATCGTGCGTCTTGCATCGTGTAGTGTACGTGGGATAACGAGAAGCGATTAGCACCTCACAACCAGCTCCCGATCATCAATCGCTTGGTCGTGAGGATTTCAAACATGTTTGAAATCCTCGCGACCGTCATGAGGGTGTCACCGCAGCTTCTCACACTGCGCACGCGAAAACACAAATGTCAGTGAAAAAGACGCCGCAGCAAGGCAGTGCAGCGTGTGATCTGGACACAAGCGATGGAGACACAACTTGTAGAACTTTGGAAAGCTCATCCGAGTCTTTTCGATGTGGACTCACGACCACAACAACCGTGAAAATAGTTGGATCTACACTGCTGCTCAATCACAGCTGCCTGATCAATGTTTTCATTAGTAATTTAGCAAAGTTGATGGTGGTGGTGTGTGTGTGTCTGTGTGAGTGAAATACAGAGAGAGGAGAAGCGGCGACAGAATTTCTGTTATAACCTTCATTTTATGGATGCACAGTGTGAGCACTCAGGTCACATCAGAGCATCGGGCCGTATAGTGTGAGACCCTGCATCGTGACCTATGAACTTCTAACCCCTGCGAGTCAATCGTGCAGTTTGAGCAGGAGCTGAATCGCGCGACTGAAAAAATCGCACAGTGTCTGCCCAGCATTGGGCTTGAAGTAAATTAGTATTCACCCTGTAAATTGTAGAACGAATATCTAGATCTGGCACATCATCGAGCTGGACAGTGACAGTGTCTCTATCAGCATGGACCAACATGTGAATAATAGCCTTGCTGAGGCCATGCAATCGTGGCCCATCGTTCAAAAATGAATGCCCAATCATTCTGCCTGCTACCACAAAGTCACTGTCTGCCAAAATCTGAGAAGTAGAAGGCACTAGATGGTTCTGTTGTCCCTCAAAGAGAAGGGTCATGTTGGCTGCACCTGGAGAAGAACAGTACAAGCAAAATAACTATTGACATAAGTAGTTGATTAACGAAGTTGTCAAACATGATGCAAATACTTCAATGGTATCTTTTTTTTTTTTAATTTCTGGAGTAAATTTTTCGATGGATTTGTTTAAAAACTCATCTCACATTAATTAAGAAAAGGATATAGAAGCATACCGCTATGGGTGTTAAAGCCATGTTGCAACTTTAGCATTGCCATGCAGAAAAAATGTCTCTGGACGAGGGTTTTAATAGTTTTGCAATTTTCATTAGTTTTTATTTTTATTTCGTTTTGACTTCAGATTTTCAATTTTATATTAGTTTTAATTAGTTTTTACCAATTGTTTGCTAGTTTAGTTTAGTTTTTATTTTTTGGAAAATCCTTAGTTTCAGTTTAGTTTTGATTAGTTTCAGTTATAGTTTTAGTTGTGTTTGCAATAAAGTGTAACAAAATCCCAGTTTCATTATATCAGGCATTCTCTTCTGCTTATCCTTGGGTATGTTGCTATTCCAGCTACCATACCCTGCACCCTGCACACGTCGCCTGTCTGTCACAGGGCTAACATGCAGAGACAGACAACTCACATTCCCACCTATGGGTTCTTTAAACAAATAAATAAATAAATAAATTAATAAATAAATAAATTAGGGGAGATGAACAACCGTTGATACCAGGCAACTATAAAACGTATATCTTGGCCACAACGAGACTATTAACTCTTGCAGCACCGGGTGTTCGTAATTTTGGTTCAAGTGAATTGATAAGCTTTTTGAAGGCAATTGACTCACACAGTTATGTAGATATCCCAGTCCTGTTGTCTCGGGATGCATCACGCTGCCTTGCCTGGGGTTAGCTTCTGTTTCTGGGGATGAGGGTTGGGCGTGCTCCCTTACCTTCTCAAGGTAAGCTAGCTTAGCCTTCTTGTGTGAGCTTTTCAAGTGCACTTTAAGGTTTGTGGGATTTTTTTCCCTTTAGAAATGTCCCTCATAATTTGTCTCGTTCCTCTACAAGACACTTGCTTTATTCAAAACATATTCAAAGTAATCCCAAATTGGACTCTGGCGCTTTTTCCAGACTTTTCCTGACATGATTCTGCGCGTGGACGGAGCAGCAACACAGACGACTCGACTAACGTACTGCCACCTGCTGGCATAATGAGACACAGCAAGAAAAAAACCTGGAAACTAAACTTCTTTTTCACCCTTGACTATTGTATGACACGCACACATAAACAAAAACTAAACATATTTTTGCTATAAATTCAGTTAATTTTAGTTAGTTTTGTGAACACTCATTACAGTTTTAGTTAGTTTTCCTTTTTTCGTTTTTATTTTTATTTCCGTTAACGAAAATGTTTTTTCACTTCTAGTTTTCGTTATTTCGTTAGTTTTAGTTAACGATAATAACCTTGCTCTGGACCCCAGTGCCAACAGCTATGTCACCTATTTTAAAATTGGGAAAAAGAAAAAACAACAACAACACAAGTAAAGTTACAAACTGCTTTACAGCACCCTTTAATGGAAAATTCTCATTTACCAAGTTGGAATGTTAACTTGGTAAATGAGTTAACATTTCAGTTAGTTTCTTTAAAGAAACTAACTGAAAACTAACTGAATCTATGCATCAACATAAGCATTACCTTGTAAAGAACAATGAAAAGGTCCTGCCCAATCAATCTGTGGTCTTTTGTAGAAAGCAATGATCTCTCGGCTCTGGGATGTTTGATCTTGTCGAATGCCAATGATAGCTGTGATTATGGGGTTCTCCTCCTTTTCCTTTAAGAGATGCCTTTTAAACAAAACTGCAGCATCTTGCGGATCACTAGCCTTTCCCCACTGTTCTACTAAAAGATAAAGTACATTGTATGCAAAAATAACTCTGACATTTGGTATGAAAAGTACCTTCCTTATTGTTGGCTGGGATGTCAGTGTTCATCTCAGCAGCAAAATTGGGAAGTGTGTCTCTGACTTCATGTGCTGTGTGATGCAGGTCATCCACTTCACTTTACCCAAAGTGGTGCAAAAGAAAAAAAAAAGATCAGTGTTTAAATATATATAGACTGATCTATCTATCTAGATAGATAGCCAAACCCATCTGTTCTCTGATTGGACTGTTTAATTTGTGATTGACATGACATTAACCAATCAGCTAAAAGGAAGAAAAATAGGGTCAAAATTCGTACTTGTAACTTGCATGGGGTTTTTGGCTAAGTCCACACACAAATCTTTTTTACGGACGCACACACACACACACACACACACACACATGTCTGGTTTGCTATCCTGGTGGGGACATCCCATTGACATAATGGTTTCCCTAGCCCCTTACCCTAACCCTAACCATTAAAAATGAATGCCTAACCCTAACCCTTACCCTAAACCTAACCATAACCTAATTGTAACCCTGACACTAAAACCCCATTTTCAGTGTGAAAATTGCTTTCAACCCCGAGGGGACCTGGATTTTGGTCCCCACGGTGCAGAAAGTCCCCACCAGTATAGTAAATGTCAGATTTTGGTCCCCACCAGGATAGTACGAACCCGTACACACACATTCTCACATGCATACACACACACACACGTTCTTGCACATGCATATGGGT